>NW_015174285.1:788653-823661 GCF_001447785.1 Gekko japonicus | reverse complement strand
GATGCACTGTTGAATGGTGCAGCTGATGCCTGATTTGGACATCTTCCTCATTTGGGACTATTAACAAAATGAAAAGAGTCTACCTTTCTGATGGATTCTGAGGGTCTTCTGAAGGTCAGAAGAGTGCCACTCTCCTCTGAGTGATTAGAACGCAGACAGAAGGAAGGGAGGTGAATCCCTTGACTCATGTGAAAGTTGAATTCGCCTTAGTGAATTGGATCCAGGCTGAACACCACCTTGCTCTTGTGGAAGATACATAGATCTTGTCTGGCTGACAAGGCTCCCAGATATGACATCTTTCTAGCTGAAGTCACTGCTGAGAGAGCACAGCCATTTAAGAGGACTCGAAAGTAGTAGTGAGAGGCAAAAGAACCATATACACTCTCCATGAAGGGAATCCGTGGACCACAGGAGGGTTGATCTGTGTAACCCCTTGAAGGAAGTGGAAGATATGAGGGTGTCTTGATAAGGGGATGCCAACTACATAAAGTAGGATCATGACAATAGCTGCTACCTGGCAATGAAGGGTTTTTTAAAAAACAAAACAAAAAAACCCTTTTGATGAACATCCTCTGAAGAAAGGCCAACCAATGGCCCAGGCCAGGGTTGATGTGGTTGCATTGGCACCACCATGAGAAGGTTCTTTCCCATGTTGTATTTTGTAGAGGCCCTGAGGAGAAGTCGAGGTTCAGGAGCCCATTCCTTTCAAGGGCCACATGTTCAGATGGACCCAATTCTGGATCCATGTGCCAAACTGGCCCCTGCTGCAACATGTCTGGGCTCATGGGAATCTTCCAAGGAGCCTTAACTAAGAGGTCCACCAAGGATGAAAACCATGGCCTGTGGGGCCAATTTGCAGCCACAAAGATCACTTCCATGTCTTCCTGACGTATCTTCCATAGAGCCTGGGGTCATTGGGAGGGTGCAAAAAGGTGTACTATAGGCCCTTGGGCCACAGAGATGTTCCAACATCAGCTCGTTCTGACTGAGGGAGATGGGAGAAAAATCTTGGTACTTGATTAGGTGCTGAGGCAAACAAATCCACTTCTGGCATTCCAAATCTGGCTTCAATTAGTAGGAAAATCTCCCATTTGATGGACCATTCATTTTCATTGATAGTCTGCTCAGCCAATCTGCCTAGAGCCAGCCCTGCTTGAGCTGGAATAATCACAAGTGGTCTGGTGTGTAATTGGGCCCATGGAACTGTCCCTATGCAGGAGGTTATTAGGCCTGGAGGGGTCATCAGTTGAGTAGGCTTGGCTTTGACCAGATCTTTTAGCCAATCTCAAAATCCTGGAGGCCTTGTTTTCCAGGGGAGTACAGCATATTCTGGCACGTATCTATGAGGAATTGTAGCCCCTGCAAGGGGATAAGGTTGCTCTTCTCCTTGTTTAGAATGAAGCGGTGGATTTCCAGGAGCTGTATGGTGTTGAGAGTGTCCCTGATTGAGACGTCTGGTTGATGGCGGCACGCTAGACAGACACATCTCCCGGACCTCCCGGGGATGAGGTCTGTGCATGGCGTGAAGGAGGGGGAGCGCTGCCCCGTTACCCTCCCAGGGAGCCTGGCGGAAGGCTCCTAGCCAGGGGACTTATGAGGAGTCGCCTCTTCGCCTACGCATTGTGGGTGAATTGAGGTGTTTCTCCATCCCAATGGTCCTTCCTGCGCAGTGCCCGAATGGGACCTAGTGACGCTGACTGGGGCAAAAGTAGGAGATCGAGCGGATGAAATGAAGTAAAGCGGGGCCGGAAGACCAGATATGAACGTGAGTCTGACTGAGCGAAACGACGGTTAAAGAGAAAAAGAAATCTCCCTACTCCATGTTGAAAAATGGAAAGTGAAGCGGGCAGGGGAGAGACACCTCCTAACTGCATGAACTTTTGAGCGAATTGAGGGGGGGGGAGTGGAAGAGAAGGCATGCATAACTGTTAAGAAATACTTACCAAGGCGAGTTCAGGCATTTGAATGCATATTCAGAGACTTTCAAAATATTTTTCAAAGTAAACAACTGAGAAAGATGGCGGGGAAGAGGACGGAGAAAGAGAAACTTTCAAAATCGAAACTTAACGGAGAGCCCTAAACCGGAAGGAGCTAACGAGCTGGCAAAGACTTTGGCAGAATCCATGCGTCCTCTACTGGACCAAATGAGTAACCTCAAGGATCAGATGTCGAAAATGACTCAGTGCATCACCACACAGCAGACACAGATAACCGAGACACTTAAAATGATGAATGAAACGGCTGAAAAGGTGAAAGAAGTGGACGCCACTGCACAAAAGGTGAAAAAGAAAGTTCAAAAGCTGGAAAAGAAGCAAGTTTCTATGGAAGATCAACTGCTACAATTACAAATGGAAAAGGCTAATATGATCCTTCGCTTCCAGGGCTTGCCAGAGACAAAGGGAGAGAATCATCAGGACGTTAAAAGACATTCCATTTGAAATAAGACAAAGGAGAAAGAAATATAAAGAATTAATTCTTTTTCTACAGACAAATGCAATTGGATATAGATGGTTAACTCCAGAAGGCATAACCTTCAAAATCAAGGATAAAAAAGAAAAGATTGACTCTGTCCAGAAAGCATGGGAATTTTTAAGAGTCCAGGTGGGAGGGCCAGGGAAGGAAGGAGAAAAAGGGGAGGACAGTAAGTCCAATGGTGAGCTGGACTCGGAATCCTCCAGGGAGGACTCTCTATCAGAGAAAGGGGCGGCAGCCCCTAAAAGTCCTTATAAGCTTCAGAAGAGACTAGGCAAGGAGAAGTAAAGGCTGAAGGACTCTGAATTGTGCCTTTAAAAAATGTTGAAGTGAGATGCTTTGGGGTGTTTCTGTATGACAGTTAAACTTAAGATATGAAAAAGATAATCTTACCATCAACTGAGTCAAGTTTATAATGGGATTAAGACTAAATGGATGGTTAAGCTGGTGGGATGATCTCCTCTCTTGGGTTTTTAGTCAGTAGTGGGTATCTTTCTTTATCCTATAAATGTAGTCCCCCCTCCCATTTTCTGTTGTAGTTTGTAGTGTTATAAAAATGCAATAAAAAAATCCCCTCCGGGGGCTTAAAAAAAAAAAGAAGAGAGTGTCCCTGATTGCTAGCTCCCGAATGGGAGAACAGATCACAATGTCATCCAGCTAAGGGTGAATTTTGATTCCTTGCTGCTGGATCAATGCCACTAGAGCTATAGGAACCTTGTAGAAGATCCAAGCAGTTGATGCCAGGCCAAAGGGTAGAGCCATGACCTGGAGGTAAACTGGAGAAACCTGAGATGTCCTAGAAGGATGAGAATGTGTGAGTAGACTTCTGTGAGAGAGGTGAAGGTCCGATGAATCATAGGGTCTCCATGCGAAAGTGCTGGTGGATCACGTACTTGTTCACATACTTCAGGTCAAGAATGGCTCTCCAGTCCCTGTTTCTCTTAGGTACCATGAAAAATATGGAGTAAACTCTTGAGCGATGCTTGCAGAAGGGAACTGGCTCTATAGCCTGTACCATTGTAGGTATTTTTTTTTAAAGAAAGAGAGAGAAATCTGGGAGACTGAAAGAGGTGCAAAACTTTATGGTACATGAAGACTGGACGGTTTGTAGAACCCAGTGGTCTGGTTGAGACTGAAGCCATTGGGTTGGAATCCCTGAAGCTGGTCACCTACCAGAGTGTCCCTGGTGCTATGGTTTCTTTGCTTGGCCAGGCATTTCGGCTTGTCAAATCTGTATGACTGAAGCTGGAATGATCTGAAGTTGGGGCTTACTGAAAGGGGCTTCAGATGTTTGACCACAGGCCCCTCCTTTGGTCTGGTCTAATCTGTGTAAAGGTGTGATGGGAATGAAAGGGATGAGAGAGAAAGGATCTTCCATCATCCCTCCACTCTCTTTGAGCATGGCCAATTTCCAGTAAGATCTTGTGAAGATAGCCCTGAACAGCCTTTCACCAGGAGTGGGTAGACTATTATTATGAATGGGGATCCGCTTGCCATGCGCAAAGCCATAGAACATGCCTGGCCGTAGAGCAGCTGCCATGGAGTAGGATGCAAAGGTCACTGCATTGAGGGAGGCATCCGCTAGGAAGGTGACTTCCTTGAGAATGCAGTTGGTGCTTTCTATTTCCCTTCTGTTGTTGCTGGGAGTGAGTTGGACCAGCTTCTGAGCCCACACAGTGGCTGCTCCAGAGATTAAGGCAGAGATAGCTGCTGCCCTGATGGTCATTGCTGTGGCCTCATGTGACTCCCACAGCACATAGTGTGCATTTCTGTCCAATCCATTCAATACAGATAAAACATCCTCTGGATTGTAGTGTAGCACTGCTACTGGAGCATCCACTAGGGGAACCTGCAAGAATTCCATACTGTGTGCAGCCCCACAGGCAGACGATTTTCACTGGGAAACTCTGGATGGAGGAAGGGTGGGGAAAAAGGAGTTTTGCTTAATACTAAACAGTGTTTTGAAATTAATTACAATGGAATAGAATAGAATAGAAGCTGAAGTTGTCCACCACTCACAACTCTGAGGAACGCTCCACAAGAGCAGACCTAGAATGTGGCCTCTCGCCAGCCTGGCCGCCTGGGTCCCTGGCATCACAACCTCTCCCTTCCTCTCGTCCTCCACAAGTCTGCCACAGGCCAACGAGCTGGAGAAGGCCCTGCATGACCCAGAGCGCCGCCAGTGGTGTCTGCATGCTGTGCGCACTTGGAGAAGTTGGCCAGCATGCCCTCCTGCGTCAGGGCTGAACGTTGGTGCCTCGGTGGTCTTACCCAGGTGCTGGACAGATGTTCCTCCTGCGCGGACTCAGCTCCTAGGCAGCTCCCAGCTACTCCGGATATGTGCTGGAAGGAAGGTACAAGGAGGAGGAGCTGCTCTGCCCAGGCTGCGTGGCAGCCACTTCTGGCTTATCCAAGGAGGTGGGCATGGCACAGCAGAAAAAATGCCTCATGCGGTGGGCTCTTAGATTTGGTGGGGGCACTGAAAATTTGGGAGGAGGCGTTGCCCCATATGTCCTGCATTAGCATGGCCCTGACCGTGAGGAGCCAAGGAATAAAGCTTTTGGCAACATTTGGGAACTGTTCGTTAGATATAGGCTTGGCCCACTCTTCCTTCAGTTTGGTGTAGTGGTTAAGTGCGCAGACTCTAATCTGGGAGAACTGGGCATGATTCCCCACTCCTCCACTTGTACCTGCTGGATGACCTTGGGCAAGCCATAGTTCTGATAAGAGCTGTTCTTGAAAAAGAGCAGTTTCTCTCTCAGCCCCACCTACCTCACAGGGTGTCTGTTGTGGGGAGGGCAAGGGAAAGGAGTTTGGAAGCCGCTCTGAGACTCTGAGTGAAGGGTGGGGTATAAATCCAATCTCCTCCTCCTCTTCTTCTTCATCAGCCTTTTGAAAAAAAACAGGCAAAGGAAACCAACCAACCAAAGTTCCTTGTTCCCCCAGGGCCTGGATTTACTTCCTGAGAATTTCTCTCCAGGGTCAGGGATTTCTGTTGTCCGCATTGAACAGGCACATGGGTTGGTCAGCAACTGAAGAAAACTCTCCTTCCTCCCTCTCAGGTTTTCTGACTGTGACTGTCTACCCCTGAGAGGCTGCCCTGGGCCCTGTCAGGGGTGGCACTGGAGGAAGAAGCTTTGTGGGCCACTGAGACTGCAGGTCCTGATAGGATGAAACATGCTCTTCCCTACGCCTAGACCATTCCTTGTGGGACCCTGAGATGGCATGTGAGAGGAGTGTTCTTGCATGCCTTGCAGTTCCTCTCTCACAGCTGTTTTTTAAAATTCCATAATCTCAGCCAAGCAAGGATTCCACCCGCCCACAACCTTGGGAAGTAAGGGAGTCAGCACCTTAGCCCCTGAAGATCCATTCTAGTAGTCAAGAAGTTCCTCTGGTTCAGAGGGGGTCCAACAGAGGAAACTGGCAGCTGAGAGAGTGGTGGGCATCCAGTGGAGGAGCCTGGTGTGCCATCGTAGCCCCAGGGGCTGGACTTGAAGCCAAGAGAGCCATTTGTGCCTGAGGTGCTATTTTTGTGCCTTTTTTATGGTACGTTCTTAAGTGCTTTTGTTTTGGGCCATGGCAGTTTTCCTAGGCCACTCCAGACTAGAGTCGGTGAGGGAGATCTCTTCATGAGAGACAAGGAAGGAGGAGAGGGTCTCCATCATTTTCAGAGATTAATATTTTTTATATTCCTCTGGAGCCTCCAAGGCTTGTTCCTGGGCCATTCTTCTCCATGTCCCTCCAATGAAAGGGGGGGGGGGAGTGGAGAAAAAAACTGCAGAGAAAAAAGAAGTAGCAGAGCCAAGAGAAGCTCTGAAAAGGTGTGGAGAGAGAGTGGGAAAGGCTGGAGAGGCTAGGAAACTCTCCCTCAAGTATGAGAAAAGCAAGTAAAAAAGGGCGAGGAGCTTTGATCCAAAGGAAACAAAGTGGGCCGGGGTGACTCCCACCCAGGAGACAGGAAGTTGAAGAGTTTAGTCTTGCCTTCCCTGAGAATTGGTGGGAATCACCCATTCCAAGATGCCCTCCTTCTCAGAGCAAGAACAGGGTGCTGTCAGTGTCAACTTATAATTCTTTATTGAACGTGATCAGAAAATTCATTAGACAACATAAGAGTATGAATAATGGGTTCAAGTCATCGGTAATAACATGGCCGGCCGAAATGCTTCTTGGAAGACATACTATATTTGTTTCAGGGGAGGAAAAATATAGCCTAAAGGGCCCTAAGAACCAAAAACCCTGGAAGAAAAGCAACTTCACAGCACAACAAGCTCTTTGTTTTAAACTTAACTTTAGATCTCAGTCTCTAGATCTGAGACAGGGACATGAAATTGTGCGACAAATGTCTCACTGCAAGGAGAATCACACAAACACCACATAGTGGGAAGTAAATACTTTCACATTCATTCAGTGCCACGTGATATGAGTGCACCTCATCAGATCACATTGTGGAATAGTTTGCAAGTGAATGAGTGGCGGTTTCCTACAATATTTTCTGAATAGTACATTCTGAGAAAAATGTTTCCAGCTGCTCCCAGTTTGGGGCTTTAAGCTCACCAGCATCTTCAAAAGACAATTCAATGTTGTATCAATCACAGGAAAGAGTCTGTAACCCAAAGAATCTATATGCAATGTATTCTGAATCAATTTGCATCCTAGCAAATTATGGTCACTTAACATCCATAGATGAAAACTGTGTGCTTTGTTATTACACTCTTGTATCACACAATGTATGACTACTGCTCCTGATAGTGAAGTTGTTGGTGCTTCTTATCATCACATAAAAGCAGTGATACTGGCCCAGTCATGCTCAAGGTACTCCCAAGTATGCAAAAAAATACTATTTTGTAAATTACGCCCACACCCAATAAAAGCAAAGTCTGGTAAGAACTACATGCTGCCGGAACCATGGAATGTTGACAGCAGTTGAAGGTTAGTAACAGGCAGGAAGATTAGCCTGCTCAGACTTTGGAAAGTTCACAAAATGCTACAGGGAGAGACCATGTGTGTGTGTTTTGGGGGGAACAGTTTCTCTTCTGATTCCTTGCAGGCTCTAAGTATAACTGCTGAATTCCAAGTCCATAAATAATTTGTAATCCCTTCTGTTGCCTCATAGGTGTTTAAAGGACTATTCTCATCTGCTATTCTTACCTAAAGTGACTGAAGTCCACAGAGATTACAAGAGTAGTTTAATCAGAAATTAGATCAATATAGGGCTAGTATTCTTTGCTGGGAAGATCACCTGTGAATAGGCATCACGTTAAGAACTAGCATAAAACTTCAACTGAGAATGAAATTACTTCTAGTATACATACCGCTGATTTCCTCATGCTGGCTCGAGGTTTAGGCACCGGTTTTGAAGATTTTGTTTCTACCATTTCAGATGTCAAAGCACCTGTAGGTTTTGATTTTTGGGCTTGCAGGGCCAGTTGGTAGGCTACTTCAAATGCTTGACCCAGTGTCAGAATGATTTCATACGTCAGATTCTTGAAAGAAGAAACAAAAGGCATACATTATTTCAAGTTTCAGGAGACATGGTCGTTAGTCACCTCTAGCAAAAATACAAAGTACTCTGTGGCACCTTTAAGCAGGTCTACTCAGAATCCCACTCAGATCTATTCAATGGGGGTTACTTCCAGGAAAAGGTATTTTGCATTGCACTGTTACTTAGCATGATATGTTTACATGGAAAAACTGTAACTCCCTGATAACAAGAATAAACCTAGTAGTAATATTCACACCTTGCCTACCATATTTAGACTATGCATTTACGCACCTACATTAGATGAAAAGGCAGCCAGCTGTGTATAGCACTAGATTCCTATCTGTCACAACTGCAGAGATGCTGATCTGTCTGGTACTGAGAATATGGGCATATATTATCATTACCTTTCTTAATTAACTCAAGTATTTCCCAATAAATATTGCTGAATAAAAATCAGCTGGTATGTAAACACTCTGTTAAGTCCATTAAGAGTATGAAGACTGGGTTGTTGTTTTTTTAACAAAACCCCTCTGTATAATTCAGTATAGAAAAATATTGGAGCCATGCAACAATTTTCATTTTTATTCAGTTCAAATGTTTTCATTGTTGACCAGGGCTGAGGATTTTGATTCTAATCGGATGAAGAATGCACTCTTGTACAGAAACTTTTGAACGCAACAGAAATAATTTACTAGCATAGAATCTTTACCAGGAAATAGTTGAAATAGATATAGTACATTAAGATGACTCTATATTAAAATCAATGGTAACTTCCTGGTTCATACACTTGTGATCGATTTGATTTTGTTCCTCAAGGGGATGCACTGCTTTGACAGATGGGTGAAATTTATTTAGAGACCTGCTTGAATATAAAGTGGACTCTAAAGTGGTGGAGCAGTTCCAAGGAAGCTG
Source organism: Gekko japonicus (assembly GCF_001447785.1). Taxonomy (NCBI): domain Eukaryota; kingdom Metazoa; phylum Chordata; class Lepidosauria; order Squamata; family Gekkonidae; genus Gekko; species Gekko japonicus. Next base: position 814,795 of record NW_015174285.1, on the reverse strand, counting down.
AAGTTTTTCAAGAGCAAGGAAGTAAGGAAGCCATGCAATGCCCCTAATCTTGTCTGAAACTCTCCAAAGTGACTGAAGAAGAGAGAGAGAAGAAGAAGAGATTGGATTTTTACGCCGCCCTTCACTCGGAGTCTCAGAGTGGCTTACAAACTCCTTTCCCCTTCTCCTCCCCACAGCAGACACCCCATGAGGTAGGTGGGGCTGAGAGAGCTGTTTTGAGAGCTGCACTTTCAAGAACAGCTCTGACAGAACTATGGCTTGCTCAAGATCACCCAGCAGCTGCAAGTGGGGAATCAAACCTGGTTCTCCCAGATTAGAGTCCATGCACTTAACCACTACACTAAACTGGCTCCTGAGCTGAAGCTAGGCAAAGCCGAAGCTAGGCAGAGTCTTCTGTATGTTTTTAAGTTCATCCTATGTGACTGTACATAAAGCTGGACTAATGGGAGGCATATATAGTGCAGGTAGTTTCCCCAAGCTATATCAGACAACTTCAGAGATTCCCTGAGCTCTGTGGGCTATTTCAATACTGCATTTCCTAGGAACCTCATAAACCAGGCTCTGAGCCCTTTTGAATAGCTCAGTGTGAACTATGATTTGTGTCCGGGACTTGGATGAAAAGCCGATAAATATTTTCAAATTTCATGCAATTTGCCATGCTATTCTATGAAAAGTTCCCTTGAAAATGCAAATGTAGAATCATAGAGTTGGGAAGAGGTCATCTAGTCCAACTCCTTGTGCAATGCAGGATCAGTCTAAAGCTTTCCTGACGAGTTTTCATCCTGTCACTGCTTGAAGACTGCCAATGAGGGGGAGCTCACCACCTTACTAGGCAACCAATTCTGTTGCTAAACTACTCCTACTGTCATTCCCCCCCACTAATATCCAGCTGGTGTCTTTCTGCCTGTAATTCAAACCCATTATTGCGAGTCCTATCCTCTGCTGCCAACAAGAAAATCTCCCTGCCCTCCTCTGACAGCCTTTCAAATCTTTAAAGACAGCAATCGTGTGTCCCCCCCCCCTCAACCTCCTGCTCTCCAGACTGAACATTCCCAGTTCCCTCAGCCTTTTCTCACAGGGCTTGGTCTCTAGGCCTCGATCATCCTCATTGCTCTCTTTGGCAACTGCTCCACGTTGACGACATCCTTCCAGAAGTGAGGCTTCCAGGACTTCACACGGTGCTCTAGGTGTGGCCCGTCCAATGTGGTGTACAGCAGGACTATGACATCTTGTGATCTGGATGTTATGCCTCTGTTGGCACACCCTAATACTGCATTATCCTTTTTTGTCACTGTATCACACTGACTGCTCATATTTAGCTTACAGTCCACCAATACCCCAAGATCTTGATGATCTATGATGATAAAAATTTACATAATTTTGACTTTTCTCTAATGTATCTTTTCCAATACATATATATTTTGCATAACAGGCACTGTGCATTTTTAAAATTAAAGGATATATTGTCAAACAGGTGAGGGAATATAAGCAGTGTGATATAAACCAGGAGACAACTGTTTTCTCTTGTAATTCAAATATTACTGTTACCATGACTAAAATTGTTTTAAAAATACAGCTTGTATGATCAAAATGTATTGTGTTTAAGTTGGGAAAATCTGTTTTAATTTTTTTAACATTGAAAATGGAGACGCTAGTAGTGGAGGATGCAGCATGTAAATTGCTCTTAAGGACAGGAAAGTCCAGATTCCTTCCTTAAATCTTTGGACCCAGTCATGTGACGGACAATAAGCTCCATTCCCAGAGCACAAGATTCAACCAAACTATCTGCAGATGATTTTTAGGAAGTTGAAACACAAGGTTATCTATAAAGGAAATCATGAAGGTTTCTATATTCTTTTACATCACTTACAACATCAACTGTACTGAACACATGGCAGTAGTGGTGGCTGGTTTGCAAGTCCTTGGTGATATAGGCAAACGTACAGAGATCCTCTGGGTCCTGGGCAGCACAGGAAATGTTCCTGATTTCATGCTCAGCAATAACATTCTGCCAAACATAAACAAACAGCACTTTTTGCTTGGTATTTCATAACAATTTACAAAAGCACAGATTGCTATCTGCTTGCCATTCTAGTACCTGTAAATGGCAGGGGTGCCTTCCACATTATATGCTAAAGTCACAAGGATTCTCTGCACTAGACAATAAAGAAGTAGTGGCTCAATCTGTAGGAGGGGGACATGGAATGGAGACAAAAATTCTCCACACAACATCTGCCTTTGTCTTCCATTGCCATTCCATCTCTGATTAAGTCATTTGGGGTGTGTGTGTCTATACACACACCTGGTTCCAAGTGTAACTCAGCAGGTGTGCTTCCACATAACTGCATGGGAAAAGCATGAGTTTCAAACCCTCACATGACACACCAGAGAACTATTTCAGGTTACCTATACATAGTACTAACACAATATAATATATCATCAAGACCAAGACACATAAATTAGAATATAGGGCTCTACAATATGGAATGGCACGTCTGGAAGCAGACTCCAATTAGACGCCAACTACCAGATAATGATATACTGCACTAACTTAGAAAATATATCATATTGTGAACCAAGGTCTATGAGCACTACCTGAAGGTATTATGAGTACTGGAAAAATCCTACCTCTATCCTATTACTTCAATGAGCAAAGTTTGAAGTTCTTCTGCAGACTAAGTAGCCTTCCTGCAATTTAAATGGCTCTTTAAGTTGGAAGAAGAGACACTTAAGTTGGAGGATGGTTGAACTGAATCTACCACACTGCATAGTAAAGTTGATGCAAGAAGATTTAATTTCTGCCTTAATCCTATATACCAAGAAGCATAAAAAACAAGGATCCCTAGCGTGTAAATGTAGAAAACAGCAAGAAACGCCAAGGGAAGACTATAAAAGATTATATACACTTGAAATGTCTGAGTATAAAATATATTGAATAAATATTAAAATTTCAAATAAACATGTACATTGAGTTGGTGGTCCACAACCCAAAATACATACAATGTTCCCAAATATAAACATGTGCTCATGGCATATCATACACCAATACTGAAATACAAAATAACATCACAGTAGTTGCCACAGGTGCTAATGACAAGGTATGCACATAAATAAACCCAACAGGTTGACTGAGGTTGATCCTCCTTTCCTGAATGCAATAAAAGTGTCCAAAGACCTCCAACTGTTGTAAATAAAGCAGAGGACGACCAGTGGGAAATCTCCTACAGCTGAACGCCTTTCCCAGGTATATGGACGTTTCAATTTTTCTTCTTCTAATTAAGCGGCTGAGTAATGGAACTGAGTATAATCCTATATATTGACAGGATTTTACATTTTTTCTACTGATAAAAATGTGAAAAATTGCAAAATAGATACCAGCAATTGCCATTATCACTTGATGCTCAAGAATCAAAATGTTAAACCATAACCGCAATGCTCTCTCACCTTGTTAGAGGCATCTATGAACTTCACTCCTTTGTAAGTGATGGATAATATTATAGTTGGGGTCTTCTTCATATGTTCAGTTGATTTCTTTTAAAAGAAAAAAACCCTCTTTCATTAGTAGGCACAGATGGAATCGTTTTACCTTCTTTTGAAAGGGGGGCAAGAGAGTTCACAAATCTCCCACACCAGACTTCAGCTTCTTTGCAAGGTATTTATAATTTGGATATTCTGAAATAATGCCTTTTTAAAAGCTAAGTCTTCCATTTCCAGATAAAAGAAACCCAGTGAGTTGTATCACAAAACAAAAACATCTGCATTTTCTTTCTGGACAATGATTTTACATGCTGAAAACAATAATGAAACTGACAACCAGCTGCAACCTGACTGTGGTATGAACATACAGAATGTGGAGCAGAAGCTCCAGACTCATAGCCATGCAATACACTATCTTTTCAAGATGGATTTCAGACACTTTATATTTTTAAACAGTGCATACCTACCCTCATTTTTGCACAGGCATCCTGTGTAGATTCTGTACCACGAAGATCTTTGATTAGCATGGACCCAAGATACTAATTAAAAACAGAGAAACAATACCAATCGTTAGTACCATTATTTGAACATAATATTCCAAAAAGATATGAAGGAAACATTGCCACTACTGATGGGCAAAAGTGTCTGCCTCTGAAACCATCCCAAAGAATATAATACTTGAATACCTCTGCAGGGCGCAGCAGCAGCCTAAAGCAAACAGCAGTAACTAAAAGCAGCTCTTGTGTAGATGGCAGACAAAACCAAAATCATACCCTCAGGTGCAAGAAACTAGAATATACGTACATTGGCTTCATACCCACAGGACTCAAATATAAGCTTCTCTGGCTGGTGCTGCCAGTGTTGGACAGGTGCATAGGGAGCAGCCAGACTTGGGGGTCTGAGTGTAAGTTTGGGTTCACGGCATCCCTCCTGAGAACAGACGTGAGATCTTCAGTTAGAATTGGGTTATCTACCTCTTAACATCTCTGGTACATCAAAGTATTTTTATAAATGTGAGTGCTGTTCTTCAATACATAAGTAAAACTAACCCCCCCCCCCCCCATAATAAAGCAGTGATGACTCAATCACTTCCTCCTACATCTAACAGGCCAATACAGAATTCTGTAGAAAAGATCGTAAGATTATAAAAACAAAAAGCATTTCAGATAACTGTACTCCGACCTGTGTCTTGACTCTGTCAGCTCTGGGGTAAGATGCAATATCACGGCTACTCTCTTGTCTCTTCTTTCCAGTATTCCCTAAAGGAAGCAGGAGATCTGCAGACCTCCCTGTGCAGGAGTCACTCTGGCTCAGCGGTGAGGACGTCTGGGACATCAAATCCTGGCACTAGAAACAGATGCATACAGTAAAACAACTGATCTTTTGTTGTTGCATATACTCATAATTGCAAGCCATGAAGACAATACTGACAGATGAGGTTTTCAATAATATAATGCAAATAGTTCATTTGGGTGATAACCAACCATCCCCCAAAAACATGCTTTCAGAAAGAACATCAGAAAAAGTGGTTCCCTAAAGAAACTGCATTTTTCAAATATCTGATTTCTAATATCTGTGTGGTGTCCCTGCAAAGATCTGAAAACAAGTCTTTAGAAACAAAAGGGAGTGGGGGAGAGATGGTTTAATTTTTAGAGAGACTACACTGGCTTAGTTCTAGGGTCCTCTGTTAGTGGCAAGTCGTGCAAAAGTTCTTACTCCTGTTGAAAGATGATGGAGCAAGGCTGGAGAGGTGAACTCTTCAATGAGTACCTTGGAATCTGGGTCAGCCAGGAGAATTCCAGTTCCCCTATGGTAGAACAGAGGTGCCTATAGGGACACAGCTCTGCCATAACTTGCAGACCACCTATCCAAGAAATGCTCACAACGCTGAACAAAAACTAGGATTCTCCTTGTTCTATAGATAAGAGAGCCATTCACATAAAATGGATTTCTAAAGAGAACTTTCCATTTGTTCTCCCTTTAACATATGCTAGATAAACTCACAGCTTACAATGATTATGTCCATTGAAATAATTTATGAAGAGATGCAATTTATTTGTAGAGTTACAAGGACAAGCTAGATTTGATTTAGATTTATATTGGAGTGAGAATTGGTGGAAGGAACAAAATTATTTGATACACAGATGAAACCACATTACTGCCAGAAAACAGTAAAGAAACGAAGACTGATGAATGTTAAAGGAGAAAGCGCTAAATCAGGATTACAGCTGAACATCAAGATGACAAAAGTTATGACTACTGAGGAATTATACAACTTTAAGATGGACAACGAAGAAATTTAACTTGTTTATGATTTTCTATTCCTTGGCTCCAACATCAACCAAAAGGGAGACAGCAACCATGAAATAGGAAGGGCAGCCATGGAGGAGGTAGAAAAGGTTCTTCAGTGTAAGGATTAGTGTTGGTGACCAAGATCAAGATAATTGTGCTGGCTTTGTGTGGGAAGCTGGGGAGAGTTTGGCTGTTTGGTTGGTGTACTGCCCGCCCAACGCACTGACAAATAGCCCGCCATCCCTGCTGGAGGCCGTATCAAGCTGGGCACTGGAACACCCTAGACTGCTAGTCCTGGGTGACTTCAATGTCCATGCTGATGACGCAGGCAATGGATCTGGTGTTGTCCATGGCGACACTAGGACTCTCCCAACGTGTTACAGCACCCACTCACCGAGCTGGGCACAGCTCGATTTGATCTTCATGGCGGGAGTTACAGTAGACCGCATTACGGCCGTTCTATGTTCGGATCACCATGTTCTGAAGACCTGTGTGAACGGGCCGCCTTGACCCTGTTTGGGCGGCGAGCCTATTTTATTGCCTGCAGAGCCAAATGGACTCAATGCGGCTCCAAATGGCCCTGTGGGATCCGATGCCTCCTGGCGGCTTGCTGGATGAGCTTGTCAAGGACTGGCAAAGCCGACTCTCGGAGGCCATCGACGAGATTGCTCCCCGACGCCCTCTGCACCCCCGCTCAAAATTCGCTCCATGGTATACACAGGAGTTGAGGGTGATGAAGCGGGAGCTTAGATGGCTAGCGAGACAGTGGCAACGCGCTCGCGACAGAAGCGTCAAGAGCATTTTATAGGACATTTATGAGATCCTATGAGATGGCAGTCAAAGCCGCAAAAAGAGAATACTATGCGGCTACGATTGTGTCTGCAAGTTCTTGCCCAGCCTAATTATTTAGAACAATTCGGTCTCTTAAAACTCTGCCACAGGGCAGACCAAACAATAAGGAATTGGAAACTAGCTGTGAGGCTTTTGTGAGCTATTTCGCAGATAAAGTCCTGTCGCTCCACCACGACCTCCCCGCCTCAGTTGAGACAGTAGCAGAACTCGAGGCCCCATGCATGTCTTCTGGTCAAGTTCTGGATTATTTCAGTTCACTCAGCCTAGAGGTTGACAAATTACTCTCAGCTGTTCACCCAACCACTTGTAGCCTTGACCCATGCCCATCATGACTAATTAAAGCTGACCGTGATGGGTTATGAGGTGCACTAAAGTGACTTCCTCATAAGCAGCTTAAGGTCTTTGGCTACGAAGCTTAGTCTATCAAGGACAGGTCCCATAGGAGATATGGTCCAAGGAAATAAGGGCTAGTCCCTATATTAAAGGTAGCAACTCTAGAGAAGTATCTTAAAAACCAGGAAAATACACATATTAAGAAAATTTATATACAACATCAGTTAAGCTGCTTATGAGGAAGTCACTAGACGAAACCAAGTGTAAGCCGGCTGCTTCGTCAAGCTCCAGTAGCTTTTAACTCATTAAGCCTTATACTTTTTTGACTGCCAACAGTAACTGTTTAGGAATTCCACTGTTATCTTGAGGCTGTTGGCAGCCACTGACATTCTATTGTATTCTTATTGTTGTAAATATTTGGGGAAATTTTGTATACTTCATAGTAACTATCTAGTATAAAGCAATTGTATTCAGCATACTACTCATGTTTTAGAGTGTATTATTGGTTCTATATTGGCCCCAGTTTTGTCTTGTTTTCTTGGCTGTGTGATTACTGGGAGGTCTGTTTTGTTTCAACTTGGGAGCCAGCCAGAACTCTGTTCCTGTGCGTTCCTGCCCCAAAATAGCCCTGGTTGTTAGACCTGTTGGCAGCGTTCGACACGGTCAACCATCAACTACTGACCCACTGCCTCGCCGACAGTGGGATTCAGGGGTTTGCCTTGCAGTGGCTCTCCTCATTCCTGCAGGGTCAGGGACAAAGGGTGGCAGTTGGGGAACAGCTATTCGGAAGGCACCCACTAACTTGCGGAGTGCCCGAAGGAGCGGTGCCCTCCTCAATGCTATTTAACATCTATATGCACCCCCTTGCCCAGATTGCCTGGAGGTACGGACTGGGTTGTCACCAGTATGCTGATAACACCCAGCTCTATCTGCTGTTGGACGGTCAGTCAGACTCTAGTCCGGGAGATCTGGCGTTGAAAGCCGTGGCTGGTTGGTTAAGACTGAGTCGATTGAAACTGAATCTGATGAAGACGGAGGTCCTGTGCCTGAGTTGGAGCGGGCCAGTGTTAGGGATCCCTCTCCCGACCTTCGATGGGGCGCCGTTGGTGCCAGTGCCGGAGGTTAGGAGCTTGGGAGTGCTCCTGGATGCCTCCTTAACGATGGAGGCCCAGGTAGCAGCCACTGTGAAGTCTGCCTTCTATCATCTGTGGCTGATTAAGCAGTTGGTTCCCTTCCTTTAACGCAATGACATGGCAACAGTGATCCATGCAATGATCACCTCGAGATTGGATTTCTGTAATGCTCTCTACATGGGGCTGCCCTTGTCTCAAATCCGGAAGCTGCAGCTGGTGCAGAACGCAGCGGCGAGGCTGTTGTTGTGTCTTCCTTTGCAGGAACACATCCAGCCCACCCTAAAAGTGCTGCACTGGCTGCCTTTAAAGCCCTATATGGTCAGGGACCTACTTACCTAAGGGACCGCCTTTCCCCACATGTCCCCCGGAGAGCACTAAGATCAGGATCCCAAAATTGCCCGGTCCTCCCAGGTCCTAAAGAAGCCAGGCTGGCTGCAACGAGGGCCAGGGCCTTTTCTGTGGCGGCCCCTTACTGCTGGAATGAGCCTGTAAAATGGAGCTCTTCCACCAGGCTTTCAATTAGGGTGCCGCCTTTAATATTCTGGCCCTGGCCCTAACATCACCATCAGCATCAACAGCCGACACGAGCCTCGACTAAGGTGGCGGGTGACCGTTTAATGCCGAGAGATCGACGCCATCTGCCATTAACATCTGTGAATATGTACAATTTTATATATATTGTGATTTTAATTAATTTGTGTTTTATTATATGTCAGTGTTTTAACAGATATATTTATATATGTATATTGTAAGCCGCCCTAAGCCTGCCTCGGCAGGGAGGTGCAGGATATAAATTTAACACACACACACACACACATAAATACTATAGTATTCCCCATTACTATGCAAAGGTGTATAAAAGCTGGACAGTGAAGAAAGCTGACAGGAAGAAAACTGATTCGTTCGAAATGTGGTGCTGGAGGAGAACTTTATGGATGCCATGGACTGCCAAAAAGTCAGTTGTGTTCTAGATCAAATCAAGCCTGAATTATTTCTAGAAGCTTCAATGACTAAACTAAATGACTATTGTACTTGGTCACATCATGAAAAGACAAGACTCAATGGAAAAGTCAATAATACCAGGAAAAGTTGAAGGCAGGAGAAGAGGAAGACCCAAAAAGAGATGGAATGACTCAATAAAGGAAGCTCTGGCCTTCAGTCTGCAAGACTTGTGCAAGGATGTTAGTGATAGGATATTTTGGAGGTCTTTAAGTCATAGGGTTGCCATAAGTCAAAAGTGACTTGTCAGCATATAACACAACACACAAATTCTGCATTTTCAATTTATGCCCATAAGGAGGTGCTATGTAGCACCTGAGCTCCCAACTTACTTCTGTGGTTTCCAAAACTTCCCTCCTGACAAGGTTCAACTTCTGCCGGGGGGGGGGGGGGCTGCCTTGATTCAGACGACCACTGAAGATAGAAATGATGCTAGCCCCAATGTTCTATGAATAATTACCAGACAAGCAGTCACAACTATAAACCATGACTCACCCTTAGCTGAGAGAACCGTGGTGGTTTCTGTGGAGGCTCCTCATATGGCCTGTCTGCCAGAGAGGCTATTATGCGCTTACGATGACCAAGAAGAATTACTTTGAGCACCTACAAGAAAGGTGAAAGCATTTCTTAAAACTGAAAGTGTCTTATATTGTGACTTCTCAATATTAATTAGAGGCAGAGTTCTGTAGAGCTAATATTTTTCACTACACCACATATCTAAATCTTGATTTTAACTGGAGTTATGTTGAATGCTCACATTAACTAGTTCTAGCTCCCAAAGGTTTTTCACAGAGTCTATAGAACTGTAGCCACTTGACAGAAATGATTGAATGTAATCCTGCAGTCCCAGGGAATCAAGCCAAGCAGGAACAGAAGGCTGAGTCCCATCACAGCCCAGGGATTTTACCTGTGAAAAGTGCAAGACAAAAAAAAATCAGTTGTGTGAGTGTATTTCAAAATGAACCAAAAGGAAAGGCAGGATATAAATGTTTTAATAATAAATATTTCAAGAACTGAGGAAAATTTTAAAGCAGTTATGGAACTCAATATAGCTGAAGCAATTAACATTAGTAAGCGTTCACAAAATTCTGCAAATCCCTGTGAAGAAATATGAAGTCCACTGCAGAAATGAAACATGGGGATTATTAGCATGTTACAAGCAAGCATACAACTGAACCCCAGCAACCCTCCAACCAAGAATAGCTGGTTTAGGAGCAGCAATTTAAATAACAGAAGCAGCAGCATAGGGTTCTCAACCCTTTCCCCTATCTGCTGCTTTTCTGCTCTAAGCTGCCTCCCAAACTTCTATTTATCTCAGAATTTATCCCATGGACTGTTTCTCTCTCCAAATCACCATAGCATCTCCAGGGTTGGGGGGAAGGCAGGTTGCCAGGGTTCAGTCGCATGACTGTATGAGAGTTCATGTGCTGGCCTGAAGTCAGAGTTCAGATCCTGTATAGCTAAGTGTTTCCAGGTGTTAATAAATCCGAATTCTGAATATGACACATTGATCAGAGAGAAAAAGAACAAATCCAGAACACACCAGTCAAATCTAGCAAGCTAATGTACCTTTTATTGGTTTGTTAATTATATAGTCCATAATCAGGAACTCATTCTGAGATATGTGCATAAAACTGGGGTTCATCATCAACCTTCTGTGCAGTCCCACATGGGGATTGCGCCATAAGCAGGCCTGCCACTGGAGAGGTTTTTACAGCTAAAAGCTTCCAGGGGGTGCTGTGCACCATAGCCAGAAGCTTTTTCCCACCTAAGAACTACATGCTCCTGCACAGCAGTGCCCCCACTCTCAGTTCCTCTTTTACAGCTGAAAGAGAAGCTTGTCTTTTTGGAGTATCCAGTTTTTCACATTGGGCGGGCAGCCCTGGCACCCTTACCAGAGGGATTACCAGAGGGATTAGCCACTAGCCCTTTGGGGCCTCAGTATCCTACTCCTAAGCCGTATACTCCACAACAGGGTTATCACAGGCGTAAAGGTTCCAGCCGGCCTAGGTTGACCCACCAACCGCCTCCTCCCAGAGAGGCAGCCCCATCTCAGAAATCTTCCTTCTGACTAGGAGCAGTTTCCACTCCTGTTAAGTTTGGAGACAAGCTAGTTCAGTTTTACGCTGCCTGGGAGGCTATTACCTCCAATGAGTGGGTTTTGTTCATAGTGAGACTAGGTTATAGGTTAGCATTTTAAGTCTGTTTCTCCATGTTTGTTGCCCTGAGGGGGTATTTAGCCAGGCAGCATTGGACCTGTCTCCAGCTTTAACTGCACTAATTGATAAGGGTGTGATTGAGGAGGTGTCAAGAGCCCCAGGAACCCAAGGATTTTTTCTCCCGTATGTTCCTAGCGGATAATGGAGCTAGGCCCATTCTAGACCTCAGAAGTTTGAATATTTTTCTTTATGTATCTAAGTTTCACATGGTTTCCATTCCTGCAGTTTTACAATGATTAAAGTTTAACAGTTGGTTAACTGTTACTGACTTGAAAGATGCCTACTTTCACATTTCAATCCATCCTCAACACTGCAAATTCCTATGCTTTTCATGTGGAACATGAAGTGTTCCAGTACACGGCCCTGTCCTTTGGTCTGGCCATGGTGCCCAGGGAATTTTCAAAGTATTTAGCTCCAGTGATTGCCCTACCTTTATATGCAAGGTTGCCATATACTCCTTTACTTAGATGGTTGGCTGTTGGTGGTAGACTCCAGAGACCAATTATTGAGGCATTGCTCCCTAGTCCTGGAGACTTGCCAAAGATTGGAACTCCTTGTGAACTGGGAGAGGTCCTCTTTAGACCCATCCCAGAGGGTACAATTTATTGGGGCCATGTTGGATTCCTTAGCAGGAAAAGGGGTTTTTGCCCCCTGACGGAGTGTAAGCCATCTCTGTTTTAGTTAGACAGTTTAGATCAAGCTAGTTACAGTCAGTTCAAAAAATCCTTTGCCTTTTGGGGTATATGGTTTCTATGATGGCAGGCTTGCCCCTCACCAGGTTACATATGTGGCCTCTGCAGCTCTGATTTCTGTCTTGCTACAAAGCTGATTTACATGCCCAATGACATATGTTTTCTATTCCCAGACTTACTGTAGAGCTTGTTTACACACCCAATGGCATAAGTTTTCTATTCCCAGATCAGTCATGGTGGATTTGCCATGGCAATCTATCCTAGGGCATTTCCTTTGGAGTTCCTGAGCATGAAGCCGTCCTTACTACAAACACTTTGCTCATGGGATGGGGTGCCCATTGTGAGGAATTGTCTGCCCAGGGTACAAGTTCAAAAGATGAGAAGCAGCTTCATGTTAATGTGCTAGAGTTGCAGGCAGTTTGTCATGCCCTTAGCTGTTTTTCAGATATCCTGCAGAACCAGTCCATTCTTGTACAGACAAAGCTGTTACAATGTTTTATTTAGCATAACTCATTAGCATATGCCACACCCCCTGACATCACCAGAAGTGTGTCATAAGGCCACACCCCCTGACATCACCGGAAGTGTGTCATAAGGCCACATACCCCGCCCCTAACGGTCCCAGCCACCGCCGGCCTTGCAGCTCCACTGCCAAGCCCCATGAGGGGCCCGGCGGTGGACCTGCAAGGCCGGCGGGAGTGCAAGGAAGCAACTTACCCTCCCTCTTCTCCTGCCTCCTCCTGGCTGAATGAGGGCTGGAAGTGGGGCGGCTGGAAGCAGGGGGCGGGGCTTCGTCATGTGCCTCGCCCCCCGTACCTCACCCGGGGGAACTGCGACCCCCCCGATATGACCTCTGATTTTAACCCTGGCTGGTCCCAACCCCCCCCTTAAAACACGTCTGCCTAAACTGGAAAGGTGGGGGAATTATGGGGTTTTGCAAAGTCAGTTTTAAAATAAAAAAGAAGCACAAAGATCACAGCAGAAGGACACCCCTCCACCAGCTCCTACCCATGACGAGGTTTACAGACGCTTGAAGCTATAGCTGGGAAGTTTGGCAGCCCCGCCCTCTGCTTCCTGCTCTCAGAGGCAGCCCCACCCTCTGCTCTTTATACTCCCACGGACCCCCTAAACAGTTACATCCTCCTAATTCTATTCAGCTCTATAATCTTAGAAGGGTGTAAATCTACTTAGATTTACATCAAACGCCACCTGGATTAGTTTTACTGCATGTATTGTATTGTTTTAATTGTTAAATTGTTTAAACAGGATTTAACTCTTGATTGATATGTACTTGTTGGACACTGAACACCACCCCGAACCTTTTGGGGGATGGTGGTCTATATAATAATAATGATAATAATAATAAACTGATATATATAATTGCCCTAACGCATTGGCCATTTCCAGCTCCCCCACTGGCTGTGCTGTGCGCTCCATCAGCCATTGGCCCATCAACTGCCACTCAAGAGTACCTGCGTGCCATTGGCTGGGTGCTGGGTCCGCTCCTCTCCCCCGCCAAGCCTGGACACTCTTCCTTCACAGAGTTAACTATCAAAACAGCAGACTTTCCTGATGAAGACACTTCTCCTGCTTGGCTCCTGTGGGACTAACTTTTCCCTCAGTGACTGTTGCTAGGCAACCAAGGTTGGTTCTGTCAGTAAAAAGGCAAAGACAGGAGGCCCTTTCCAGGCCTTTGTGGGGAACTCATTGGGGCCCATCCTGACTAGGGTTGCCAGCTCCAGGTTGGGAAATTCCTGGATATTTTGTGATGGAGTCTACAGAAGCCAGAGTTTGGGAAGGGGAGAGGCCTCCGCTGAATAGAATGCCATAAAGCCCACCCTCCAAAGCAGTTGTTTTCTCCAGGGGGGAGAGATCTGTTGTCTGGAGTTCAGTTGTGATACCCAGTGATTGTCAGGCTCCACCTGGAGGTTGGCTACCCTAGACATAGCAGTTAGCACTTCAGAGCAGGTTCCTGCTATGGAAGTTGAGTGGGTGATTTCGGATCAGTCACAGACTTTTAGCCTAACCTACTTCACAGGGTTGTTGTGCAGATCAAAAGGGGGGAGGAGAATGATGTAAGCTGTTTTGATGTCCTCTGTGAAGACTGTACTTTTCCTCCTGGGGAACCACTGCTGCCAATCTCCAGGTGAGGGCTGGATATCACTCAGAATTAAAACTGCTCTCCAGACGGCAGAGATCAGCTTCCCTGGAAAAAATAGCTGCTTTGCAGGGTGGACTCTGTGTCGTCATACCCTGCTAAGGTTGCTTCCCTCCTGCTTGGGTCCCCACTGCAGAGAAAGATTGCAGTTCTCCTAGGTAGAGGCTGCAGGTGGGGAGGAGGGGAGAGATGGAAAGCTGAAGTCAGAGGGGCAGATAAAGGTAGATTGATGGTTGCCTGGGAAGGAGATAGGGTTGCCACCTCCAGATTGGGAAATTCCTGGAGATATGAGGGGTGGACCCTGGAGAGGGTGGGGCTTGTGGAGGGGTGGGACCTCAGACAGGTACAATGCCATAGACTCTACCCTCCAAACCAGCCATTTCCTCCTGGGGAACTCACTGTTGCCACTCTCCAGGTGAGGGCTGGAAATCACTCAGAATTAAAATTGCTTTTCCTGGAGAAACGGTAAGCTCTATGTCATTATACCCTGCTGAGGTCACCACAGCAAATTGACACTGAGTGCCCAAGGCCAGGGCACCCGTCTAGAGCCTCTTTCTAGAGCTCGTTGTATCTATTTCCACAATGAGACATAATAATAATAATAAAATAATGATGATGATTATGATGATAATAATAGGAGATGGCAGGGAATGAAAGCTTGCACTTTACCACTGAGCTACAGCCGCTCTGCTCCATAGCCTCTCTGCTATAGCTGGTCTGGTCAGTCTGCTGCTATGGCGAATCTACTACTGGCTTTTATCTCATGACAAACCAGTCAACAAATCTGTGTGCAGAGTCTGGGCCTATTCTAGTTGTCATCTTCCAGTCATAAAATGTGTAGTTTGCTCAAAAGCTGGAGCAATGTCTTTTTCCTTACACATTGCTACACCTGATCCACTATTTGGCCCCAATATTTCACCCTGACTCATGTTTAAATAATTCAAAAAGAATGTTGTTTGTTGTTCAGTCACACAGTCGAGTCCGACTCTTTGAGACCCCATGGACCACATCACACCAGGCCCTCCTGTCTTCCGTCGTGCTCCGGAGTTTGCTTAATTTCATGTTCGTTGCCTCGATAACACTGTCTAACCATCTCATCCTTTGCCGTCCCCTTCTTCTTTTACCTTCAATCCTTCCCAGCATCAGGGTGTTCTCCAGTGAGTGCTCCCTTCTCATTCGGTGGCCAAAGAATACCCCTGATTTATTACTATGCCCTGATTTATTACTATGCCCGGGGATTAGAGCAGATAGGAACCATTTGCTTCTCCTATAAAATGGTCTGTCCATTCACAATCCAAGAGAGCAAGATGTCCTAAAATTACTTGGCTGTACTGTGTTCGTTTGTGGAAAATATGTACCATATTAACCTTAGGAAGAGTACGTGCTGCCTGGAGCAGTTTTCTGCGGTGCTGTGGGTCGCTAATACCAATGTCCCGGAGATCCTGATCTTCCATAACATTACAGCCCTGCAGAAAGACAAGAGACCAACATAGGAAAAAGACGCAGTAGAAACACAGAAATTAAACCCAGCATTCTCTCATTTCATTCCAAACTAGGAAGGTCTCTCAAGCAGCTGTATACCATCATACTCTTCTCCTTGTTGAGCACAGAGCCATAAACTGTTCTCTTCTTACATGACTACTGCTGCCTCTACTCATAGCCATCCCATTCCTAGAGTGTGCACTAGGGAGAACTGGATAACCTGTGTGGTGCAGTGGTTAGAGTGTCAGACTACGGTCTGGGAGATCCAGGTTCAAATCCCCACACTGCCATGGAAACCTGTTGGGTGACTTTAGCCCAGTCACATTCTCTCAGCCTAACCCGCTGTGATGGACTGCAAAGGAAAGCAGTTTTTTTGAAATGCTGCTTGTATCAAGAGAGTCAGGGAGTTCAAGATTTAATCTTCCCTGGAGAGAAGAGCTTGATTGGCTGCTCTATTCACTGATTGGCCAACATCAGCTGAGAGAGAAAATAAAACAGCCGATCTGGAGAGAAAAGAGGTCTCTGCAAAATTGGTCTTATGCTGTTTGGTCTGAAAACTAATGTCTGGATCAGTAGCCAGAGGATTTGGCTTCTGAGGGAAGAGACATTTGGGAATCAGTGTTTTCTGATAGGCAATAAGAAAAGTATTTCTACAAAGAGAAAAAGAGAAACCCCAGTGTCTTAGAGATATTAAGATCACTCTGAGAGAGAACTTTAAATTATCAGTCAGAAAACCTACAAAACAGCCTTATACAGACAAAGAACACTGGAAAAGGAAAAGAATACTGGCAGAAGGTCTGGGTAGTTAGAGAGAACTCCCAAAGAAGTTATTACTTCTTAGTGACAATATTTATTTATTTAATTCAATTTGTATCCTGCCCTTCCTGCCGAGGTGGCCTCAGGGCGGCTTACATTAAAAAGTTAAAATGCATTAAAACACAAATTCATTAAACAAAATACACATCATAAAAACTCGTATACATGACAATAACAGATAACAAATAAGTGCAGTTAAAGTGCTAGTGGTGATAACAATACATCATGATCCCTATAGGCCATGATGTAGCAAATGTAACAAAAAAATTATCGCCAGAGGCTGTTGCTGTTGACATCACAGGCTGTTGCTGTTGGCATAGAGGGCCTCACCCCAGTTCAGGTGTTATTGGTAGCGGCTCCTAATCAAAGGCCTGGTGGAAGAGCTCCATTTTGCAGCCCCTGCGGAACTGTAAGGAGTCCCGCAGGGCCTTGATGTCTTCTGGGAGCTCATTCCACCAGTATGGAGCCGCTACAGAGAAGGCCCTGGCCCTGGTAGAGGCCAATTTTGCGTACTTCGGTCCAGGGAGGGTCAAGTGGTTTTGCAACCCCAACCTCAGTGCTCTCTGGGGAACATGCAGGGAAAGACAGTCCCTCAGGTAGGCAGGTCCCAAACAATATAGGGCTTTAAAGGTCAAAACCAGCACCTTGAAGCAGATCTGGTATGCTATCGGCAGCCAGTGCAGTAGCTTCAGCACTGGCTGGATGTGCTCCTGCACAGGGAGACTCATCAACAGCCTGGCTGCCGCATTTTGCACCAGCTGCAGCTTCCGGATTTGTGACAAGGGCAGCCCCACGTAGAGAGCATTACAGTAGTCCAATCTCGAGGTGACCATTGCATGGAACACTGTTGCCAGATCATTGCATTTTAGGAAGGGAACCAACACCTAATCAGTCAAAGATGGTAAAATGATGACCCTTGGCACTTGCACCAGCTGCGCCCCATCAAAGGTCAGGAGTGGGATCCCTACCCCCGGTCCACTCCGACTCAGGCACAGGACCTCCGTCTTCATTGGATTCAATTTCAATCAGCTCAGGAGATTAACTTTCTGCCAGTGAAAGGGGTTGGGAAGAGAACCTTGGTCTGTGATAAAGGGGAGAAGCTTAGGCACCTCAGGAATTACTGAAAATCTGTATTATCTAAACGAAAACCCCCTAGAGTCGGATTTAACTAGCTTTCAAGCAAGGGAAACCTTTACCTTACTTTTACCTGTGCTGAAATATACCAAAGTACCTCTGAAAGAAAGAAATAGAAAGCCTTGAAACAAAACTACAAATACACTCTCCTGAACGTTCTAAGAATTCAACTCGGTATATATTTGAAAGCTTTTTATCTCAGCAATCTCAAAACCATGACTATTCCTATTATACATATATTCCCTGCCAGTTTAATAAAATCGTTAATCCATTTTTGAAAGTTAATTTGCCTCAAGTGCCATTTCTCAAGGGTTTAAAGAAAACTGGACAGCTCCTGTATTTTCAGTAGAGTTCCTGAGCTGAAAAAAACCCTAAACTAAATATCTAAACATAGGGTGGAACAGTCCAGTCTTTTATGTCAAAGAATATACACACGCTACTGTAAAGCAACTCTGTTACCTCCCCAGATATACCTGTGCTAAACTTGCTCTCTCCAAAAGACTCGGGGGGACCTGGCAACCAGAAAGGCAGTAAGACCAGGGTCTCACACCCCACATTGGTCTGTCATGGGCAGGCAACACAGAGCCAAAAAAGACTCCATTTTGACCCAGCCTGACAGACTCAGGAGGAACCAAGCCAAATAGGAGCACCGAGAGCAGGGGTCATTTCATAGAAAAAGAGCAGGGGGCGGGGCTTCGCCATGTGCCCCCCCGTACCTCACCCGGGGGAACTGCGATCCCCCGCGATCCCCCCGAAATAACCTCTGACCGAGAGCAAGCACGTACACAGGATCCCATGACTGCTACAATCAGCAGAGATAGCCATCCTACTAATCCCTAAATCCTATCTCCTCTGACCCCGGCACCACCCTAGTAAACTGCATTGTCTCCTTCGAAGTAATTTCGAGGGTCTAGCACTCTTCCCTGCCCAACATCAAGCCACTGACACACAGAAACACAAACACTGGTGACTTTCCAAACCTTGGAAGTTTAAGCCAAGCATCCTGCATGTACCCAGCTTAAACCGGCTACTCATTACACCCTGGGCCAGCC
The DNA here is from genome assembly GCF_001447785.1 of Gekko japonicus. Lineage (NCBI taxonomy): Eukaryota > Metazoa > Chordata > Lepidosauria > Squamata > Gekkonidae > Gekko > Gekko japonicus. The sequence goes on along the minus strand of NW_015174285.1, from coordinate 796,156 downwards.
CACCCCTGGCTCCCTAAAATGTATTTAAACTGGCACTCTGCACCCCAACCTTTGTACAGCTCTTGGGCACCCATAAGACTGTATCCTCGGACTCCGTCAGCCTTTGACATGAACCGCTTGTCGGCTGTGTCCTCCTTCCACCATGTGGATTCCGGACTTCTGAATCAGTTGAATGTTGCCCTAATCTAAAACCAACCCCTTCTTGTCACTATTGATCATCTCTCTGTTTCTTAGCTCTGCATGTGTTGATCTGTTGCTATTATTTTTGTGTGAGTAGTGTGAACTTTGCATTTATTCACAATAAAACTCCATTTATTCAATCAAAGGTCCCTTCCATTGGTAACCCTTGCAATTTTACCCTCGTATACATAGAGTATTAAAGAGCTCTTGTACATGTACTGCCCTGCATGTCTGTAATCAGACCCTGGCAATCCGTGTAACAACTCAGTCACTGAAGGGAACTGAAGATTTGGTGGGAAAAAATCTGCCAGACAGTTGGGGAGATTGTTGTGAGGATAAAATTGAAGAGGAGAGAATGTTGTAAGCCACTTTGGGTACCCACTGGGGAGAAAAGAGGGGTGCAAATGAAGTAATGAACAAACGTATTCTATTGGAAAACTGCAATTGAATGGGAGGACAGAGAGTGGAGTAACGTTTCCCCCCATGAATATTTTCCCGTCACTAGGTACCTAGTGCAAACAGAGGTTGGCTTTGCTTGTATGTACCTTGCGCTGGGCACCAGGGACAGATTAGGGATCCTGCTGGTGTACCATCTGCCTAATTTACCAGCAGGGTCTCTGGCTGAGCTGACCGAAGCGGTGTCAGAATTGGTGCTGAGAACCCTAAGGATGATTGTTCTTGGGGATTTCAACATACATGCTGAAGTTGCCTTGTCAAGTCAGGCTCAAGACTTCAGGGCTGCCATGTCAATGATGGGTCTGTCTCAGGTTGTAATGGGCCCGACAGATAAAAAAAGAACATACGCTGGACCTTCTTTTCTGCACTGAGAGGCTTGCCAGTGATCTAATTAGGGGGCTAGAAGTTTGGCCTTTGTGGTAGTAAGATCACTAATTTCTGAAGACACAGTTCAGCTTGCTGCCTCCTCCCTGCAGGGGTGGTGGACTAATTTGGATGATCTGCCCTCAGAGATTAACAGATCCTGTTGGGTTTCCGGCCAGCTCCAGGGGATTTTAAAACCTCCCTGGTGACTGTGCAGGCCCCCATAGCTGCATGGAATGGTGGCCTGACTGCGGTCATAAACACAGTTGATCCTTGGCATCCTCTTCCATGTTCTGTGAGGCCCCCAACTACTTTGTTTACCAAGGAGTTAAGTGACATGAAGCGAACTAGAAGACAACTAGAGCAACTTTGGCAGAAGACTTGAAATGAATCAGACAGAACATGACATAAAGCCCATTTGCAGGCCTATGATGTAGTGGTGATAGCAGTGGAAAAGACTTTCTCTTCTGTCACCATTGTGTCAGCAGGCTCTCGTTCAGCTCAATTTAAAGTGGTTTGGCACTCGATAACACCAAAGTCTGCACCGGTGATGAAAATTTGGCCCCCAGCTCTGATGCTTTTGGAAGGTTCTTTGACAAATTCTCTCTCATCTGTTCCAACTTGGAGGCCAAGTTGAGTGTAGATCTGGTACCTATGGTATCAGAAGCACCTGCTTGTCCTTTTGTTATGGTTAATTTCAGATTGATCCTGCCAATGAATGCTGACAGAGTCCTTTGGAGTGTGAGGGTCACCATGTGTGCTCTGAACCCATGGCCATCATGGCTTTTAAAATCTTGCTTGGACAAGGTATTGGAACCATTAGTGAAAATCATCAACTCCTTCCTGATTGAGGGGACTCTCCGTAGGCCTTTGAAAGAGGCATTATGAGACCTCTGCTCAAAAAGCTTCAATGACTAGGGATGAGGTAGCCAATTACAGGCCAGTTTCCAAATTACTTTTTTTCCAGGGGAAGGTGGTAAAGTGTGTGGTGGCAGAGCAGCTCCAGGCCTGGGTTTGGTATAGAGACAGCAGCAACTGCACTGGTGGCTGATCTTTGTTTAAAGGTAGACAGGGACAATCTTCCCTGTTGATACTGTTGGACCTCACAGCAGTTGACCGCTTCATACATATCCATAGCCTTGAATATGGATTTGGAATTAAGGCCAAAGCACTTCAGTGGTTTCACTCTTTTCTGTCTGATTGGTCACAGAGACTCCACCAGAGGTACAGAATCAACTGGGTGGAATTTGTCTTGTAGGGTACCACAGGGGTCTAGTCTCTTTCCTATGAGATTGTCCAGAATCCTGTCTTACACAGTGGCCAACCAGTTCTTCTGGACGGCCAACAACAGGGCATAGAAGCTGAGGCCTTCCCCCTGATGATGCCTCCTGGCTCTGGGATTCAGAGGGTTAGTGCCTCTGAAGTGAAGGTTCCCCTCAGTCACCATGGCTAGCAGCTATTGATAAACATCCTCCATGAATCTACCTAATCCCCTTTTAAAGCTGTTTATTACTGTGGTCATCACTACATCTTCTAGCAGTGAATTCCATATTTTAATCACTCTCTGTGTAAAGTAGCATTTCCTTTTGTCCATCCTGAACCTACTGCCCATCAGTTTCACTGGATGCCCTCAAGTTCTAGTGTTTTGGGAGAGGGAGAAAAAAATATCTTTCTCAACTCTCTCCATCCCATGCATAATTTTATAAACCTCTATCATGTCCCCCCCAGTCATCTCTTTGCTAAACTGAAAAGTCCCAGACTCTTCAGCCTTTCCTCATAGGGAAGGTGCTCCAATCCCCTAATCATCTTGGTTGCCCTCCTCTGTACTTTTTCCAGTCGTCAATATGTAGTTGACACCCATCTCTATATTTCATTGTCCAAGCCTCCAGATGCATCCGTCTTAGTTCTGAACCAGTGCTTAGAGGCTATAGTCAGGTGGCTAAGGCACAACAAACAGACAAGACAGAGATAATGCTGGTCAGGAAGAGTGATATTCTAGAGGCACTGAATCTACTTGTCTATATGGAGTGACACTGGCTTTTTCACAGCAGATTAAGATCTTGGGGGTCCTTAGGGACCACACCTTGATGTTTGAAAAGCAAGCTGGCATGGTGGCCCAGGAACGCCTTCTACCAGCTGCATTTGATTTGCCAAGTTTTCATTACCTAGAGGCAGCTAATCAGGCCACGCTGATCCATGCTTCTGTAACCTCACTGTTAGATTACTGCAATGTGCTCTATATGGGGCTGCCCTTGAAGACAACCCTAGACACTACAACTGGTCCAGAATGCAGCAGCGCAACTATTGTCTGGGACTAGCTGCCACAAACATCTATATGTCTAATTCCCAACATGCCCCCTCTGTGCAGATATCTAAATCTGCAAATCTGGGGCACATGGAGGGAAAAGAGATTATCCTGCACATGTGAGTCACTGCCCAAGTGTGCAGAAAAATCTAAAAACTTCAAAAAAACGTAAGAGGGAGTTTAAAACCACCCAAAAAGTAGAACAGCATTCACTGTGCCTGCGTAGAGGACAAGCCAGGAGAAGATGCTGGAGAGCCCTAGGGAGGCTGCCACCACCGTTTGGAATGCCAGGAGAAGCAGTTGCAGCCGCAAAGACAACCGCTGCAGCTATAACCACCCCAGCCAATGCTCCACCAGAAGGACAGAGCTGCCACTCGCTTCACCCCTCCGCCGACTGACATCCATTGGCCTTTGCCTCACTCCACAAGGGAAGGAGGCGTCTCAGTTAAGCCAGGCTGCACCCCATCCCCTCGGCCAGTGCCTGAGGCTCTCCCGGCTGCTGCCTCTTTCTCCACTGTGGACCTAGATGCAGCCGCTGCCGCCCAGCCTGGGCCTGCTCCTCTGTGCGCTCAGCAGGGACGGCAAGCACCGGATCAAGTGAGGCACTGCTGAGGGGTCAGGTGGGCTGGCCTGGCTGGAGGGGACGGGAGGGGAGAGAAAGGGAAAGCTGCCAGGAGGTGCTTAGACTCCCAGAGGGAGAGGGGCACAAAGGTGGGGGAATGCCCCCTCCCCACAAGTTTCTCCCTTCCCAAACAGGCCACAGGACACCCCCCCCAACTCCCCAACGGGACCTCAGAGCTTGCAGTTTCCAAAACATTCCATGGCTCCTCCAGAAGTTGGCACTTCCTCTTCGGCCACTGAATAGTCTTCCAAACTTCCTCCTTCTCTTGCCCCCCCTGCCCCCCCAAAAAACTTGTGGAGAGACTGTATCCCTTCCTCCTCTTTGCTTCCTTCCCTCTTCCTCCTCTAACAATCTTCCCCCTCTTTCCCCCTCGCCTTCTCGGTCAACCTACCCCCATCTCTTTTGCCTTCCTCCTCTCCCCACCTACCCCCCCCCGCCCTTGGCACTCCAGTTACCCCACCTTTACAGCTCTCCCTATCTGGCACCCCACTACCCATCCATCCTTGGCATTCACTCACCCCCACCCTTGCTCTCTTCCCACCAACCCCCCACCTTTGGCACCCCCTCCCCCCCTAACCTTGCTGTTCTCCCCACTTCCCTACCCGCTGAGATAGCTCTGCCTGCTAGATCACAGAAGCTAAGCAGGGTCTGCCTTTGTTAGTCCTTGGATGGGAGACCACCAAGGAAATCGAGGGTTGCTATGTGAAGGACGGTCATGGCAAACCAGCTCTGTTAGTCTCTGGCCTAGGAAACTCACAGGTTTGCCACAAGTTGCCTGTGATTTGACAGCACTTCCCACCACTAATGGTTGGAGAATAAAATTAGGATCTGGAAGACCCAGATTTAAATCCCTGCTCTGCCAAGAACCCCCCCCCCCAGCATAACATACAGTGAACTTCTAGAACTCACTGCAACAAGTTTGGCAATACAGGCCAGTTTCTTAGATGGCTTCAGAAGGAAGGACTTCTTCACACTAATGTAAGAACTCGCTTATACCCCAGCTTGGTCCCCACTATCGCATGACAATTTTGTCACTGGACAGCAGTGTTGGGGGAGTAGCAGCAAGTCTCCACATTTTTCACTGCTCCTGACAGAGTGAGGCTTTGGTCGCCTGGCGCCTTCCCTGGGCTGAGGGGACAGACAAACAGAGAGAAAGAATAACACTGTATGTAGGGGAGGCTGACAGTACACAAAACCTACACTGCAATTACAAGTTAAATGAAGCCACAACACATTACAGAACATTTCGCTGTGGGTCCCCTCTTGTGTTCTCTGTTCTGAAACAGCTTCATTGGCTGCCATTCTCTTTCCAAGTTCAATTCAAGGTGCTGGTTATGACCTTTAAAACCCTTCATAGCCTGGGATCCACTTATCTGAAGGACCATCTCCTTCCATATATCCCTGTGCATTAGCTACAGTCATGAGGCAGCCATCTGGTGGCTACCCCACCACATAGGGTGGCCCATCTGGCATCAGCCAGAGCCCAGGCCTTTCCCATTGTGCCTTTGACTCTGTGGAATGGGCTCCCTGAAGAGGTGAGCCCCCTCCTCCCACCCGGCAGGAGGTGCTGCAAGTCCTGCCTGTCTGACAGGGCTTTTGTTTATTTAATTTCTAGTCCTCCCTGCCTGCACAGCAGGCTAAGGGTGAGTTACAACATTCTTAAAATATACAAAAGATATTAATAGCACAGTCCTTAAAATCTATCAATTATTAACAATACTGATACAGGAACCATTAAGTGGCGTCAACGACATAATTCAATGAGTAAAAAAAAGACTCCAGCTATGTGTAGCCGTAGATGGAACAAGACAAGATAAGTGAGCGGGTGAGGAAACAGCTATGATGGATTCAAGCAAAGCAGCTAAAGCTGAACAGGGCAGGCCACTGTAATGCCGCCTCAATCATAGGCATGGCAAAACATCTCTGTTTTGCAGGCCCTGCAGAACTGCATTAAATCCCACAGGGTCCAGATCTCAGTAGGGACAGTGTTCCACTAGGCCTATGGTTGAGGGGGTTGAATGGTAGGCATCTTTTAAGGGGGAGAAGGGATTTGGGACTCACTCTTTTATCTTTAATTTAGCTTGGGATATGTCAATGATTACTGTAAGCCATTGTGAACCAAGAGGAAAGGTGGGATATAAATGTTTTAATAAACAAACAAATGCAAGTGTTTATCTGGTTAGCTAGATATGCCTTTTAATTCCAAACCCATGACACAAGCTGAAGAAGCATCTTGGTATTTCCTGCAATTCTAGTGTGAGAGTGAAAAGAAAGGAATCTTATCATAGCTTCCCTGCTGAAAGCTTTTATTTATTTTATTTTATTTTCTCAGATGGCTCTGAAACAGGAAATTGGTACATTGAATAAATGGCTGTATAGCTGGCTTTCTCAGACTAGACTTTATTGTGGGTGTAGGTGTGCCACAGGATTTTATTTATTTCATTTATAGCTCACTTTTCTCAAGATGAGATTCAAGTGGATTACAAAGCCCACAGAAATAGATAGGATATGCATAAGAGTTGCAGATGTAGTGCTTCTCATCAAGGGTTTTCTTCAGACCCTTTACCTGTCTACATTCAGGTCAACAGAAAAAAGAAAACTGTTTCAATTGATAAGAAGGATAGAAAAAGAAAAGGAAGAGCACTTGTGAAATTAAAAAGGCAGGGAGGCCACACTTACAGAATCAGAGAGTAGGGAGGGGCCATACAGGCCATCTAGTCCAACCCCCTGCTCAATGCAGGATCAGCCTAGAGGAGTGGTGGGCAAACTCATTAGTCAAGAGAGCCAAATATCAACAGTACAATGATTGAAATTTATTTTGAGAGCCACATTTTTAAAACTTAAACTATATAGGTAGGTACATTGTTATTAACTTAATTAGGGTACTCCTAAACTGGCCTTTGCTAAAAATGTCCTCAATCTGATTGAGGTACGTTCGCTGAGGTCGACCCCTTCCAACTCTCCCATCCACACTCGTCTTGTATACTTAAGAACATAAGAACATAAGAGATGCCAATGTTGGATCAGGCCAAAGGCCCATCCAGTCCAACACTCTGTGTCACAAAGTGGCCAGAAATACCAGGTGCCATCAGGAGGTCCACCAGTGGGGCCAGGACATTAGAAGCCCTCCCACTGTTGACCCCCCCAAGCACCTCTATATGTCTAAAGTATCCATAAAATTAAATCATGACAATGACTGACAAACACTAATGTGAACAATGGCCTTGCATCTCCTTGGAAAGTTTGTGTAAGTCAGGTTTGTATGTTGTTGTTTTTAATTTTAGGCACGATTCCAGGTTCTCATCAATAAGATGATTTCTCAGTTTACTCTTGATAAGGTTCATGCTTGAAAATGTCTGTTCGCATAAATATGTAGACTCGAATAAGGAAAGAACAGCAAACACTAGTTTTTTCAGTTGATTATATGAGTCAGGAATACTATTCCAAGTGTTAAAAATCAACATATCTTCCTTCTCCAGGTCTTTCAAAGCAGACCACTTGTGCTGTGAACTAAGTTCACATTTGTTTTTCTCCAATATTTCTAGATCAGCACAAAGATGTTCAAATTTCGAGCTCC
>NW_015174285.1:770620-787537 GCF_001447785.1 Gekko japonicus | reverse complement strand
AGAGTTTATGCTACTTCTTCGGTATTTCTTGTGTATTTGTCGTTATATTTTCGCATCCATGCATCTCTTTCTTCCTTACTAGTTTATAAGGCAGACCACATTTGTTTACAACTCAGGGTTCTAGTTATGGTCTTCCCCCCCCCCCCCGCGCCCGTAACAAGGCCCCATGGAGAGTTTATGCTACTTCTTCGGTATTTCTTGTGTATTTGTCGTTATATTTTCGCATCCATGCATCTCTTTCTTCCTTACTAGTTTATAAGGCAGACCACATTTGTTTACAACTCAGGGTTCTAGTTATGGTCTGACCGAATTCCTGTTGGCTGCTAAGATGTCTTATCGGTGCCTCTACAGTACTTTGTGTTGATTTGTCTTCTTTTGTGCTAGTAGTCTGTTGTATAGTAAAATAACCTGAAGGTAACAGTTGCTATGAGGTAAGGTTCCAGTTAATAATATGTGTGGTCATGCTTATTTAGACAATGTGCAACTTGGTGATGAGTAACTCTTCAGGTTTTCCAGAGGTCTTTTATTCACATAAATGTGGGTAAGTAGGTCCAGATGATGGATTGCAGTGGAGCAACTTAAAAAACAACACCTTAATAATATGAATTCCAGATGGAAATTAGTTTGATAGGTTAGGAGATCTAGATATTTAGTATCTATGTAAACACATTGTATGTACTGAACTGGAGGATCACATGTTGTTTAGCTGAAGAATACTTAATTAAATATTTAAATGATGTTACAAATTTGCATTCTTGAATGTACTCTTGAATGTTTTGGCAGTCATAGTATAGATTTCCACATCTGAACCTGCTCCTATGAATTTGTGTGGGACAGATGTAAAATATCCCACAGCCTAGTAGAGTGAGGAGAACATGGAGGTTATAGCAGAGGTTATGACAGCAGTTTGCTCACTCATATAATACAGTTAGATAGAATGATAGCTTCTTGATAACTTAAAATAACTAAGCCTGTATGGAACTGATTTATTTGGAAATTGACAGTTTACTGAGATTTAACATTGCATAGGATAGCTTGAAAGAAAACAGCTTTGCTGATTAGGAGCACTAAATTGCCCAGATACACTAATAAAACAATATTTATTCTCTGAAGTAGATTTAATATCTCAAATCTTTTAAATATAGTGGTAATGACTGGAAATTAATAGTGCAATTTTATGTAGGGTTACTCTAGTCTGGAGTATTATTGCATGGAATGGCACTGGAAATCTGGCGGAATGATTTCAAATGCCATCTGGTAAATGCTACCACAGTTAAGGGGGATCTGCAATGTCATAGGGTCTTCTTAAAAGTTATACATGCTGTGTTAGTAATGAACTGTATGGGATCCAAATTGGAATGGTTCCCATGTGACTTTGTTGTTGTTGTTCAGTCACACAGTCCAGTCCGACTCTTTGCAACCCCATGGACCACATCACGCCAAGCCCTCCTGTCTTCCGTCGTGCTCCGGAGTTTGCTTAATTTCATGTTCGTTGCCTCGATAACACTGTCTAACCATCTCATCCTTTGCCGTCCCCTTCTTCTTTTACCTTCAATCCTTCCCAGCATCAGGGTGTTCTCCAGTGAGTGCTCCCTTCTCATTCGGTGGCCAAAGAATACCCCTGATTTATTACTATGCCTTGATTTATTACTATGCCCGGGGATTAGAGCAGATAGGAACCATTTGCTTCTCCTATAAAATGGTCTGTCCATTCACAATCCAAGAGAGCAAGATGTCCTAAAATTACTTGGCTGTACTGTGTTCGTTTGTGGAAAATATGTACCATATTAACCTTAGGAAGAGTACGTGCTGCCTGGAGCAGTTTTCTGCGGTGCTGTGGGTCGCTAATACCAATGTCCCGGAGATCCTGATCTTCCATAACATTACAGCCCTGCAGAAAGACAAGAGACCAACATAGGAAAAAGACGCAGTAGAAACACAGAAATTAAACCCAGCATTCTCTCATTTGTGTTTTGGAAAAACACCCGTGTGATTTCAATTACTGGAACTCTGGGTTCAGACACGACCCTGGTATAGCTGGCCAGAACTCACGTTAAAAATTTAGTTAGCCTCTGCTATAAATAAAGCAGTTGGCGTAACAAAATTCAGAGGAAATTGTAGATTATAGCAACAGATATAACGGAACAGCAATCTAGCAATTACAGACTTTTTAAAAAGCCTGAAAAGAGACATTCACACATTACGGTTGTGGATCAGTTTGCCTTGGCCACTTCTTTTCAATGAGACATGAGTCAACACTAATGGGGGATCCAAAGATGGTCAGCCAATGGTGATGAGTAATGAGGGGCTATATATGTAAACCTCACCCCTTTCAGGCAAGTTTTTGCCACTTGCTGCTGACCATCCACCCTCTAGATATAGTGGGATTACTTGGTTGCCAATTGTGGGGCCAAGCAGGAATTTTTTTGGTTCCGCTGACTGACCGTTGGGGAAATATTTTATGCTTGCTTTGCAATGTCACTAGAAAGGGGGAATTACATTAAATAGGCTTGGTCCTTGATTAGCTATTTGGCAGGGATATGCTGGGTTGCTCATGATCGGTACAGACGATTGGCAAGCACCCTGAGGCATCAGGCTACTCTAGACACATCCTCGATCACAGGCCTTATGGCAGAATGGGTTTGGGAAGGAGTGCCCCGGTGCTGAGCAACATCTTTCCAAACCTGGTAGAGGCCTCATGGTACATCAGGGAGGTGGTTGAGGCTTGGCACCTCTCAGCACATTCTGTGTACAAGTGATGATGAACAAGGCTGGTGGAATCTGCTGGCCAAGTTTGGAGCTAGGATGGATATGTGCAACAAAGGGAGCCCATGATAGGCTTGCCTAGCACACCCCACCCTTTAAATATGTTAGATGATTTTAAAATAAATTATGATGTAAATCAGCTCACAGAATAAAACTAATTAAATCCATGGTGTAGTCTCATGCCCTTATTTGGAGTGCTGTGGCAAAATCCTCCACTGGCATGGGGAGAAACAGGCTGATGTATGCAGGCACCTTTAAAAAGGATAGACTGGACCCCGCTGTCCGCACTACGTGCAAATGTGCTTTGACCAGCATTTCCAAAAAGACCAAATCAAGCCAGATTTAGGAAAGATCAGTGGGGAAAGTGGGTGATCAGGGGACAATGTTGTGTGGTTGCTCTAAAAACCCCACTGGATCACCCAGTTCAAAGTTATAGTGATCGTTTTTTAATCAATTTATTTTACGGGACCAGATTTTGCACCTTTACAACAATAGCATTTTAATGTTAAAAGCTTTCTTTTTGCTAATGAGCTTCCCTTATAAAATGTTAGCTTTTATATTTGTAATCAATACTGAGGCATCCCCAGTTTCTAAAAGCATGGACAAGGAAGACATGACTGTTTCTTATCTTGAGTCCTTGTTCAAGAGTTTTAAACAGCAAACTGAAGCAAATCTGTCCATCCATACACTGTAATGTAGCACAGTGAATTAGTTTTTCATACCTAGACCCTTACTGGAAAGGTACTTGCTGTAATAAAAGGCGCCCGAATCCTTTGAAACTACCATGTTGAAGGGATGTCTTGGGACAGCAAACTTCTGCCTTTCCAATCCAACGTTCAGAATCCTCCACAGTGTGCAACAGAGGCAGGGATGGGCACAAACCTAAAAAACCCCAGTTTGGGACACAAACCAAACCTCGAACTGAACCAAAAAGCCCTGAACTAGTGAGTTCAGTTCCCCCTTTATCCTGGCTGCAGCTCGCCACAGCTGGGGGGGGGGATTGCCCATCCATTTCGCTTCCTCCTGCTTCAAAGCAGGGGATGGGGAGCAAAACCGATGGGTTTAACAGCTTGCAGCCATTTCGACCTAACAGCTGATGGGCAGACTTATCCAGCTGTTGGGTTTAAATGGCTGCCAGTCATTTCACCAGTTGGTTTTACTGAAGCAAAGTGAACCGGTGAAATGTCTGGCAGCCATTTACAACTAACAGATCAGCTGCGGACCCGCACTGCTCAGCTGTAAGGTTTAAATGGTCGAAACAGTGGAACTGAACTGGACAAAAGTCCAGTAAATGTTCAGGGAAGGTGCCCTTTCTGAACAGTGGTTTGGTGGCTTTGAACTGGCCCAAATTCATGCTGAATTTTGGCTCGTTAGCTGGTTCGTGCCCATCCCTAAATAAAGCCATGCTTCCCATGTAAAATAGTTACCAGAATTGTAGATGTTCTCAACATTAAGGGAAGGCCTTTGCTTCTATGCCATGTTCATAGGTTGGCCACAGTATAATACAGGATCCTGGAGTAGATGGACCACTGGTCTAGTCCAGCAGGATTCTTTATTACGTTCATTGTCTGGGAATATTCCACCAACCTCATGTCACTATTAAGCATATTAGAAGAAGAGGAAGAGAAGAGATTGGATTTATACCCCACCCTTCACTACCCAAAGGTGTCTCAGAGTGGTTTACAAACTCCTTTCCCTTCCCCTCCCCACAATAGACACCCTGTGAGGTAGGTGGGGCTGAGAGAGCTCTGACAGAAACTGCTCTTTTTCAGGAACAGCTCTTATCAGAGCTACAGCTTGCCCAAGGTCATCCAGTCAGGTGCAAGTGGAGGAGGGGGGAATCAAACCCGGTTCTCCCAGATTAGAGTCCACGCATTAAAAGTGTGGAACCCAAGAGACTCACATGGGGGGGATCATCTCCCCATCACACCCTCACTCATCAATCTATCCTCTGATGCCTAATCCCCCCTGACAAGAACATGCTAAATTCACAGGGGAGAGGAATCTCACCCACTTGCCTGCTGGTCTGTCTGTATGCATGTCAGCCCTCTCTTGACTATATTGTCTGCCCTCCTGGGAGGGAGCAGCCACAAAGAAGGGGGACAAGTTCCAAATCCCCCCCCCAGAACAGCACCATTGCCTCTGCTAATCTGGTTCACAAAGGGGCAACAACTACCCCTCTCCTCCCAAGGTAAGCCTCTGGAGGTGCACAAGCACAGAAAATGTATGTCTGTTTGAGGGAATTTCACCCCCCTTTTCTGGCTTTTGGCATTTTCTGCAAACTTGGGGCCTTTGTCAGGTCTGCAGAAAAATGTCTGAAGTGTCTGCCCCTGGTCCCTGGTTCTACCAAACTGCAAAGTGGCCATGTTCACTATTAGATATATGATAAACTATTAGATATAAGATATCGCCTATGGTTCTCAGGCTAACACTTCAACAGAGACTGTAAAGCATATCTGCATCAGAGTCTTCAACATATGAATAAGTTCCATTGAGACCAGTAGGCCTCCCCCCCACCCCCACCAAGTTGCAGCCAACTTATGGCAATCCTGTAGGGTTTTCAAGGCAAGAGACGTTCAGAGGTGGTTTGACATTACCTGTCTCTGAAACATGACCCTGGTATTCCTTGGTGATCTCCCATCCCAAAATTTACCAGGGCTGACCCTGCTTAGCTTCCAAGATCTGTGAAGACTGGGCTAGTCAGAGCTATCCAGATCAGGTCAGTAAGTCTTACTTTCACCTAATACACTTAGGTTAAATATGTAAGCAGGATCTGGACCTGTCTTACACAAGCCTTGGGCAGAAAGAAAAAAGACTTTCCCTCAAAGTCATAGTCCTGGGACAGATGTCTGAACAGGCATTTGCTCTGGTGCCTGCCTCGTATCATAGCATTTTCCTAATATTTTGGAAGCAGAATCGGATTATAAGCAAGGGAAAAAAACTACACTTAACTTTCACAGGTGTCTTTTGGAGGATTTTTATTCTATCACCCCTCTTCTCAGCCTAATTTACCTCCCAAGATTGTTGAGAGGATAAAATTGAAGAGGGGAGAATATTATTGTAATCCACTTTGGGTCCCCAGTGGGGAAAAACTGTATATATATCTACATAAATAAAATAATGTTTGGAGATTTCTGAACATACTGCAAACCATTATGCTGAATGTGCTAAATATGCATAGTGTAATACTGAACCAGTCATTACAGGCTTAATCTTTTCTGCTTCTGGGAATTTCTTCATTTTATCTTCTTCTGTTTTAATCTTTTTCTTTAAATTCTCAAATTTTCCTTTTTTTTGTTTTACTATCCAAGCGTTTTGATTTATAAACCATCCTCGTTAAAAGGCTTTAAATGTATCCCATACTACATTGATCAACATTTCTGGTTGCAGGTTTCTTTTAAAAAATCTTTTGTTTTAGTTTTTATAATAAATTCTTGATCTCTTAAAAGTTCAATATTCATCTTCCATCTGGTTTTCTTTTTCTCTTGTTGAAACGCAATTAGCAGGGGTTATGGTTGGCAAAAGTGCTTGAAGTATTTCAGCTTCCATTAGATCTTTTATCATGAATGTTGTTATCCAGGCCATATCTATCCTGGACCAAGATTTATGTCTTGGAGAATAGTAGGTGTAATCTTTTTTATCTATATTTCTATTTTTCAATGCATCTATCATACTGCACTCTTCTGCCATTTGTAGAAACGTTTTTGGTAAGGTTGTGCCTGATTTTATGTTCTTTCTCAAGTTGTCTCTATCTATTTTTGAGTCAAATACCACGTTATAGTCCCCTATTATACATATATCCTCGAAAGACTTCATTGCAAGAATTTTACATAATTCGATGAAAAATTTTCATGGTTCTGATTTGGTGCATATAAGTTTATAATAAGCATTTCTTTCCCATTTCTCATTATTGTCATGGCTATTATTCTTCCATCTTGTGACCAATGTTCCCTCTAAGCTGTGGAGTCTTGTGAGCAAAAATTCTACTTTGTGAGCTACTGGCATTAAAGTTGTGAGCGAGCAATTTGGCTACTGCATAAATTAGCTTGCTCTGGAGCCATCCTTCCTGAGCCAAGACAGAAATGTGTGAGCTAGAGGCTAAAAAACTGTGAGCTAGCGCACACTAACTCAGCTTAAAGGGAACACTGCTTGTGACCTATAAAATAATTCCGGATGTAAGTAGTCTTTAACGTAGGTGACTACTCCTCTCTTCTTCTTGGTGTCTGCTGATATAAAGGGTTCTGCTATTTTTTTAAATGCTAAGTACTGTATATCATCTTTCTTAATCTGGGTTTCTTGCAGACATGTTATATTAGGTTGTAGTTTGGAAATTTGATGAAAAATTCTTCTACGTTTTTGAGGACTATTAAGACCATTTACATTAATAGAAAGGATCTTCAGTTTTTTAATTTCCATCATTTTTTATTTTTATTTTCCCTAGTTCTGTTCCTTTGTTGATTTCTAGTTAATATTTGTGATTGAATGATTCCGGCACCTCTATTCCCTTTTTTCAACGTAGTGTCATGGCCTATCATGCAGATAAATCTTTTAGAGCTTAGATACCCTCCTGTCAGTGTCTAGTCTAGCCACACAGTCCAACTACCGAAATTCAGCTGGACTTTACCAGAATCATGACATCAAAACTGTCTCTGGAGTGTTGGGAAGTAATCTGGCTTGCTAAACAGAATCTCACTGTCCTCTGCACCAAGAAGGCCTTTCCCATTACCTTTAAAATCTCTAATTTGGTTTTGCCAGGCCTCTTTCTCTGAAGTCTGAAGAAAAAGTCTGCACACTGTCCATTATATAAAACACCCCAATCTCTGTCAATGCAGAGACAAGGGCATTTCTGAGACTCTATCAGATGCATTGTGACTTCTAAACAACATCTCACCATACCTAAAAATGAAAATAGCACCAGGAAATTATTAATTTGAGTATTTAGCCTTCCTTGTGCCTAAAAGCTCAGGAAGAAGCACTATTTCAGAATTTAATGGAGGGAGGAGGAGAAAAAAATCCATATATTCAAGGTTAAGCTGATGCAAGGTTACAGCAGACAAACAGTACCCCCTCCCCACACACATTCATTAAGCAATTATGTGTTCCTTTGACATGTGCACCTAGGGTATTCACATGCCTGTAACAACAGTATTCATTCAGTGTTCAGAAACAGGGATTTGACCCAAAACAATACGTGCTCCTGAGAACAGTTTGAAACACTCAGCATTAGGGTAGAAGTGGGGTGACAGCCCTCCCAGCCAGCTCCAGGATCAGGGCAGACAACATTAATACTTGTCCTATTATTAGTAGGGTTTTCTGTTTCCGTAAGTACAGCATCATTTTTTTAAACACACTCTGGAATGTGAGCACTTATCCAGTTGCACTTAGAAGTATATAACTTCTCTCAGACTGCTCTTGCATAGAATATCACTGGTTGCTATGTTGCTATGAATGAAGCAGAGTAGAAAATGGTTACTTTTCAAAGCTGGAGTCAGGACTCATGTCCAGAATGTCACAAATAAACATGTGCCAAACTCAGTGAGATGGACTGAACATGCAAGTGCATCACATTAACATTTCACAAGTTTTAGCACGAACTATTAGGAAGTTTGCAGATTACAAAATAGGGAATACTAATTTTTCCAATATCTTAACTGTATTATAACTGTGAGACTGTCACCTACCACCAGTTCACACGCTGGGGAAACTGGTTCACTTACCAAATAACTTTGCATGTGATGAAGATGTGCATACAATTATATGTGTGATTGGATCTGATTTCTATAACATAGTAGTACTCATTCTGTGCCTAACATAACTGCATTCATATTTACCATCAGTCAAAAAAGCTACATGACTACAGTAGTCGTCATCCCAGACATGGACATACAACAGTGTAAGATATAACTAGTAATATTAAATATATATATAAACTTCTAATTACCAGAATACCTCTGCACATGTAGGGTTGTCTCTCCCCACCACTGTTGAACCTTAGCCAGCCCTTTTGTACCTGGATTGAGGGGAATGGCTTCCATCTTCGCCTTCTCACTCTCTCCTCAGCATGAAGCACAGCAGCTCAGGCAAGAGAGTTTGCCAAGGTGCCGGAAAGAGAGTAAACTGGCTGCGTAAAATGGGGAGTAAAACCCATCCCCGCCCACATTGTGGCCAGCTTGCTGTTTTCCTTGGTGGCTACCATGGTGGTGGCTTTACTTCTGTTCTCTGCCACCTAGGTATTGGGATGAGAACACAGAAGCTATGTGTAGAGAAAGGTAGGTGGGTCACTGGAGAGGATAGGCCCTTTACATCCATCCCTGGCCCACAGCTAAGCAAAGCTTACAGTTTATCTTCCAGTCCTTGCAGTATTTCAAGGTGGAAATCACAAGTCACTTTCATGGAACACATGGAACAGGTGCCACAATGGCGAATAGTGTTCAGAAGAGCCACATGTGGCTCCCAAGCCAGCCACTGCTTATCACTGCTATAAGTTTTACCACATCTTTTAGGTGAAAAGATCATGGGAATTTGTATGTATAGATGCATATTAAAGTACACCATTTGCTACGGCACAAGTGTAATACAAGTGTGTCTCCACCCTTCATAGTGCAAAGGGAATTAACAGATCTATCTATGCATGAGCTAGGTCTAAATTCCCTCTCCGTATCAGTTTTCCTTTGCAAGTAATTCTTATTAATGCTGCTTTTACAAAGAGATTAGAAAAGAGAATGATCAGTGTATTTGGAAAAGCAGAATGGTGTTTAATCTTTGACATGGTATCTTTTTTTCTTTTGTTTACCCAGTCACTTGTGAATTAAATTAATAGTTTACAGCAGCACAGTATTCTCCATCTACAATGAAAGCAATGCAAAGTCTTTGCTACTTCCCTTACCCTTGTTCACTATGTTGCTGAAGATTTCCTCAAGTCAATGTTTCATTACAGCATCAGAAGAAATGAGGTCTAATGGAATGACCTGACTATAAAGGCAAAAGCTTACAGAGGAAAAAAGATGCTTCGTTGCTATTTAATTCTTCTTAATCGACTCTCAAGTCAAGGCACTGCTGTACTGATTTAACTCCAGAGCGCTAAACAATACCAAACTGAAATAGCAAGATTACAATTGCGGAAATCTGTCAGAACATCTGGCACCCAGGCACAGAGCTACTTTTTAAAAAAAAATTATTTAGGTGTGTGCCTCACTCAGAAATATTGTTTTCTAATGGCTCAATTAAGCTGGCATTTAAACCGTTAGCAAAATTACATATTGCCTAAAAGTAGATGCCTCTAAAATAGTAGCAGACTTGAAGATCAACACCAGATTAATGGAAACTTTGTGAATGCTTTTGGAAGCTAGATTATAAAGTTTAAATATAGCATCTTCCCTGCTACAGTGCAGTACATGGAAAGACAGGGATTAGAACGAATTTGAACACAGAACATATATCTGCCACTATAGTAGAAGTATTTTTTCAACAGACTATAGACAGTGCCAGTAATGAAATTATTGTTCTCTCAGGTAATAAGTTAAACTCTTTGATGGCACTACTTCCACCCCTTCAATACCACTATACTAATGTCTTGAAATATATATTTAAAACATTTCTATGCCACCTTTCCACCCAAATAGACCCCCAGGGCGGCAAACCTCAAACATTAAAATATTTCAGCATCACAAACCCTTAAAATACACACACACACACACACACAAATTCAAGAACATAATCATCATCATTGGGTTATTTACAGTCCACCTTTCTTGCTGAGATTCAAGCCAGATTACATAGTGTAAATCTAGTATAAGCAACAGGATGGGAGATAACCAGTGAACAGAGGTGTTGTTAAATGTGGTGCTGGATACTCTGAGACTGGGCAGACTCCTAGGATACCCCGCTGAGATTGGCCCATGATTTCATAGCTTCTGTGACTGCCTTGGGTCTCTCCCAAATTGTGACTGGCCCAGTGCATGAAAGGTCACACCTTGGACTTAATCTTCTACATGGAGCCTTTGAGGGAAGGTTGCCCCTCATCAACCTCTCCCACCCTTAGGATGAAACCCAGCTCCCTGGTTTACCACAGAACTGGATGATATGAAAATGGTTGGGAGACATCTAGAACGGTGCTGGTGGAGAAATGCTACTGAGTCAGACAGAGCTCACTGTAAGACCTAAGAAGCTGTGGTGACAATGGTAAAGAAAGGTTACTTTTCTACTGTTAAAGAATCAGCTAGTTCACATCCATCCCAGCTGATCAAGGTAGCTCAGCATCTGCTGATGCCTTTACTGTTCCAGGCACAGACAATTAGCTGTGATACTTTTGCAGAGTTTTTCGCTGATAAAGTATCAAGAATATCCTCTGATCTGGATGTCAATTGTAATGTAGGCAGAGGTCATTTCGGGGGGGATCACGGGGGATCGCAGTTCCCCCGGGCGAGGTACGGGTTGGGGCCAGGGAGGGCCTTGGCGGGGCTTCCTTGCACTCCCGCCGGCCTTGCAGGTCCACCGCCGGGCCCCTCATGGGGCTCGGCAGTGGAGCTGCAAGGCCGGCCGCGGCGGCCGGGACCGTTGGGGGCGGGGTGTGTGGCCTTATGACACACTTCCGGTGATGTCAGGGGGTGTGGCCTTACGACACACTTCCGGTGATGTCAGGGGTGTGTGGCATATGCTAATGAGTTATGCTAATGAGTTCCCCTAGCTCTTTTTCTACGAAATGACCCCTGAATGTAGGTACACCAAAGAAAGGCCTAATACACCACCTGGTCTGCTTGTGATTCGTTTTGACCCAATTACTGTCAGTTGTAAAAACATTAGCAATGAGGAATGCCAAGAGGTACCATATTACCTTCACAAGCACCAACTGCAGTATGCATGCCTGAAGTTCACTTAAAATACTTTAAATTACTGGTATTTCGCAGGTATATTTTGGCATCTTGGCATCCCAAATGTATCCGGGTTTTCTCGAGAAAACACAAAAAAGCCCAAGAAAATCCTGGATATACTCAGGAATTACCGACAGATCCAAAAACAGTGGAGAGGCAGGTGCTGGTTTTTACCTTCAAAGCCCTATACAATTTGGGACCAACATACTCGAAAACTGTCTACTCCCTTATGAACTTGCCCAACCACTATGGTCAACTTCAGAGGCCCTGCTTCAGGTACCCCCACCTTCTGAGATTAGGCAGGTGGAAACCTGGGAGAGGGCCTTCTTGGGCATTACACCAAAGCTCTGGAACTCTCTCGCCCAAGGAGATTCATTTGTTCCCTTTTTTTGTTTCACTTGACATTCCCCTCAGTGATCCCTCCTTCCTAAACAAGGCTTTAATTGCTGTTTTAATGTCTTGTACATATTTTAACTCAGATTTTAATAGTTTTAAAATGTGATTTTATCACATATGTTTTAAATTGTTAGCTGCTTTGATGATCTTCTTAGGGTAGAAAGGTGGGATACAAATTTTGTAAATAAACCTCACCTACTCTGAATGGATTTTTAAAATTGGTTCTTACTTTACACTGCCCCCCCCCCCCCCGGAACTTCCCCCCCCCGGTAACTTCTCCCCACTTCTTCTGTTGCTTGAACTCCATGGGTAAATGCAGCTGCCTTGGATGGATGCTCCTAATGCATCTGAAGTGAGCTTGACTCATGACAGCTTATGATAGAATACATTTTGTTAGTTTTTAAGGTACAATTGGACTCTTGTTTAATTTTGCTGTAAGAGACTAACATGGCCACATCTCTGGACTCACTTCTGATATTAACAATTCAAAGTCAGCTACTGCCACATTAGGCAGTTGCTGGTGTTACATGTAGAATATGGTCAGGAGTTAATTAAGCAAACATTTCAGCATCTTCTATTGATTCCCATAAGGCTGCTGTGGCTTTAATTTAAATTCTACTCCTCTGTGTAGAAAAAAAGAACCAGGTAGCCCTAGCAACAAAGGTCACTTTAGGCACATCTGGTTTGACAGTAAACTACATTTAGTCAAATTAATGTCACAACTTCAAATTATTTGTGAACATCCTATACTTTAATGTCCTCACATCTTTACCTCATTCTTTCAATTAAAAAGATGAAACCAGCGAAGCCTAGGGCAATACATGAGGAGAACAGATTTATTCCTGACACTGTCTGACTGAATCATTGTTCTCTTACATACTTTTTGAAAATGAGAACTCCAGAAAAAAAAGGACAGAGGCAAAACAGTAAAAACCAGACACACATTCCATTAACCACCCACTCTTCATAACAGCCCTATGTAGCTACAGTGAGATGTTAAACTATACTAAAAACCCTATACTGGCCTTGAGGTGTAGCATGAATTGTCTCCCTGCCTTCCCAGCTCCCCTGCAAGCACCCTGGCAATCATATTGATCCTTTCAAACTCGGAACAGTTTGCAACATAACCAAAAACACTGCAGGAGATTCATCTTTACCCTGACAAGTTTACTATTCTTTGGCAGCTGGGACTGTTTTAATGTGCAGAAATATTAACTAGTACAAAGCCCCCAAAGACATTTCCACTGAACTATTCCTTGTCTTACTTTTAAGCAGTGCAATTGAATTGCAAAACACGCATCACTGTTCATTTTCCAACATTCTATTTCATTGCCTGTTTAGCTATTATATCATCTTTCTAAAGATCTTCACAGTCAAAACTGTATAGATTTGTAATCTTTGTAACACCTGTCAATTTTACTTGTCATATAGAATGATAGAATCACGGAAGGGGCCATACAGGCCACCTAGTCCAACCCCCTGCTTACTACAGGATCGACCTAGAGCATCCCTGACAAGTGTTTGTCCAGCCGCTGCTTAAAGACTGCCAGTGAGGGGGAGCTCACCACCTCCCTAAGCAGCTGATTCTACTGTTGACAACTCTTACTATAAAAAAGTTTTCCCTTATATCCAGCCAGTACCTTCCCACCCTTAATTTAAACCCATTATTGCAAGACCCATCCTCTGCTGCCAACAGGAACAGCTCCCTGCCCTCCTCTAAGTAACAGCCCTCCAAATACTTAAAGAGAGCAATCATGTCCCCCCGCTTCTCCAGACCGAACATTCTGAAGTCCCTCAGTCTTCCCTCATAGGGCTTGGCTCCAGGACCCCAATCATCCTTATAACTCTCTTCTGTACTCACTTCACAATGTCCACATCCTTTTTGAAGCGAGGTCTCCAGAACTGCACACAATACTCCTGGTGAAGCCTGACCAATGCAGTGTACAGCAGGACTATGACATCTTGGGATTTGGATGTTATGCCTCTGTTGATATACCCCAAGATTGCATTAGCCTTTTTTGTCACTGCACCACACTGGTTGCTCATATTCCAAGATCTTGTTCACACACACTGCTACCCAGAAGTGTATCCCCCATCCAGTATGCGTGTTCCTCATGTTTGCTACCCAGATGCTAACTTGGCATCCCTGTTAAATTGTATCTTGTTAACATCTGCCCACTTTTCCAGTGTGTTTAGATCTCGTTGAATTCTATATCTTCTGATGTGTTTGCTGTTCCTCCCAATTTGGTGTTATCTGCAAATTTAATGAGTAGCCCCTCCACACCCTCACCCAGATTATTTATAAAAATATTGAAAAGTACCGGGCACAGAACATTGACAACTACTCTTTGAGTGTGGTTCTCTATTCACCTAACTACCCTAGAGTCCAGTCCACAGTCCTCTAGTTTACCCATCAGAACATCATGGGGAACCCTGTCAAAAGCTTTACTGAAATCCAGGTAAAAAAAGCTCTGCAAGCTCTCTAGGAAGTTCTTTGAGCACTTGAGGTGTGGATGGAAAAAATCTGCTTCCACTACTGCCTTACACTGGTGGTACATAGGTTCCAACCCACTGTTATTGACAATCAACACTGCATATATTATACCACTGTTTTTCAGAAATTCCTACCAATCTGCCTGGCCACTACACAGGTTCAAAACAGCTGATGGCACTTTAAGCAATATAGGTGTTATAACAATTGCCTTTTGGTCCTCTAGTATACGGCTAACTGATTACTTATTACAGATCAGTTTGTTCCAAAATCTATTATGTGGGCATCTGAGAGTTCAACTGACAAAACGTACCCCTCTTTAAGAGAAATAATCACTAACTAGAATTTAATTAGAAACATTTTGAATATTGTGTATTAATTCTTTTTGTATCGCAAATTGTTCGTAGAAGAGAAAGAATTCAGTGTTGTATATTCAGTTGCCCCAAGCCAGAACGTACAGTCTCCCACAGTCATGGGTGTGGGAGGCAGTAGTGTGGGAGGCAGAACCCAAAAAATATTGGTATTTTCCGATATTCCCGAATCCTAATACTGGTATGGTATTCAGATTCAGTAAACATTCGGGATTCCTGAATTTTTCCAGCTCCATTATACCCTATGGGGACCATTATAGTCAATGGTCTTCATAAGCTATAATGGAGAACTGATCCAGGTGTATCTGGAGCTCTGGGGGAGCTGTTTTTTAAGATAGAGGCACCAAATTTTAGAAAAAGCCAACCCCAAGTTTCAAAACAAAAGATTGTACTGGGGGTTATTCTATGGGCCTGTAATGGTTTCAAGTTATATGTGTGTGTTTCTTTAAATGGTTGCTAAGTGTCAGAAGAACAAGGGGGTGAAAGAGGGAGAAGAATGAGTGAGGTGACTGGTTGGTGACTGAGAGTGTGTGGGCGGAGCTAGGATGTTAGAGTGTGTGGGGAGCTAAGAGGTGTGTGTGTGGAGAAAGAGAAGGCAGAGTGTTCGGTTTGAAGTTGAGAAGTCAGCAGTCACTAGCTGTCAGTTGTGGTCAATCTACACAGAGTCTGAGAAGCAATCTTCTAACTACAATCATATAGAAGTGCTGTGAAAGGCATTAAGATTCTAAAGGAGGAAGAAAATATATTTAAGGGGGCATATTAGGAAGACTCTAATATTGTCAGACTATTATAAAAGTGTGAGGGGGAAAAGCTGACAGAGATCTGAGTAAAATGGAAAGATTCTACTAAGCAACTTAATAAAACATCTTGTAACCAATATGCTTCTTTTACCAATAAAGTTTTATCTTGTTTATTGTTAACCCAGAGTCTTATCCTCAGAACCAAATAGTCTAATGAAGGAGCCTTAGAGCTTGGGCACAATACTGTGGGAAAGGTTAATTAAAGACTGGAATTAAATTCCTGGTGGCAACGATAGATACTTTGAGTGAGACAAAGCAACAACAAGAAATTTAAAATTATATCACACCTAACCACACAAAATAACAGAGAGGTACCATCACAGGGCCCCAGAAGGTTTCCAATGGAGGGGGAAAGGCATTTAAGGGAAACACGGTCCCTTTAAATGCCTTCTCTGATTTCCGGTCTATGGCGGCGCGCCGAGCACTCACCTCCCGGACCTCCCGGGGGGAGAAAGCTGTCCACCAGCAGAAAGGAGGAGGGCCGAGGAATTGCTACCTCCCACGGAGCCTGGCTGAAAGGCTCCTAGCCAGGAGACTTTTGAGAGTTCGCCTCTTTGCCAGCGCAATGCTGGGGAATCGAGGCGCTTCTCCGTCCCAATGGTCCTCCTGCTGAGTGTCCAAATGGAAGAAGCGACGCTGACCGGGGCAAGCGCTGGAGGTCAAGCGGTTAAAACGGAGGCTAAACGAGGTCGTATGGCCGAGAATGAACTGTGAGTCAGATTAAAGTGTATTTGCAATTCAAAAGGTCGTATGGCCGAGAATGAACTGTGAGTCAGATTAAAGTGTATTTGCAATTAAAAAAGAAAGCTCCCTACCCCACGGACTAGAAAGTAAAGTGAGCAGGGGAGGGGCCCCTCCCATGTGCACAAACTTAAAAGCGAGACCGGGGGGGGGGAAGCGGAAACAAAAGCGATGAAACCTGTTGGGAAAGACTTACCAAGACGTGCATGAGCGTTTGAGTGCATATTCAGAGACTTTGCTAACCTTTGCAAAAGTAAACAACTCATAAAGAGGGCGGGGAAGAGAACGGAAAAGAAGAAACTTTTAAAAGCGAAAGTAGCTGAGAGTCCATGACCGGAAGGAGCCACCGAGTTGGCCAAAACGTTGGCAGAGTTCCTGTGCCCCCTGCTGGACCAGATGACTAACCTCAAGGAAAAGCTGTCAACAATGAACCAATGTATCACTACTCAGCAGACACAATTGAACGAGACTCTTAAAATTAC
>NW_015174285.1:752468-770236 GCF_001447785.1 Gekko japonicus | reverse complement strand
AGCCTGTTTCATTAAAGCTGTTTATGAAAGAAGAATCAACAGAGAAGGAAGAGGATCAATTGAGATGACTGTATGGACTGAGTGAATCTATGCTCCACAACATCATGTTTGTGTGGAGGGAGGGAAAGCATAATGGGAGATGCCAATGTCTTTTAAGGTCTCTATATTTTTAAATTAGCTTTGGAGCTATTCTCTGTCTAGAGAGATATGCTGGGTTTTAACTTGAAGCATAGAAGGAAACTCCTCATGTCGGAAGTTAATTGTTAAGAGTTACAACTTTGTATCTATAAGCATGTCTTACCTTCTACACTTGGGCTTTTAGTGCCTTCTTCTCTGTCTCCCTGAGTCTATAGTCTTCCCTCTCCTCTTTTTTCGGTATAGTTATGTAGTTATTTTAGAAATGCAAATAAAAAAAAATCCCCTTCGGGGGGCAAAAAAAAAAGCCTTCTCCAAGCCACGGCTTCACCCAGAAGGTGTTTAAAGGGATTGCAAATCTCATTAAACACCCTTTAACACCAGCAATCCAGTGACCCCCAAAAAATCCTGAATATTTTCAGGGTTTTGGGGACTTGGCCATATCAGATAGCTGGATAAATACTCTGGCTGAAAAAAATACAATTAAGGTATTTCTTTGCCGTTTTTTTCCATCTTGGATAAACCAAATGCACACCCCTACTACTGTCTCATACTGAAAAATAATAGGACAAACTAGTAAACATTTCATACATTACTGTCAGCCAATTATTAAAATAGAACACGTAAACATTCATTCCCTTAGAAGCAGCAAGAGAATCACCTGTGCTTTGACTCCAGTGGATGCAATGTGAGGTTTCTACAATATCACACTCCGTTTGAGAAACACGGTGTCGACAAGGGAATTTAAGTTTAGCCTTTTAATCTCTCAAGGTTCTCCAAGGGACAATTTATCAGTCTAGGTGGACTAAAGAGAAAGAACATGCACTTCACTTCTCAAGATCATTTCTTGTAACAGCAGGTTCAGCAGAAATATATAGTTCTGTGGCCAGAAGTACGGTCCTAGCTACTTCAGTTATACTAGGCAATTAAGTTCTTTTTTCCTCAGTTCTCTGGCCTCTTTTATTTTTTGTTTAACTATGCACCCTCATTTAAACATCATGCCTAAGAGTAATTAATATTCCAAATCACCACAGAGCACTATATAAACCAAGTTTAGACCATTAGATTCTGAAAGCTTGGAGTGGATCACATAAAAAAGCACAATAAAAGTACATCACATGAAGACCCCCATCCTCAGCTCCTGTGAGATCTCAAAGAACAAAGGAAGGTAGTCTTGTGGGATGTGAAATTCTATAAGAGATTATGGTCTCACCCTGACCTAGATAGCCCAGGTAAGCCTGATCTCATCAGATCTCAGAAGCTAAGAAGGGTCGACTCTGGCAAGTACTTGGATGGGAGACCTCCTTGGAATACCAGCAGTCAGGGAGGCGGGGGCAGGCTTTGTTCAGCCACCTCTCTGAATATCCTCCAGGCCCCCAGTAGGGGTCAGTCACTAGAGGTCACCATGACTTCCAGGTGCACACACATTCACATATGAATTTATAAAGGTTATTGGAATTGGAATTGAATTGGAAAAATACAACCCCCCAAAATGCGTAAGAGATTATGGTCTCTACCTTGTCACTGAGTTTAAAACTACAACCCTATTTGTATATGGTCATTGTTAACAGACTGCTCTTAACATTACCTTTTACATTGTAAAGGGATTAACCTTTCACGCAGAGCATAGCAACAGGTTTTCTATAATTATAGAACCATGTAGTTATTATATTAGTCCTGAATCCAAATAAATTTTTCTGTAAATGACAGTCTTCCCATGACAGAGGAAGGACTTCCTTCAACAGAAGATAATTCTCATTTAGTAGATGGCAGCCTTTGGATTAAATCCTATATTCAAACACACAATTAAAACAATTGCTATGCAATTTTAACTCCCCCCCCCAAACTAGTTTGGGAGAAAGAGTTTTCTTATTGTACAGATATGACACTGAGACTAAGTGAAGGCTGAATTTCCCAAAGCACTTCAGTGTAAGTTTTGAACCCATGCTCCTGCCGCCTCACATTACCAACTGGCTTTCAATCTTTGTGTGCCTTCCACTTATTCATGTTTGTTGCCCCATTACTGAGACATAATCCATCTCTAGCCCCTAGTGCATCACAACCAATGTTCCCTCTAAGCTGTGGAGTCTTGTGAGCAAAAATCCTACTTTGTGAGGTGCTGGCATTAAAGTTGTGAGCGGGTGATGTGGCTACTGCATAAATTAGTTTGCTCTGGAGCCATCCTTCCTGAGCTGAGACAAAAATGTGTGAGCCGGAGGCTAAAAAACTGTGAGCTAACTCACACTAACTCAGCTTAGAGGGAGCACTGATCACAACCCATGAAACAATATTCTCTTTCCCACAGAGAACTGAGAATATAACAGTAAGTTAATAATTTCCTAATAAAGCAAAGCAGTAACTGAAGCAGAGATGCCCAAACAAGGGATGCTCTTTCAACAGGCAGTCATCTTCAGGTTTAACAAAACTCAAAGAGACCATATTAAGGAACAATGATTTCCTCCTTGGCTACACAGTATTAAACTGTAGGAAAACATATTCATTCATATTCATCTCAGGGTGGAACGAGACAGCTCTGTGATTATTAATGGCAAAATGAATTATGTCTAAATCTGAGAATCTATGTCATTTCACATGATATACTTAAATCTTGCCAACAAAAATATGGTGCCACAATTAGTTCAGTCACATTTAAGTGAACTACTAATAACCTTATACTAATGTACTTTCTCAAGGAACCTAGGAGATACTGGATTATAAGGAAAAGGAACAGTCAGCCATACCACTGAACTCAAACTTTATTCTGCACTGGAGGAAGACTTTCTCTCTTGAAGGAAGGCTCACCAGAAGACAATCATATGACCAGCAGAAAAGAGTAATAGAATCCAACCCCAAAAGTTCCTGCTCTGAAAAGGCTTGCACACGTGCTTTTTTCAAGCTACATCCCTGAACACATAGATATTTAATTTATTTTAATTTGCGCTATTTATTGTCTGCCTTTTCCACTTGGATTCAAGGTGGATTACACAGAGTCAGTCAATATAATTTACAGGATAGGACATTCAACAAACAATACAATATTGGATTAGGGTTGTAGAACCAATCAGAAAGCTAAAAATAGAGCTGAAGCAAAACATAATACATGACATTTCAAATGATGCAAAAATTACATAGTAGGATCCTGATTTCAGGAAGCTAAACACAGTAGTATAGACCACAGTCCCTAATAATTTATCAGAGTAACTTTGTGAATCATTTAGTGCAGTGCAACTCTACGGCCTGCGTAGAAAAGCCCTCTTGAATAATTCAGCTTTGTGTTGTTTGCAGAAAGCCAGAGGAGTGGGAGCCTCCCTGACCTCCTCAGGGAGGCCATTCCACAAAGTGGGGGCCACAATGTAGAAGGCACATGTATGGGCAGTTGTTAATTTTGCCCATTTGGAGGGTTGGCACCTACAGAAGGCCTTGCACAGATGAGCAAAGCTGTCATGGCAGTGCATAGAGGGAGACGTGGTCTCACAGATATGAGGGTCCAAGGCCATGAAGGGCTTTGTATGTGATGGCCAATCACTTAAATGGAGTCTGGTAACTAAAGGGTTGTCAGTGAAGTGACTGTAGAATAGGTGTAATATGCATGCTCTGTCTAGCTCTCAATGATAGCTGAGCCGCAGTGTTTTGCATCAGTTGGAGTTTCTGAATTGATTTTTTGGGGAGACCAATGTAGAGTGCATTACAGTACTCTAGTCTCGATATTACTGTGGCATGGATCCAGGTGGCCAGATCAGCTGTATCAAAGTAAGGGGACATCTTTCAGGCTTGGCCAAGTTGGGAGAAAGCCTTCTTTTGCAGCTGCATTAACTTCCTTCTCTAGCAGTAACATTGGATCCAGTATAGCCCCAAGTGCTGTTAACCGAATCAGCAAGGGTCAGCTGAACCTCAACAAAAGTGCAGAGCACAATGTCCTTCAAGATCTCTGCTTTCCCAACCAGCATTACCTTTGCCCTTTCAGGGTTTATGAACAACTGTGTCTTTGAGTGGCCAAGGAAGGTGCCCTGAGTTAGTGATTGATTTACAATAGATACTAAGGGTTTGCTGATGTGGTACAAGTAGTGGCCTTTACAGACCCCAGGATCTTGTCAACATCCATTACAGAAACTGGGTTGAAATGATCCATAAACAGATCAGGTGGTGTATTTGGCTTTTCTGCAGGTGTTGACACCTGACATTGAGATCAAGGCACACTCTTGATATTTTATCAGCAAAAAACTTGGCCAAAGTATCACAGCTAATTGTCTCCTACTGAGACAATAAATGCATAATTAAAATTAACTATGAATTATGATAGCTTTCAATGAATGGACTGGGAAATACCACTTTATACTTTTCTCCTAACTTTCCAGAGCATTCTGCTCAAGCTGGTTCAAAGTAGCAACTTGATCTAATTCTTTTTAGGAACTCCATTCACAGTGGAAGGTCTGGACCATCCCACTGCTAGAACTTAAGCTGGTATATAACTTGCTTCTAATATTTGTAGTGATCTCTCCTGCTTGGACATATACCCCAATTTTGGGCAAGGAAGAACAGCATTTATTTTATTTATTTCTTTGAATTTGTATCCCGCCCTCCCCGAAGGCTTAGGGCGGCTAACAGAGGCAACATACATACATAACATATACACACAGATCTTAACTGGGACTGTCAGGGATTTAAGGAAGATTTCCACATTACTTTTCAATCTCCTGAAATTCATTCTTTTGCAATAAAAATTTACAAACAGTTCCACACCAGTACATGGTTCTCAGTGTAGCTACGAGGAACAAAATGTACACCTGTCGTGCCATTCTTAGCATTATATACACAACTACTTTTTCTAATGTTTATACACTGTATAAGAATATGCCTTTAAAAAAAATCAGATGCACAACTGTCTCCTTCAGAAATATTTTTAAAGAGCTAGAGACTGGAGTCCAGTAGCATCTCAGGGAGACCAACAAGATTTTCAGAGTATGAGAGCTTTCAAGAGTCAAAGCTCCCTTTTTCAGGTATCTGAAGAAGGGACCTTTGACTCTCAAAAGCTCATACCCTGAAAATCTTGTTGGTCTCCCTAAAGTGCTCTTGGACTCCAAACTACTACTGCAGACCAGACCAACATGGCTACCTTCTGAAACTATGCTTAAAAAGGCAAATGTAGAAGGAAGCTACTTTGGAAGACTCTAACAAAACCATTATGGTACTCTGATATAGCAATATAATATATCACTTTCATCTGTAGCAGACTAGGAAGTAGCACATTAACTGGTAGAATTTTAAGTCCATCATTGCCTTAACAGTGGGTACTGCTTTGGCTGTTTTATTAAAAAGTTTCATTTGCATTTATGCCCACTAGAATTCATTAGCACATGCATAGAACAAAACATGCTTTTAGACAAGCTATCCAAAAAGATGGTGAAAATTATTTTTCACTGAGGCAATCAGGAAACTAAAGTAGCAAGATATACTTTAAATATATAATATATAAAGATATAATATATTAACTCAGACACTTCTGGGTTTGGCAGAGTAATGACTACTGCTCACTGAAAAAATGCGTCAGGAAAAAAATGATTATTCACTAGATTTCATTCTTCTGCTCTTCAATATGTATTTTAAATAAGAATATATCCAGTTTCCCCAGAAATTCAGAAGGGATAACCATCACAACTACATGAGTCCCAATAAAGACATGTTGTTTGATGAACAGAGACTATAATGTAAAGACAGCCTTGCTTAATCTCACTGAATTGTAAATCCCCCAAAGCAGCAGAGATACTGGGCCCCTGTTCTAGCTACCAGCCAAATCCTGTGGTTACTCTATGCAGATAATGCTGTCCTAACTAGATCACTGATGGGTCTTGGTATATTATTAGAGGCATTTCAGAACTATTGCACCAGAGCAGGCTGAGTGATAAATTAGGAGATACTGGCAACATGGCACATGATTTGATATTATTGGTTAATCATTCAATGCACACAGATCAGTCAAACTCCATCTTGTTGAATAAAGAGAACGCAATATACGTTTCCAAAGAATTAATCCAAGCATATCTCTGTAAATATAATACTTGATGTTCAAGTGACTACCGAAAGTATCATCAAAAGATCCTGAACTACTTGCTCATAAACATTAAACAAAATCAACTGGAAAACTCAGCAGGTCTTTAAATTGATCAGTTAAGAATGAGGTTGTTCTCTTAACTGGTCACAGCACTAATGCAGTGTTCTCCTATAAAAAGATGAAAGCCCACTTTGTTTCGGCAGTACAACTTTCATTGCCTTCATTTCAGAATAATTTCACTGATTTGGTGTATCTGAAATCTGTATCTTGAAACCGCATGTAGCACTCAGAAATCTAGCGCACATTTATCTAGTGCCTTACATTTTCTCCAAGAAGGTCAGACGACATACACAGTTCTCCCTTCTCTAGATTACTCAAAGCATCTTCTTTTTTTTCTCTAAGTCAGTGTTTCCCAGCCTGTGGGATGGGACCTGAAAGGGCTGCGAAGCCTCTGAAAGTGGGCTGCATACCAGCTCTCCCTAATGGCTCCCTAATGCCCTTTCCATTGCTCTCTTTTGTATTTTGGAAACCAAGATCTGATCCTGTAAGCAGTATCTTCCTTGTCATACATTAGTTGGTACTTTTTTCTTCACTGCTTATACATGTTGTTCAAGTAAAACACGTCCTGGTAGTTACTAGAGCAAGTTTCTTAGAACCTAGGGGAGACTAGAGGAAATAAGCAAGAGAGGGTGGTCAAAGGCTGGAATGTAACCATCATGTGCAAAGGTTGTGTATGTCAGAATGCCACTTGCTTGGGGTTTACAGAGAGGACAGCTGCATCCATTGTGCTATGTTGATTGGTTTCTGAAAAACATCTGGTTATCTGCTGTAGAAAATGGAATGATAAACTAGATGTGTGCCAAGGTCATACTGTTCTTATTGTTTGATTAGGCATTTATGCCCTTACTAGCCGCCCTGAGCCTTCGGGGAGGGCGGGATACAAATCTAAAGAATAAATAAATAAATAAATAGTTCACTTAGGGCACAAAAAAACCCCAGGACCTTGGGCCATCTCTGGATGGGTCACCATGCCAAGTAAGTTTGGATTTGTAGGTCATATACCAAAAATGTTGGGAGCCACTGCTATAAGCAACCCAAAGTATTTCCATTTGCCACTAGGAAGATGAGTTTGACTAAAAGCATAGGGCAGTTCAGGATTTCAAAATGCCAGCTTTCCTTCTCCAATGTGATGGAACTGATGGCAATAATCCATCAACTAAGGATGATGAAGCCTTGACGTTTTTATAGACCCACTTCTTCAAGGAACTTTAAAGGCAACTATCTCTACTCAATAAGGATCTTCCTCTATTCCTTCCTAGCACTACTGAATGACTAAGCATAATTTAGCTAAGTGCTGACAGAGACAAATGGTGTTCAACTGCACTGATTGCACATAACAATGCTGAGCTTTAAGAGGCCAAGTGACATGAATGCCAAAGCCAGGAGATGATCACACACGGAATTCACTGCCACAGGAGGCGGTGGCGGCTACAAGAACGGACAGCTTCAAGAGGGAATTGGATAAACATATGGAGCAGAGGTCCACCAGTGGCTATTAGCCACAAGGTATAGATACAAACTCTCGGTCTGGGGGCAAGTATTCTTGGTGCTCGGGGGGGGGGGCAGTGGGAGAGCTTCTAGTGTCCTGACCCCACTGGTGGACTCCTGATGAAACCTGGTATTTTTGGCCACTGTGCTACAGAGTATTGGACTGGATGGGCCATTGGCCTGATCCAATATTGGCTTCTCTTATGTTCTTATGATTCCTGTATAGTGTTTTAACAAAGATAACCAGAGCCTATTGTTCTATTCTGACCTGTCCTGTTTCTAGACATTAAGCAGTGGTAATGAAAGCACACTTCAACTAGAGAAAATAATTGTATTGTTTGGTATAAAATATGGGAAAGATAGTGATGATAAACCACTGGCATTTTCTTCTGTTGGGATAGCTCATAGAATACAATTTAAATAATCTGAAGAACTGCAATTAAAATATCAAATATATTCAAGTATTTCCCAACAAATAAACATTTCTAAAATATAATAATTCCAATACTGTCATCACTAACTTTCAGGTAGCTGAAAATGGTCAAAGAGTTAACTGTGAACAGAAACAAAAAGGGTTTTTCCTGTCACATTCATGCAACACTAATCATACAACTTTCCAGTTCATTCTAATTCACTTGATCCCAAGAATCAAAATACTGCTAATTTTACTCTCAAGAATACCTTTCATGGCATCTTTGCGTTAGCCTGAGACTTCAATGAATTCACAGGAAAAAGGGAACTTAAACGAATGAATTCATGTGCAGCAATTGAACTCATCCAGATCATCAGAAGAATTCAGCCTTGCCTTTCACTTTCTTAGTTGGATTAGATGGCACAGCACAAGCTGCTTGAACAGAGAACCAAATAGTTTGAAGATGTATCCTCAGGAGCATAGATTGTGTTCCATATATTTTACGAGTCTGAGTTTTTAAAAAAAGATTAAATTTACAAACTCCCCCAAAAACCTTTTGACAGATGCCAGCTTGATTACTTACCAGGAACTGGACATCATCAAAGCCATTGAGAAGCAGTTTACTCTCATACTGCTGCAAGCCAATGGACTCCAGCCACTCCCCAACGCTCTGCTCCAGCATCCGTGAACCTGACGAGAGAGGAATCGGCAGACGCTTGAAAAAGGAAAACCTATTAAGGCGGTAGCAGCGGCACTCTGAGGAAGAGAAGTGGCATTGCCACATCATAGTCATTACTATAAGGAAGCCAAACCACGGCCAAAATATAACAATTAGCCGACAGACAGCTCCTCTTCAGCACACAAATCATGGACAATAAGCTTCTGTCCTGTTCACAAAACTAGAGTGTTAATCGGTATCCCAGTTAAACTCTGAATCCAAACTGTTTAGAACAATTCCTGGGGCCAAGGTACCACATGCATTGATTTCTTGGCACAAGTTTGTTCCTTGCCAGGCATAAGCAGCCCAAACCTCAGAAAAATCCTGTTCAGCTCCTTGTTTCATCTGAGGGGCTGCAAACTTTCCAAGGCAGAGCTACAGGCATAAGAGACAAGAGGGCCAGCTCACAAATACACACAGCCCAGCAGATGCTTGCATCCATGCAACTTCTGATGCATTACCTTGTACAAAAGGCCAGTAAGGAAGGCAGTTAGCACTGGAGGTGCAAAGCAGTTAGAGAGAAAATACATCTTCATGCAGCTGAGAGAGACAAACAGACACGATGGGTGTTCAGAAAAGCAGCAGCAGCCAGATTAGTGAACAGCTGTCCAAAGGAAGACATGCAAGACAAATAAAAAAAAAGCACACACAAACTGCAGTAGAAGAATAAAAATGTATACTTTTTTTCCCCAAACAGTCCCGAAACAGGCAAACCATGATAAGGGCTTTTCTTTGTTATTTCATTATAAGGTGTGGAGGCATGAGTGACAACAAGCCTGAGCTTAGAAGTCCTGCCGTCATTTTACCACCTATCCAGATGCATAACATCCTGACAGCCTGTGTTGACTGAACTGGGCTGGTGAACACCATCAACATCTAGACCAGAGCAAATAACTATACCAGAGATCCCAACAGAACAAAAAGATTAGTCAATTCATTTTCCACCCAACTCGTCTGCTCCTGCCAGTTGTTTGTCGATTTGTATTAGCCAGTCCTTCATTTCCTTTGACTAAAGGCAAGTAATATCTCCAGATTTCTCACTCAGATAATAAGCAGCACTCAGAACAAAGCACTTGATTCCTTGCTTTCAGAAAAAACCAAGTATGATGAACACACCCCCTTCCCCCTTTCTCTGCAGCAGGTAGGATTAGACAGGTCCTGGTCCTTCTTTTCAAACAGTTAATCAGAGACAAATTCTTCAAGGATCACGTAGAAGCTACATGGAATAGTTCTTCTTTCCTCTACACTTAAGAGGTGAGTCTAGGAAGTTGTTACTTTCCTTGTGCAAAACTGGAGACATTTGATGTAGCAAGGAAAGTTCCGAGCCCACATCCTTTCAGTCCTCAGAGAAATCACTACGCAAGTCATGCAGAATTTTCTCAAGCTTCCTACCATGTCCGTCTTTGAAGGGCATTTGCAAAATATTGATGAACAAGACACCAGGGTTGCAGCCTTTCAACCCTGTGGTTATCTGAAGTTCTGCACATTCTTAAAACAGCTCCCACCCCTTCCTTGCTTTAAAGCCTAAACAATGCAGTGCTGGCTATTATCCGAACAACTGTAAGGTTAGAGAGCCGGCTACACTGGTCTGCATAAGAGATCTTCTGTTAAGCAAGTCACAGTTAATGAGTGCTAGAGAGCTGGCCAACCTTCTTAATGCACACTGCAGCACCAGGGATGCAGCGCTCACAAAAGGTTTCCTCCTCCCTTTCCTGACAAAGCCTGGGCAAAGGGACAGCATCTATTCCCAGAATTCAAGCAGCTGACTCTTGTTTGCTTGGCCAGAGCTTCTTTCCTGGCTCCAGACAAATTCCGTTCCACTCCATAAGCAGGCAAACGACTGTGGTCTTCTTCCAAACAAGCATGTATCCTTTTCAGAGAGCTGCAGCAGACTGCTTTGTCTAAAAGGCAGCAAGCTCCACACTTGCTGCGTCTCTCGCTCTCACTGGCTGTTCCCTCCCCTCATGCTCACACCCCTCCCAGCATAAGCAGTGATCAGATTTCAGCACAGAATCTGATGAGGGAGGGAAGAAAAAAGACAACAGCTTTATAGTATTAAAGTAAAAAATACTGTATTTACTTGACCGTGAGCAATATGGTGTGTTTACAGCTATTTTTTTTCCAACTGTAAAACTGACATCGTTTGGATTAATTTATTAGGCACAAGTTGAGGTTTCCAGATGATGAAAGATAAGCATGGCTGAAGGCAGCAGACAGAATAATTTGAAAGAAACACAATATCTTGACTTCTTCTGTTCAAGCCTATGTATTTGTATGTAACATATAATGTGTTTGGGATGTTTTTGAGGTGTTCTTTCTGCTTCTAAACAATCTGATGTGAGAATGAAATGGCAAAATTTATATCAACTGAATTTATGGGAAAACACAACTTACCACTGCAGGGAATGAAGATGCCCATTTGCTAAAACTGCCCAGAATTATTTCAGAACAGTAAAATACAAGAATTATACAAGTTATTTGTTTGGACGTTATAACAGAGAAACACCTCTAATGTTTTCAAAGATGCTTAGCAGCAATATACTAATCCATGACTTCAACTTCCAACTAAATATGGGATCATAAAAATACAAACAAAATCAAGCTGCTACCCCATCTATATAATAGCATCTAATAGCGAAGGCGCCCCCTGCGTGCGGATATCTAAATCCGCACATGGGGGGCACATGGGGGGCAGTCCCCAGGTGTGCACAAAAATCTAAAAAGTAGAAAAAAATATCGGGGGGATATTTAAATCCCCCCAAAAGTAAAAGAGCGTTCCCTGCCCATGGGCAGGGAATGCTCTGTGAACTGCCTTGCCACCGCCGCTTGGAGGAGGAAGTCAAAGGCTTGGCGGGCTGGCGGCTGTGAGCCACTCAGCCGCCGCGTGGGGAGGGAAAACTTGGCGGGCTGGCCAGGCCTTGCTGCCGCTGGGGGAGGGGGGAGGCTTGGCGGGCCGAGCTGAGGCCTCACCGCCATTGCTGTGGGGAGAGGCAGGGGAGGTTTGGCAGGCCCGGCAGCTCGGAGCCGCATAGGCCTCACCGCCATTGCCGGGGGGGGTGCCCGGGGGAGGTTTGGCAGGCCCAGCAGCTCAGAGCCGTATGGGCCTTGCCATCGGGGCCAGGCAGGGGCGGGGAAGAAGGCTTACCTGCAGCGACTTCCTCCTTGTTAAGTAAGGGGGGGAGGGGGGAGAAGGCTGGGCTCACCTGCTGCCGCTTCTGCAGGCCGAGAGCTGTGGGGAATACTCCCCCCCCCGAGAGTATCGCAGGTCCCGCCTCTTGTTTAAGTCTAAAATTGTTTATTGGGGGGCTAACTCAAGAGTAAAGCAAAAAAAAAATGTCAGTCTTATGAGAACTGCTTCAACTATCTAATATAGTCTGAGCTTCCTTAAATTTCATAAAGCAGAGCTGAAAAATCTATGACACATAAACTAATATTCTATAGCAGCAGTTTGCTATTAAAGAACAAGAAGCCTTAATGCTCTATGTCTCTGAACAATTTATAACCTACATACATGAGAGTCAATGTGGTTTGTTCACTGGATACTGTGGAAACTGGACAATTCTCATTTGGATGAAATCCCCATTTGTAAAGTAAAGACTCTTGATTATTAACCTACTCCACTGGAATGAAAGGAAAGGGTATGATTATATAAACTACAGTTGTCGTTCTGATTAAACAGGAGCCCAGTGGCACTTTAAAGGCTAATATTTATTCAAGCATTAGCTTTCATGAATTGGAGATTCTCCCCTTTGCAATTATCATGGAAAGCACTACATTTAGTTGTGCTACCCAACTGGAACAGTGGTGCTGTAGTTCTAAGCCATCTTGAGAAGGCCTCTGGAGAGGCGGCATATACATATTCTGAATAAATAGTTTTACTCAATAATGGTTGGGAAATAAAATGCTTAGCTGCCCAATTTTATTGGCCAGCAAGTGCTTATGAAGGGCATGCTGACTAGCATATCATCATGTACCAACATGCATTGCATCATTGTGTGGGGTTACATCCAGAAAGGGAACATTGTGCACTGTCCAGAGAGTCACAGCACTGAAGGAATGTATACCACTATTTCTATACTTGCAAGATCCCTATTACTAGATGCCACAGAGCACAAAGTTGTTCAGCTCTCAACGGGGAAGAAAAGAAGAGCAACAGAAGCCAGTTTAGGCAGCATTATATAATTCTGGCCACCATCAAGTCTTGTACATTATTGCACATCAGACTTGGCAGAACCCTGTTATGAATGATTGCAAGCAACTAGCCACATAGCAGGATTACCCTGACCTTGCCAAATGTGTAAAGTGCTGTATTTGCATTAATATGAGCTAGTCTGCACTTTCATAGCTGTACATCAATGTAAGAACAGGGCTGCTGCTGAAACTATTCATTCTTTCCTGGCATGCGCTAAAGCATAAAGAAGAAAAAATGAGGCAAGCCCTACAATAGGAAGTGCAGTTCATGCCAACAGGAAAGCTAAACTGAAAACCGATCAGCCACTGCAGCCTTTAACATAAAAGCATTAGCCTAATGAAGGTATGCCCTTACTGGATGGCCCAGGCTACCCCAATCTCATCTGCTCTTGGAAGCTAAGCAGGGTTGGCTCTAGTTAGTATTTGACGGGGAGACCATCAGGGAAGTCCAGGGTCACTATGCAGAGGCAGGCAATGGCAAACCACCTCTGAACGTTTCTTGCCTTGAAAACCCTACAGGGTCACCACAAGTCAGCTGTGACTTGACGGCACTTGACACACAACAAAGGTACATTCTGTACATCTGGTAACATGAGTTCTGGCTCACAAAAGCTTACACTGTAGAAATTTTGTCCGCCTCCAAGGTGCCACTGGACTTCTGTTTTATTTTGCTGCTACAGACTAAAACGGATACCTATCTGAAACCATCAGAGCATGACTTGGGGAGCCTAATCAGCTCCAGTCTCCACCATACAATTGTCAGTCCTCATACGAGTCAGTTACATACAGTCACAGAAGGAAAATAATTAGTGTTAAGCATTACTGGAGTGAAAAAGGATGAAACAAATGCCAATTGCAAAAAGCTTCTATTGGTAATAAAATGTAGTTTCTATTTTGGAACTATAGTTTTCTGCAGAATAAACTTGCAGTGTCTGAAATGAATTCTTTAATAAAACAAGCCTATTTCAGTTTACAGATGTTGCAGAGGCCACCCCTTCTCTGCACTGGGATGACTGACTGATGAGATCATTGTAAACCAGCACACAATCTCTCCTTTTAACACCATGCCAAGAGAACCGCCATGTGCTAGGAAACAAAGTGCAAGTGATGATGTCACTTGACCCCAACCAATGTTTTTTTTAAATTGTAGAAAATCTGCATCCTGAATACTGTACCATGTCCCAGTATGAATCTGTGGGTACAAAGAAGTGATGCAATCTGGCCCCAAATAACGTGAGATGCATTCTGCATACACTTCAAAAGCACAGCAAGCTGCTACCTTGCAAGGCAAACCCTGATTTAGCCCTTCACAGGGGAAACATCTCATATCAACAACAGCAGGATTCAGCCAATAGGTTCTCTGAAGCCGAGAAGACATTAATAGAATGGAGAGGGGGACAAAGGGTGCAGCTCCAAGATTTTATTTAGCCCAGCAGAAGCTTTAAATGGGGGGGGGGGAATCCAAGAAGAAAATGCAAGCTTTACCCCAACCTGCACAAAGAAGGTAATAGCCCAGCCTGCACACATCCACTGCAAAAAAGCAAACATGCATTTGATTGTACTCTTACTTCACAAAAGCCATGCTTGTTGAATGGAAGTGCAATTAGTCTCTGCTTCCCTCAGCACTAGGTTTCTAATGAGGACAATCAATTTGGCTATCTGACAAATTGGCAACAAAGCAAAATGCTACCAGAAAGGGCTAAAAAGGTCCTGCTACATAAAAAATGCACAATTTTAGGTATTATTTGGTACTTTTTCTTCCCACTCTGCTACGGAGCTCATAATGTTCTACTGGAAGGGACCAGAAGTTTAACCCTTTTCTGCAAAGCAAGACCATCTGTACAAAATCTATGACCAATCCATGCAATCCACATCACACATACTGTGATCAGAGGGCAGCAGCCATAATGTGAATTTCAGTATGGCAATGATAGTGTATCTGGCTATGGATGACAAAAGCACATGATAGTACCACATACTGAATAGGTGAGTAAAATGTTCCATGGTCATTAGGCAATCTGACATAGTTAAACAGGCTATCTGCACACATAGTTTGCAAGGAACAGGAGTTGGGACAGTAGTGGAGAGATAACCAAGCTATGGATGCACGCTGACTTACTCGAGTTATGTTCTATATGTATTTGTGTAGTATGGAGCTTACACACTGCAAGACTTGTGCAACATCCAGATTTTAAACTACAGATGACTGAAAGGATCATGAACTGAATACATGCATTAGAAGAAAGATTAAGAAGTTTTATTAATTTTAGTACAAATTTGTAAAGTTTGGTGTAGTGGTTAAGTGCACAGACTCTAATCTGGGAGAACTGGGTTTGATTCCCCACTCCTCCAATTGCAACTGCTGGATGACCTTGGGCAAGTCATAGTTCTGTCAGAGTTGTTCTTGAAAGAGCAGTTCTTGAAAGAGCTCTCTCAGCCCCACCTACCTCACAGGGTATCTGTTGTGGGGAGGGAAAGGGAAAGGAGTTTGTAAGCTGCTCTGAGACTCCAAGTGAAGTCTCAGGATATAAATCCAATCTCTTCTTCTTCTAAAGGTTTTA
Source organism: Gekko japonicus (assembly GCF_001447785.1). Classification (NCBI taxonomy): domain Eukaryota; kingdom Metazoa; phylum Chordata; class Lepidosauria; order Squamata; family Gekkonidae; genus Gekko; species Gekko japonicus. The sequence goes on along the minus strand of NW_015174285.1, from coordinate 754,622 downwards.
CACAATTTTATCAAGAGACTACCAAATTACCCAGAGCCATGTGGTTTTGCAATTGTAGCAAAACAGATTTCAGTTAAATTACCAGAAATTACTAGAAATGATTTACTCTCAGAACTGTTGAATATTAACAGGCAGCCCAAGGTAGTCATAGCATTTCTTTTTAAAGGAAGATGAAAAGTATGACTATCTACAAACCATGGGAGATCCCTTTTGCTTCTAGAGAATGAACTCCATGACATGCAAGTGGCTCCTTAAAGAACTCCTCATAGGTCAGTGTTGGAACAATTCACATCTTGTATATACCCAAGGATTCAATATTAATGTGTAAAAACATTAGACAAAATAAGGATGCCATCAGATACCTGAAGCTAGTAGTGAGAAAATGTGTAAAATATACGTATGCATTCATGCATGTATGTGTGTGTATATATATGTATATGTGTATGTATATATTTATTCGAGAGTCAGGGTGGTGTAGTAGTTACTGTGTCTGGCTCGGAACTGGGAGACCCGGGTTCAAATCCCCACTCTGCCCCGGAAGCTTTCTGGGTAACCTTGGGCCAGTCACACACTCTTGGCTTAACTGACCTCAAAGGATTGTTGTGAAGAGAAAATGGACAGGAGAACCTCTAAGTGTAAGCTACTTTGGGTCCTCTACTGGGGAGAAAGGTAATGTAAAAATCAATTAAATAAGCAAGCATACCCAAATATATGCCTGTACAAAAAAGACCTCCTATTTCAAACACACAAATATTCATCCTGCATCCAAAAGAAGAATATTGTTAGTGTTCCAGTTGGAAACTGCCCATGGATAAAATTATTTCATGTCACAGTCCACTACTTCTAATTTTATTTCAAGCTAATCTGAGGGGGATCACCATTAATGCATTTTCATTGACCTCCCATGGGAGAACTGGACTAGCTACTGGAAAGCATGAAAATGATCTCTGTCCTTCAGGCAGAGTAGACTTCTTTATTCTGATACTCTAGAAAAACGTATAAATACAATGAATCTGATGAATGTTTGTAGGATCCTTCCTGCACACCTGGACGGGCTACTAAATAACAGTATAAGTAGAAAAGGAGGCTTAACGTAGCTTCATGATAACACACTACACAGTAGAACTGAATGTGTTAGAAATAGCATCTAAATTGCTGCCTGTACCCATTACTATGTATGGATATGCAAGCAGGACAATGAAGAAAACTGATTCATTAGAAGTGTGGTGTTGGAAGAGAGTTTTACGGAAACCATGGACTGTCGAAAAGACAATTGTGTTCTAGAGCAAATCAAACAATATAACTAAAGGGCACAGCAATCAAAATACATCAATTTACAGAAAATTGCTGCAACAGTTCAAACATTCACAAAATGAGGACAATAATATATTGGCATTTCCATGTTGTTTTAATCCAGAATTTCTTTTTTCAACAGGTCAGGACATCAAGTCACTGAAGTGCTTACGAACTTCCTCGAGTTTCAATGTTCGTTTCGAGGCAATCTTTATCAAAATTCTGTTTTGTTGTAATTCTTTCACAAAGTAATCCAATATTAATGAAGTTGACACATTCCGAATGGCTAAGAATAGCTCCCAAGTTAAAGATTGCCTCGAAACGAACATTGAAACTCGAGGAAGTTTGTAAGCTAGATCAAATCAAGCCTGAATTCTTCCTAGAAGCTTCAATGACTAAACTGAGGCTATTGTACTTGGTCACATCATGATGAGACAAGACTCAATGGAAAAGACAATAATGTTACCAAAAGTTGAAGGCAGCAGGAAAAGAAGACCCAACATGAGATGGATTGACTCAATAAAGGAAGCTATGGCCTTCAGACTGCAAGACCTGAGCAAAGCTGTTAATGATAGAATGTTTAGTTTATCTCTCCCTTATATATAATTGAGTAAGATGCAGCGTAAGACAAAATGCGCTGCGTCAGCCGTTGGCTGGCCAGCTGCCGCTCAAGGCTGCTGCCATGCCATCGGCTGGGAGGCGAATGCTGCGTCTGAACGGCACAGCGGCGGCGATGAGCTGCTCGCCCTGGCCCAATTTCCCGCCCACGCCACCCACCCAGTTGAAGGCCGGTGGCGGCAAGCGGCCCGATTTCCCTCTCCCACCCCCCCCACCCAGTTGAAGGCCGCCCCCGGCGCTGAT
>NW_015174285.1:731188-752252 GCF_001447785.1 Gekko japonicus | reverse complement strand
GCATGGGCGCCCCCCCCCCCCTTCTCCCCCCGCCTCCCCCTTCTTCCTTCCTTTCTCTCTCTCTCCCCTCCCCACTTTCTCTCTCTCTCTCTCACTCTGTTTCCCCCCTCTTTCTTTCTCTCCCCTTCTTCCCTCCCTTCTTTCCTTCCTTCCATTCACTCTCTCTCTCTACCCTTCTTCCTTACTTCCTTGCTTTCATTCTTTCTCCCTTCCTTTCTTTCCAAATTACTATCATAACCCCCCACTCTGTCTCTGTCTCTCCCCTCTTTTCCTCTCTCCCTCCCTTCCTCTCTAACTCTGTCTCTCTCTCTCTACCTCCTCTTCTCCCTTCCTCCCAACCCTTCCTTCCTATCTAGGGTTCGTTGTCTAACGCCACAACGGGCTTTGCTTATTAGTTAATTCATAAGGTCATCATAAGTTGTAAGCAACCTGACAGCACTTAACTGTCTTCTGACAAATTAAGGCTGTATGTCCTGATCAGTATTTGGATAGGGAAGTTCACCTTTACTGCTGCTGTAGTTCAAGGGCAAAATTCTATACAGTTACATGCTTTTTTCCTTATGGAGAAATACAAGTGGTTTGGAAAATTTCAAAAGGTTATCAGAGATTTCGTTAACGTTGAAGTATTTCTGAAGGACAGAACAAGAAATTGATAAAACTATGTTCCAATCAGATTATTTACAAATAATGAGCAAGGATTAGTCAACCAGAGTCACTAATGTGTTAAGTGTTTGATACTACAGTCATTAATGCACAACACTCTTCTGGTGTACCCCATGTCTGTGAGCAACATGCGAATGCTGTAAGGTGACAACAGAAGAAATCGTTCAGCCTGATTAGATATGTACAAGAGAACTATGGCTCACAGAGCAAATTCAGTTAACAGAGGAATTCAGGATAAAGACATGGCTGAAGAGCAATTGCCACACATTTGTCATGTCACACATAGGACAGTGCCTCAGCTTTTTCTTTTAAGAAAATGAGTCTGAAGATGACTCATGTCCAAATTGCTAAAGAACAGGGAAGAAAGGGGATGTAGGTCAGTGGTACAGACCTTGCCATGCAGAAAGTCCCAGGTTCAATCCCCAGTATCTCCAGTTAAACGAACCAGGCAGTATGTGATGTGAAAGACCTCGGTCTGAGACCCTGGAGAGCCACTGCCAGTCTGAGTGGACAATATTGACTCTGCTGGACTAATGAGCTGATTTAGTATAAAGCAGTTTCATGTGTTCAAAGGGTAAGCTTAAAGCAGGGTTGCACAACAATTACATGGGTCAGAAGGGTCCTCAGCTGGAGTTAAGAGGGGCAACTGTGCACACACACAAATGCCCAGTATAATCAAGGACATATTTTAAATTTAAGCTGTTGGTAAAGCCAGGCACAACAGAGAAAAATTTGCTCCTCCTGAGGAGGGTTCAGAGACATTGTTCTAGCTCCTCTCTAGGAGTCTGGAAAGTTCTCTGCTGAGCCCAACCCTTGGAATTATATTTTATCCAGAAAGTTTATAGACTACCTCTCTAGGGAACCTGCCCAATACAGGCTACACACAGCAGAAAACGTTTTCCTGTTCCCTGGAAGTATTCCAAGTTGGCATTCTGTTCCTTCCTCAGGAACCGGGAGAGTTGTTTGCTGAGTCCATCCGCTGGGGATGCAGGCTGGGTGCAGCAGAGAAGGTTTTCCTACTCCAGGAAGAGTTCAGAGGCAGCACTACTCCTCTTCCCAGGAAACATTCTCTACTGCATACATCTTGAGACACTTGCTCATTGCAGCAGAGGCTTCCACACTCCAGGAAAGGGCTCAGAACATGGACATTCAACTCTCCATTGGTAGAACAGCTGTGAGAAGCATCAGTCCAACTCCTCTCTTCCCAGGGAAACTCCTTCCTGTCTTCCTGTTTGGGGAGAAATTTGTTTGCTGGGGGAGAGTCAGAGTACTGACTCCCAGCTGGGCAGGGGGTCCTCCAGACTGCATGCTGTGGAACCCAGGCTTACGGATTGTAGCTTTAGAAATTTCCCTTCAAAATTAGCTATAAAAAGAAACTAATTATGCAGGCTTGTAATCAAATCAGTTTCTATACAGAGAAACTAAATAACTAAGGCTATGAGAGCTCCAATAATATTTATTAAATACTATTTGTATACTGCACAAAGTTAGAAGAAGAGGAGATTGGATTTATACCCTGCCCTTCACTACCCAAGGGAGTCTCAGAGTGGCTTACAAACTCCTCTCTCTTCCCCTCCCCACAACAGACACCTTGTAAGGTAGGTGGGGCTGAGAGAAATCTGAGAGAAACTGTTCTTTTTCAAGAACAGCTGTGCCAGAACCATGGCTTGCCCAAGGTCATCCAGCAGGTGCAAGTGGAGGAGTGGGGAATCAAACCCGGTTCTCCCAGATTAGAGTCCACACACTTAACCACTACACCAAACTGGTTAGAAGGAAAGACTCAGATTTTTAAACATATAAACAAGTAACAGACCATGGAATAGGGAAGAACTGACAGAAAGCAAATAAGTAGCAGGCAAATGGGTCTTCCTCTTTTTTTAGTTAACTTACTACTTAGAAAGGATTTTTCTGCATTAACCAAATTATAGCAAAGTGATTGAAACATTTTACCAACTATAAAATCCATTTCCCCCCACTAGCCACACAACCCGGTGGGGTCATGACACAGTCCCTCAGGTATGTTGGACCCTGGCCATAAAGGGCTTTAAAGGTAAGAACCAGCACCTTGAAGTGAATCCGGTATGCTATCGGCAGCCAGTGTAATGCTTTCAGGGCCGGCAGGATGTGCTCCCTGCAGCTTCCAGATTTGTGACAAGGGCAGCCCCATGCAGAGAGTGTTACAGTAGTCTAATCTTGAGGTGACCATCGCATGGATCACTGCTGCTAAGTCTTTGCGTTCGAGGAAGGGAACCAACTGCCTAATCAGCTGAAGATGGTAAAAGGCCGACTTGGCAGTGGCTGCTACCTGGGCCTCCATTGTTAAGGAGGCATTCAGGAGCAATGCTCCCTCTAAGCTGTGGAGTCTTGTGAGCAAAAATTCTACTTTGTGAGCTCCTGGCATTCAAGTTGTGAGCGAGCAATTTGGCTACTGCATAGATTAGTTTGCTCTGGAGCCATCCTTCCTGAGCTAAGGCAAAAATGTGTGAGCCGGAGGCTAAAAAACTGTGAGCTAGCTCACACTAACTCAGCTTAGAGGGAACACTGTTCAGGAGCACTCCCAAACTCCTAACCTCTGGCGCTGGCACCATTCTTTCTAATGTGTCATGTATTCTTTCTAATGTGGCACTGATATGTAAATAATGATTGTAGGGGACCACACACTAGAGGGGTTTTCAAAAGTTTCTATAATTTTTTCCTGCCCTTATATCAGCCCAGATACTACTTGATCATTTGGCTATGTTATAGTTGACCTTGGATTCATCAGGAACGGGTTTCATACATAGTAAAGTTAGTCTTTCTTCAAAATGTCCACTATACATATGCCAGACATTTTTGTACAGCTTTTGTTGGTTTCTTTTAGTCTTTCTTAACAACTGGTTTTTAGCAAGAGGAATAGTAAAACTAATTTCAAGGTTAGCAACTTTAATATATTCTGTGAAGTGTGAACTAGGATTAATATCTCACAGCATAAAATACCAGGATGGTATAACTGAAAAGCCTTGACATAGCTGACCGCTATGGGCTTCAGCAATGATTCAGCAAAATTAGAACAGAAAAGTCTTTCAGATTAAACTTTCCTTTACAAATTTACAAAAATGCCAGCTAAGCATGAGTTGCACACACAATTAACATAAGCCTATGGGATAGGAAGAGGGACCGCGGTGGCTCAGAGGTTAAGACGCTGAGCTGCAGACCAGAAGGTCTGTAGTTCAGTAGTTCGAGACCCGAGTTCTGCGTGATGGAGTGAACTCCTGTCTCTGGCCCCAGCTCCTGCCAACCTAGCAGTTCGAAAGCAAGAAATTGCAAGTAGATAAATAGGTACCACTTCGGTGGGAAGGAAACAGCATTCCATGGACCTCGGCATTTAGTCATGCCGGCCACATGACCACGGAGAAGTCTTCAGACAGCGCTGGCTGTTCAGCTTGGAAATGGAGATGAGCACCACCCCCTAGAGTCAGATTCGACTAGCTTTTGAGCAACGGAAACCTTTACCTTTATCAGATAGGAAGTTCTCCTTGGCAAATTTGTCTCCCTCTAGGAGAACAGTGTTCATATGCCTATGTAGGAAAGAATAATAAATCCCAGTTTGGTGTAGTGGTTAAGAGCACGGACTCTAATCTGGGAGAACTGGGTTCGATTCCTCACTCCTGCACATGCAGCCAGCTGGGTGACCATGGGTCAGTCACAGTTCTCTCAGAGCTGTTCTCTCAAGAGCAGTTCTCTCAGAGCTCTCTCAGCCCCACCTACTTCACAGGGTGTCTGTTGTGGGCAGAGGAAGTGAAGGAGATTGTAAGCCACTCTGAGACTCCTTTGGGCGGTGAAGGATGGGGTATAAATCCAATCTCCTCTTCTTCTTAAAAAACCCCAGCTGCGAGGCCATACAACTGTGAAATCTACTCCAGAGTAATGTAAAACTCTGATCAAATGAAAACTCACTAACAGAATAAAAATATGATCACTGGAACAACATTTTGTATTGCTATCACTACCAATAGAGTCTGATATACAAACCACCCCCATGGTTGCACTTACCTGTCACTGATGCTCATTGAGTGTCTTTTGCACAGGCACACATGGGATTATGTCAGAACAGGCCTGCCACGGTGAAGTTTTCTACAAGCTTCTAGAATTCTACAGCTGAGTGCTCCCCATCCCTTGGGCATTACAGAGCTCAGGCTCTGTTCCCGTCCAAACGATCACATGATGAGGGGTGGGGGGAACACTATTACCTCAATCCTCTTTCTGCCACCATGGAGATTAATATTACTGAGTATGGCCCACAGTGGGGAAGGAGGAAAGGATGTGTGCCTGCACAGAAGACACTCGATGACCATCAGTTACAGGTAAGTGCAACCATGTTTTCATCTTCATGTCTTCTGTGCAGTCCCACATGGGAGACTAGCAAGATGGCTTACCATGGAGGTGGGTGTGGGCCAGTTAACAGAATAGTAACTGCAGCACTGCTTTCCCCACAGCCACATTCCTCCTGGAGTCCACAATGATGCAGTAGTGCTTAATGAATGTTGATGGTGAGGACGAAGTCACAGCTTTGCAGATCTCCGTGATGTTATTTATTTTTCGCATTTTTATCCTGCCTATCCTGTAAACGGGCTCAGGGCGGGTTGCAACATTTTAATAAGTACAATAAAATTTAAAACACATTAAAACATATAAAATCAGTAGTCATGCTTGCCGTAGGGAGAATCCGGCCCATTGATGTAACTGCGTATGGCCGGTTATCAGTAGGTGGGAGACTGCAACCTTGGGGGGGCGGGCATATGTGGACGCCCACTGCCTCAGCCAAAGCCCTGGCGGAACAGCTCCGTCTTGCAGACCCTGCGGAATTGCATAAGATCCCGCAGGGCCCTGATCTCAATAGGGAGCATGTTCCACCAGGTGGGGGCCAGGGCAGAAAAAGCCCTGGCCGAGGCTAGGCAGACATCATTTGGGCCAGGGATCACCAGGAGATGTTGACTCTCAGAGCGTATGTTGGTCCCAAGCCGTATAAGGCTTTAAAGGTATTTACCAACACCTTGAAGCAAATCTGGTACTCAACCGGCAACCAATGCAGCTGACAAAGCACATGCCGAACGTGGGCCCGCAAAGGCATTGACATCAGCAGGCGCACCGCCGCATTGTGTACCAGCTGTACTTACTGGATCAGCTTCAAGGGTAAGCCTGCATAGAGAGAGTTGCAGTAACCAAGCCTGGAAGTGACCATTCAATTCAATTCAAAACCTTTATTGGCATCGAGGAAGTGACCATTACATGGGTCACCGTAGCTAAGTCCTGGGGGGAGAGATAGGGCTTCAGTAACCTGATCTGCCTAAGATGGAAAAATGCAGATCTGGCGACTGCAGCAACTTGGGCCTCCACAGATAAGGGGGTATCCAGTGTTACTCCCAGGCTCCTCACTGAGTGGGCCGACACCAGAGGTGTCCCTTCCAGTGTGAGAAGCCTGGTACCCACCTCCTAATTCCCATGACCCAGGTACAGGACCTCTGTCTTCGATGGATTTAACTTCAATCGACTCTGCCGCAACCATCCAGTCACAGCATCCAAAGCCTCAGTCAAATTTCCAGGAACGATGATCGTCCATTAACAGATAAAGCTAAGTGTCATCAGCATACTGATGGCAACCCAGCCCATAACTCCGGACTAACTGGGTGAGAGGGTGCATATAGATGTTAAATAGCATTGGCGAGAGGATCTTGCTACATTCTAGTGGGTACTGCGGGGAGAGCCTCTCGCCCAGCACCACCCTCTGTCCCCGACCATGGAGTGGCTCAGAAGGGGGCAAAGGAGGCTTGAGCTCTGGTTGCGTGCATCTTCAGGGGAAATTGGCATTCTAAGCAAGCTGCATCGTAAGAAACTTTTATGACAGCCGTTACCCATCTAGAAAGATTGTGTGCAGAGACTGATTTTCCCTTGATTGGTTCAGCAAAAGCGAGGAAAAGATTTTTGTCTTTACAGAAAGACAATGTACAATCCAAATAAAACAATAATGTCATCCTCACATCTAGTGTATGCATTGCTTGGTCAGCTGGAGATTGAGGGTTAGAAAAGAACACCGGTAGAACTATGTCCTAAGACAAGTGGAATTGAGAGACTACCTTTGGAGTGAATTCAATGCTGGATCTCAAGACAACCTTGTCCATGTGGAATCTAAGGAAAGGGGCATCATATTTCAATCTTCTGAGGTCGCCGACCCTGTGTGCCAACATAATGACGACTAGGAAAGCTGTTTTATAGGATAGGGAAGAAAGTTCACATGAAGCCATCTGTTCAAACAGTTTATTAACTGGGAGAGTACAAGAGATAAGCTCCACTGAGGGACAAGCATTTTACAGGTGGGTATAAATTAAACAAACCTTTCATAAACCTTTTTGATAGTATGCTCAAAAACACAGATTTAGAATCCACACCTAAATGGAACACAGATATAGCTGCCAAATGAACTTTAATAGAGGAGGCAGATAGTCCGGCATCTAGTAATGAAAGGAGGTATTCAAACACCTCTGCCAAGGGGCAGGATTGAATTTTTCTGTCTTTTGCCCAGACTGTGAAATGGTCCCACTTAGATTTGTAAGGCTTCCATGTAGCCGGCTTACAGGATGAAAGTAAAACCTCGGCTACTCTGTTAGAGCAGTGTTCTACAGATAAATGTGCCATGTGTGTAGGTGTAGCATTTCTAAGTTCTGGTGTCATAGATGCCCTATGAAAATGATGTCTTGGACTACAGGTAGGGGAATGACTCAGCCTCTGGAGAGATCCTGCAACGAGTAGGAGCCATGGGAACCATGACCGTCTTTGGCCAAAGTGGAGCTATGAGAATGCATGTAATTCTGTCTAACCTGAGTTTAATTATCACTTTTTGAAGAAGTGGGAAAGATGGGAAGGCACAGTATAGGGTGAGAGACCAGTGCAGGGGGAATGTATCCCCTAATGACTGGTCGGTTGTGGCGACCCTGGAGCAAAAGATCTGGCACTTTGTGCTGATCTCTGAAGTGAATAGGTCTATAGTGGGGTAACCCCAAGTTTGAAAAATTGGGTGGAGAATGATATTGCACATGCATAGAACACTCATGGGTGGAGCTGGGGCCTCTGCTGAGGAGATCCGCTAAGGTACTGTCCTGCCCTAGCACATATATGGCCATGATATGTATCCTGTTTTGGATGGCTTGCTCCTAAAGGAGGGAAACCTCTCTACACAATCTCAGGGAGCCTATCCCCCCCATTGTTTGTTGATGTAAAATTTAATGGCCATGTTGTCCGTGGACAGTAGGAGTGTCCTCTTGTAGACTGTTTCTGAAAGAGAAGGGCATATCTAACTGCTCTAATCTCTAACACGCTTTTATGGAATTTCACTTCAGCTGTACTCCAATGCCCATTAATAGAGATGGTATCACAATGACCTCCTCATCCCTGTAAGGAGGCATCTGCATATGGATGGAGGTCAGGATGAAAAGGAGATAAAGATACACCTTTTCGAAGGCTGTCATCTAGAGACCACCAGGACAAGGAGTGAATGATCACTCTAGGAATGGAGATTTTCTTCCATTGTGGGTCTGTTCCCATTCTAAAGTGTCTCAGGAACCAATTTTGCAGAGGGAGCATGTGAAGTCTCGCATGTTAGATCATTGCTATGGTGGAGGACATTAACCCCAAAAGTTTCTGGATACATAATGCTTTTTGGAAACATGCATTAGAAAAGGTGGAAACCCTAAGTACTGGGAGATAAGCCGGTGGGAGACTGAATTGAGTCTCATTCCTATGAACTTATTTCCTGAGTGGGTGTCAGAGTGGACTTTTTAAAATTTATGAGAACCCCTAACCACTCCAGTTAAATCAAGGAGGGCAAACCAGCACTCTTTTATGAAAGGAAATATGTCTTCCAGAGTCAGCATACGGAAATTATGGATGTGGAAATACTGGTTAAGTTGTCAGAGGTCTAGGATGGGCCTCATGCCTCCACCTTTCTTTTTTACCAGAAAATAATTTGATTTGAAGCCATCATCTTGTTTCCAGGTGGGAACTATTCAAATTGCACCTTTATGCAGGAGCCGTTGAACCTCCTGTTGCAGAAGTACATCATGAGGGCATGAAATGGATCCACAACTGGTACAAGAAGGTTCAGATTTAAATTCCAAAAAACCCCAAACTTTATTATTTTTAAAACCCAAACTTCATCTGTAATAATAGACCAACGTTGTTCAAATAAGGCAAGTCTAGCTGAAAATTGAGACACGGCTAGTCATGCTGGGCCCTTCCTTTGAACGAAGGGCCTTTGGGGGGAATGTCCCTGATGCCCTCTCTGTCTAGACTGCTGTTTTCTAGACTGATGATGCGACCTGTATTGGGTGCGGTATTGTTGGTTGCTGGAGGGTTGAAATCTATACCCTTTCCCAAAAGGAGTTTGTTGGGTATGCCGGGGAAAATACCTGGGCTTAAAGGTTGTTGTTTGTTGAGCAGTTATACCCAAGGATCTTGTTGTGAATCTATTTTTACGAACTTTCTCCAGGACCCAGTCAGTTTGCTCGCTGAATAGTGTCTTCCCTCCAAGGGGGGGGGGGATTCCACTCAAGCCCTGGTGTCTGGAGGAAAAGTGGAAGCCTGTAGCCAATAGTGTCTTCTAATAACAATAGCTGAGGCCATGGGTCTACTAAGGGCATCTGCTAAGCATCTTGAAGCACTGAGTTCCTGCTTAGCAAGCTTTAGACTTTCTGATTGGATGGTCTTAGCATGATCTTTCTTGTCTTCTGGAAGGGATTCCATATACTGGGTCATTTGACCCCAAAGGTGGGTCTAGTAGTGGGCTATAATAGCTTTAAAATTGACTATAAGGCACCCCAAGGCCCCAGAGGTATACGGCTTATACCCTAAAGTATCTAATTTGTGTCCCTCTTTGTTGTGAGAGGAGGATGAATTCCACCTAGATGTTTAGAGGGAAGGACCTCTGTGACTATAGAATTAGGAGGTGGTTTAGGGTTGCCTGGCCTGTAGGGGGTCTCCCAACGTCCTTCCAGGAGACTGGAAGTGATGTTGGCCACTTTCGAGCCTACTTTCAGTCAGGGGTGACACTTTGTTTTTTGGGCTTCAAACCACAGAGTTTTGCCCCAAAACCAGAGCGTCATCCCCAACCGGAAGTAGACCCAAAACCAGAAGTAGGCCCGAAAAGGTCAGTTGGGGGCGGGATTTCACCTCCGTGGCCAGCTTGCTGGTGGCAGGCAAGAGCCTACAACAGCGGGGGTTCCCTTGCTCCCATGGGGGGGGGCTGGCAACCTTAGGGGGGATGATAATAGAGGAATTCAGAACCCTCCTCCTTGATCATAAATTTTTCACTTTCTTGGTGGAAGGAAGATGGTTTAGCCCAGACATTGTTCGTAATGTCCCGGATCTCCATCACCATAGGTATAGCTATGGGCCCTGGGTCTGTGGAATATAGAATGTCCATAAAGGGTTTAGGAGGAGTACATTCAATATGTAAGTTTTTCACCATTCCAAATAACTGCTTGGAGTAAAACATATAGATAACAAGCTGGAGTGGATTGGTCTCGCTCCTACGGTGCTTAATAATTTAAATTATCAAGAAGCGCTAAATCTGATGAGATTGAGGGTGACAAACATTGACCGACTCAGCACTTCAATTCGTGCTAGGCGAGTATGCTCCAACTCTGCCTTAGGGATTGTTCCACCTAAGAAAACTCCCTCATATATGAGCTTCCTTACATCCCCCAGATCTAGATATGTCTTCACGCTTGCTAGGTTGAATGTTTTTCCAACTGCAGAGTTAAGTGGCCGTTTTGCTAAAATACAGTACTCAAATAGATTGTGTGATTGTGGATCAGGTGCAATAGAGACCTTAGGTCATCTTATGTTATTTTGCCACCAATGGATTGACCCCAGATCCTGCTGGATTACTCCTATTTTACAAAGATATCACCTCCCTATGGAACCCTGGGTGATAACCATACTATTAGCTGATGAGGACCCTGAAACGACTCGCTTGGTGGCAAAATATCTTTCGATAGTGCTATTTTTAAAGTGGCTTTGAAATGTTATAAGTACCTTTTGTATACAATTTTAAAATTTTAAAACTAATTTCCATAATATGGGATTTTATAGAATTCATTGAAGTTTATAAAATGTGCTCTGATATTACTGATCTAGAGCATGTTTACTAGCTTTTATTGTAAAGACGTTCTGTCTAAATTTCTTGTAATTATATGTAATGCATTTTATAGTTGCTGTTTGCATGTTTGGCTTAAGACCTCGGGTCAATGAACCTAATAAATGAAATGGAGTAAAGTTTAAGATCTTCAGTAGGGGACACCTCTGTGGGATCCCCAACACTCTTGTCTGGTGATGGCATGAAGTTGGTTCTGATTTGGAGTCAGAAAGATGCTCTGTCAAAGTCTCTGGGTTTTTAGAAGGCTGAGTAGATTCATAAATGGAACAGTTGCTTTCTGAGGATTGAGATCTTCTAGATGACCAGGGACATCGAGGAGGTGTTTGACTTCGACTGCTAGGAGCCGGGTCCCATTGGTACCATATGGCCCGTTTGATATGGATAGTCCCAATTAGGTGTCTGGGACTTGGAGACCTCAGGTTGTGAAGAATGCTTCATCAAAGCTATCTTTGGAGTTGAAGGAATGAGTTCAACAACATCATCTGAGGACCCGCTCTCTCTCGACATCAGGGATGGAGGCGGTGTGTGTGGTTGTCAAAACGGGGTTGCACTTGCACTTGAAGAGCTGTGTTGGCATTGAGAATGAGGGCTTCGATGCTGAAGCAACCTCAATTGACAATCCAGGAGAGTCAGACTGTCAACTTTGGGTTGACAATGATGAGCAGCACCAGGATGGATCTGATTGGCATCATGGTGAAGTCGACTCCATGCATCACACCAACTCCATAATTCTGACCAGGTCTCAGAGTCTATATTGTTGTGGTTTTATTTAAATTTTGTGTTTTAGTTGTTATACATATTCTGTGTAAGCCGTCCTGAGCCTCCCTTGGCAGGGAGGGCGGGATACAAATTAAACTAACAACAAACAAATAAAGTACCTTGGGAGTGGCAGTCATAAATGAGTTCTTGGATTTTTTTTCTTCGCCTTTTTAACCAGTTCGGGATTTGGTCTGATGTCTCCAGTTGGGACCTTGTTTTTTCTATAGGGGCTGACACTACCAAAGAAGTCCTGGCCTGTTTTCGAGGGGAATCCGTGGATTTTGGAACTTCAAGAGATTGCTTCCACAGTGTGGCTTTCAACTGCAAGACACGTTCTTGTTGAGCTTTGGGGGTGAGAAGACCACATGCTCTACATGAAGAGGTGTTATAGTCTTCCCCCAAGCATATAAAACACTGAGTATGCTCATCATGCTGTGCCATTTTAGTGCCACAACAGTGGCATTTCTTGAAAAAAGCCATCCCTGTTTGTTCAAGTGAGGAATTGAAAGAATTCTGTAGGAAGAAAACCTACTATTTGTTAATCTCCTGAGGTAAATCTCCTGAAGTAAGTAAGAAGGCTGTAGAATGTCCTTTCTCTATGGCAGCAGGAAAAACACTGAGGGAAGAGTGCTCTCCCCACCCCTCGTCATGTGATCATTTGTGCTGAGGGGAGGGGAAGCACTCAGCTGTAGAATTCTAGAAGCTTGTAGAATTTCTGAATTATAGTCCCTTGGAACATATGAAGCAGTCTTATCCAGAATCCAGTACTTGATTCATCTAACTCTGTACCATCTGATTGACAGCACATCTCCACATCTCACAACATGGGCTACCTGATATCCTTAACCAAAGATACCAAGGATTGAACCTGGAACTTTCCACATGCTGGGCATTTGCTCTTTCGCTAAATTTCAACCCCTCAAGCCTGAAAAAAGCAGTAAAGCTTAAACATCTGGTTATTTACTTAAAACAAGAAATTTTCGACTGCACCTTTGAATATTTCCCCTTTGGTTCGCTGTAGATTAGTGTTGCTCTTTTGTTCTTGGCATGTGTTAAATAATGCAATACTAAACAATAAGATTTTACCAAAGCTGAATTTCTGAAAAGACTTATCTCCTTTTACTCCTTGTGTTAGGATGTACTGCTGCAAATCTTAGCATGGAATATATTTCTCTTAGGCTGGACACCCCTTGAAATGAAGTTGCATAAAAAAGCAGCTCTACATAATACTATAGAAATCTACTCTATGGTTTCCCGCTCTTATTACATTCCCATCCACTCAAAATGATTCAGCATTTGGATCAGCCAATTTTAGTGCACAAGTTAGACATCTTTCTGTGATCTACATCAATGTATGATTTGCTACTGTGAAAGGCTTTTTCTAATGATTTAGATTACCACTTTCAAGACCTCCTATAAATTAATACTTGAAGCTACTAAAAAAAGAATTAGTCATGCAGTCGTATCAGTCACTAACAGAACAGAGTCACTAACAGAAAGTGAGAATCTCAACCAAGGTTGGGGGAAGTACTGAGACAAGGAATAGAGCAAATAATCTTAAGATGCATTTCCATCACTGGCAAGCATGACAAGAAGTCAGGTACATGTAAGGGGAATGCAAACAGGGAGGAAGGTAAACAGCAAACAAATACGTAAGGCAAGACACTTTTAGGTCAACCCTAAGCCTTGCTGCATTTCTCTTTGCTTTCCCACTTTGCCAAGCCTAATAGTAATTAATTTCAGTTGTGTTTAGCACTTAGCTCCTTTGGAGTACTAAGTAAGTAATATGTAAAACAAGTCCAAATAGATAGTAAAAAGAGAGAACAACATACGATGTATGCAGCGTGTGTGCAGAATTTTTCTGTTAGCTGCTTATGCCAAATAATGGAGCACAACTCAATAATTATTTAAGAGAGGGTCAATTAGGTTATATCCCCATGAACGTAGGAACTGCAGAACAGCTAGTTGCCGTCCTTTACCCAAGCCCCTCCCACTTGGACAGTTCTAAATAGCACAGCTTCAAACAGCAACTTGAAAAATTCAAGGGCTCAATATCTCCTTAATATGGATCCGGCTTTTCACACTTCTTTTATTTGGTCTTCTGAACATAAATACAGGTTGAGAAGGCTGTCCATCAAAGTAGAACACACACCCATCAGTAGTTCAGTATGGTACCTGAAATCCTCTGCTGCTCTTGAGAAAAGTCAATGCCTTCACCAATGGAGCTCATGATTTTCTCAATCTGAAAGACAAGAAATGTTAGTAAGATAGAGTCATAAAACTAAGAGACCCTGTCAGAGGGTGTCTACCCATAAAACTGCAGAAATTCAAGAGATATATCATGATGATACAGAAAGAATGAATTCATGGTTACTATCACAGAAAGGTTTTACAGAAATCCATTCCTAGCTTACTACCTAGGAAGCAACTGGGGAAGCAATATTTTCCCCACACTTGAGAAAAATTTAAAGCTTTCATGTTTGTTTATGTGAATGGGAGAACCTTGCATGGGGCCCTTTCATACTTTTTATCTTAAAATAGGCAAACCCCTTTTCCTGTAAACAATGTGCTACTAAAGTTAAAAAGAACTTTAATGGCACAACCTGGTGCTATGCTGTATCTAAAGAAAGTCTGAAAAAGCAAAGGCATTGGCACAAGGATGTAAGACAAATGCAAAAGCAGAAGCATCTGAATAGTGTTTCAACAGCCAGAGAGAAAACCACTCAACCCAGACGAAGTTGTACAGTCATCTAGAAGCTCCTAATTACTTAAAATTCAAAGAAATGCAACAACTGCAGGGAATTTATTTATATCAGACACATTCTGAAATTTTAAAAGCCTCAAAGCCTATCAGAAAGTATACCAATGAGATTTCTTGAGTGCCATGAGAAAAAAAGGACTTCTACCTACAGAGATAGAAATTCTGCTACTTCTGGTGTGCTACTGTAAAGAAAACAAGGAGGAGTCCAACTAAGTCAGTTTGCATGCTCACAATATTAGAAGTTAGAGCACAGAGTAGAAGGACAAGGTTTGCACCTGCCATCACTTGGTTGGTATAATGCAAAAACTAGACACAAAAAATATGCATTTCTCTCCACAATGTTCAGCTGAACTGCTTTGACTCAGATTTTATTAAGCTATCAAGGTTTAGAAAATGCCGCTTCATTGCACTAGAGAAAGAGGACTTATTTCTTCAGAAGTCTTATAGTGCCAAAATAAAAACTAGTTTATAAAAAAGAAGACTGAAGATTCATGTCCTTGACAAATATCAAATTAATGCAGAATTGCTTAACATGGAGTGCAATATTATGTGCTACATAGTCTAGGAAAAACTACTGCTAACTGGATATTTCAGCATTAAACAAGCAGTATGTGTTTTAAACAGCTTCTCAAAGCTCTAACAGACCTTTCAGTTTTTAAATTATGTTCTTGGCTCAAGCTATATCTGAACAATTTGCAGTATTCTGCATCTTCTCAGTCTGGGTTTTAAAGAAATGGTGGCATTATGTTTCTGATCCAAAATCTAGATGGCCAAATGAAAGATCACCTGCAAGCAAAAGTTAGCATTTTTGTCTGAACCATTTGAATAAAAATGTTTAATACACAAAGTTTTCCACATATCTAAACATCTCATACAGGGCCAAGTCAACATTTTCCCATAACCAACACACACACAAAGCAAATACTAAGAAAGCAAAACACAACTGCACAGCTAAGCAACCTCAACAATCAAACTGCTTCCCAGCAGAGGCAAAGCTTTGCAGGATTCTTACATTGGAGAAAGACTGAACTTCGGAGACTTCAGGCACTTTGGGTTGAAACTGCTGGGAAAGAGCAAAACATGGTTTCTGAGGGCAATTCAATCCATTAATTTAAATACAATTTGTCAGGGAGAATGGATGCACCAAAAAGGTGTCTTCCAGCATTTGACGCATAACAAAAGCCAAGAGAAAAACTATCTTGTCTTTTAAAGTCACCCAACAGCAAGAGCTTTTGGTTCTTTATGAACCAGACTGATACCAAGCAACATTTTCATAAGATACAGTTCTTGTCTGAATAGCCTCGTTTAACTCACAAGCTTGGGGTTCATCAGCAGTCAAAAGTAAAAAAATACCTATTTTCTGGGGTCAACGGCGACAATCCCCTTTTCCTAATTTACTATTGTGTTTATGGCATCCACACCTTCCACAAGTACTTCAAAGCTGCCACTCAGATAAACAGTCACTGCAGTCTGAAAGGCTGCAAAAGTTATAGATGTGAAAGACCTGTATAATCATAAGACTTTGGTATCCAAAAGTGTTTTTTACAGCAGAATTTCCTCCTCGAAAATGTGTCAAAATAAGCAGCCCATTTTGATAGTACCAATATGTTTTACTGTTCCACATCCCCAGCCACAAATCCAATTACATTCATCCAACATGAAAGCTCTGCAGCATTTAAACCTAATGGAATTCATCCATTTTGAACAGAAGTGCTCCTCCCTCAGTTGAAATGTGGACACCTGCCAAAAGGCTGCTTCAGCATGTACTAACTAAAGCAGCTTGACACTCTCTTAGATGGAACATAAACAGAACTGCCATGTCTGATAATATCTTTTGCTTTGTCAGTCCCACTTCATGCATAAAACTCTGCCACACAGAATGCCTCCAGGGATACTACAAGGCAACCCACCTTATTCCACTGCTTTGTCTTTGTTAATTTGTTTCAAGAGGACTGTTTAGGTTAAGAATGGACCCTGAACTTCAAACGAAGGAAGTGTGCTGGGATGCTTTTTGTAGCAAGTTTTGATTAAAGGGTTAAGACAACAAACTTCCCTTTACTGTACCTTCACTATTCTAGTTAGACTGAAAACTGACACAACAGCACACATTCATCACCCATTTATTTACTTGAATTCTCTGGAACTTCCCTTGCAGCACTTTTCCCACAAAGGAATCCTCCAACCTAACCCCTCCCCCCGCCTTGAGTATAAAAAGCAATGGCAGATTGGCATAAGAACTACTTAAGGAAAGCGGCTTTTGTCTGTATTTTGCTTTAAACAGTTCTCATGCCAAACTCTGAAATTGCTTCTTTTAAAACTCAGTGGAAGAACCAAGAAATACACCTCTGAAACACTGGCCACAGACCACCCTATTAACTGTCATTTGCATAGCTTGAAGGTTCTGCAGGTATGTCTCACATTCCTTTGAGCCTGTCTTCATCTCACAAGAACCTTGCTTTTAGCTGTAAATGCTGGATCCTGCACCATACATCAAATTTGCAGAAGATTATGATTGAAAACATTATTTTATGCTGTGATTTTAATGCAAGAATAGGCTTGGGGGATATTGATGCTAAAGCAGGTTTGAACGTACAGATTGCAACACATGCCCACTTTCTTAACTGCTCAGTGAAAGGTACAATTATAAATAAGTTTGGTTTAAAGTTTTTGGAACTTCTCTCATTGCTTAATTTACATGTTCTCCATGGTGTCTTTTTTGATGTGTCTAGAGGGTCCTTCACCTTCCTTTCCACTTGTAGGGCCAGTACCATAGATTATATAGCCATTTCTGCTTCTTTAATGAATTCTGTGGCCAAGTTTAAGGTTGTGGACTCTTCCTTGAGTGACCATTGTCCACAACGGCTGATACTTAACATCAATCCCAAGACTTTACTAATTTCAGACCAGGGTTTTGCTGAAGGCATTACACCTAGCCTTAGGAGACTTAGATGGTCTGAACATTTATATAATGTACTAGCCCAAGTCCTCAAAAGCCCAGAACTGACTGCATTGCGATCTGCTCTATTACATCAAGGTACTGATGCCATAAAGATTTTTGCTGAAATCAATGCACAACTTAAGCCATACTTTATAAACAATAGGCCCATAACACCCTCTTCAGCTGTAAAGAATTGATGGTATGACCTCGAGTGTAAAGAGCTTAAGAAGGTGTTAGTTCACACCATGAGACAAACTAGACGTTAACACAGATGGGGCATTATTGTCCCGCCTTTTACAATTAAGATCTCAATACAAAAACCTAATTAAGCAGAAGAAAATGAACTATGCTAAACTACTCTGGAATGAGTTGGAATGGGCGGTCATTGAAAAGAATGATTCTCGTTTCTGGCCCTCTTTGCCAGTCTGATTCATGCATATCAGGCAAAGAATGGTTTACATACTTTAGCTCTGTCTTTGGATAAAGGTTCCCTTGTTCGAAAGCCAGTCGAATCCGACTCTAGGGTTGCGGTGCTCATCTCCGTCTCAAAGCCGAAGAGCCAGCGCTGTCCGAAGACGTTTCCGTGGTCATGTGGCCGGCATGACTAAACACCAAGGCGCACGGAACGCTGTTACCTTCCCACCAAAGTGGTACCTATTTATCTACTTGCAATTTCTTGCTTTCGAACTGCTAGGTTGGCAGGAGCTGGAACTAGAGATGGGAGCTCACCCCATCATGCGGCATCCGGGTCTTGAACTGCTGAACTACTGTCCTTCCATAGCCTGCAGTTCAGCGTCTTAACCACTTGAGCCACCGCAGCTCCATCTGTCTTTGGATACCAATCTTCTATTTCTTCTACTGATGTAGCCAGTCTCCCCAAGTGGGACCCTGTCTCAGAATCTGAGATTAGAAACTTAATAGCCTCTTTAACCTCTGGTAAAACACCCGGGGAAGATTTGATTCCCCCAGATGCATACAACGCTTTCCCTGACTGGTGGTTCCCTGTGCTGCCTAGAATTTTTCCCCAAATCAATGACACAGGTTTGATACCTGCTGGATGGAAATTAAGTATTATCATCCCTTTACATAAAAAGGGACCAAATCTGCCCCACAAAATTACAGACCAATCAGTTTGCTTGATACAGCAGCTAAGCTATATGGCAAATACCTGCTGACTAAACTTGGAAGACTGGGTAATTGAGAATCAAATTATCCACCCCATCCAAGCAGGTTTTAGGAAAGGATTAAGCACCATTGATCACTGCCTAACACTCCACCAATTGGCTTTCTCAAGTATTCAAGGCCCATTGAAGGCTCTACATGTAGCCTTTGTTGACCTGGCCGCTGCTTTTGATTCGATCGACAGGACCGACTGTGGTCAAAGCTCACAGACCTGAACATTGATAATCATTTGTTATTCTTGCTTAAAGAGCTACATAAAGAAGAAGAAGAAGAAGAAGAAGAAGAGATTGGATTTATACCCCGCCCTTCACTACCCAGAGGCGTCTCAGAGCAGATTACAAACTCCTTTCCCTTCCCCTCCCCACAACAGACACCCTGTGAGGTAGGTGGGGCTGTGAGAGCTCTGACAGAAACTGCTCTTTTCAAGGACAGCTCTGGCAGAACTATGGCTTGCCCAAGGTCATCCAGCAGCTGCAAGTGGAGGAGTGGGGAATCAAACCCGGTTCTCCCAGATTAAAGGGTAAAGATACCCATGCACAAGTCAGAGTAGGAACCTCTGCCCCCCTAACTGACAGAATTCCAATTTGGAAGGGTGTGAAGCAGGGCTGCATGTTGGCCCCCTTACTATTTCATATTTACATCAACAACATAGTTGGGAAACTTTTAAGACCTCACTTTACTCCCCCTTCATTGAGCCATCAAATTTTTTTTCAATCCTGTTATATGCTGATGACATGGTTTTAATTAATGGTCTTAATTTCTCTCATGAAAATTGGTCTGAAGAGGCTACTGCTGCACCAACTAGGGACCTATTGTAAAGAAGAAGCTCTCACTATTCAATTTGATAACACTAAGGTCATGGTTTTTAGGAACAGGGCAAAGATCTCCTATTGGAGTATTCTTGGAAATCCAATTAAACAATACAATTCATTTAAATACCTTGGCATTACTTTTAGAGAGACTCTAAACTGGTCCGCCCATGTTGCAGCAGTCAAATCGTCAGCACCAAGACTGGTCTGGTCTATCCTGAGTTTTTACTACTCCAAGGGAGGTCACCTTATAGACCGTGTTCTGAAACTATACAAGAGTAAGCATATACCCCATCTCTTGTATGGAGTCAAAGTATGAGGATGGAATGACACCGTCTTGGCCAGCCTTGAAGTAGTCCAGAAGCATTTTAAAGGCACATTTAGCTCTCCCTAAGGGGTCTCCAGCTGTTCTGATGAGAGCTGAAACTGGTATCCCTTCTCTTAAGGATTGGGCACACCTTATAATTATTAGATACTGGAAAAGAATGGAAAACTCACAAACTAACTCCCTCAGTCACCAATCCTTTAACCTGCTGTTAGCCAAAGATTTGCCACGCCATGATTTTCTTAACAACAATCGTTCAAGATACTCCATCCTCGATGATCTTTTAGGAACATCAATTGATAAATCTCAACTTAGAAACTGGATTTATGATATTGATGCTCAGCTAGAATGCTCTTTGATATTAAAATGAAAAGCAGCACCATGGTACAAACTGATTAAATCAGACCATTCTAGAACTCCATATCTAGTCAACATCTCCAAATACGTACTGAGAACGTCCTTTACTTCCCTAGTTTCAATAAATGCCAATGGCAATTTTGAAGGGCTGCTTTAATCAAACTCCATTGGCCCATCATCTATGTATTTGTGGTACCCATGTACTCGAGGACTTACCTCATTATATCCTCTTTTGCCCACGGTACTCCAGTCCAAGGGCTAAATTTTTAGCAGGTATTTTATCAGGTCTTAGTGTATACCAGCTGAGGATCAAATTTCATTTTTGTTACCTGACATTGATGCATATGTTTCTTGTAAAGCTTCATTATTTGCCCTTGCTGCAAAGAATATACATTCCAAGGTGGCAACGTGAAGGGGGATTATCTAGGTTACTGTATTAAATTAGTCACATTTTGTTACTGACTTTTGGTACATTTGTATATTCTGATATTAGCCTATACCTTGTTCATAATCTGTATTTTTATTGCTGAGAGTTTTGTAGCCTTGTAACGGCCAATGGCTAATTACAATAAATTGAATTGAAGATTATGATACACATACTTCTTGTTCTGGTTTGCATAGCGCAGAACTTCACAAATTTTCTTTGGCACTAGAAGCTAGCCCCAAAATTTAGGTCCAAAACTCATTTCAATTTTCAGGGTTTCATACTTTAATGACCAAAATTTCTAATTATTGCTACCACAAAAACTAATTCTAACTTCTTCAGTTTCTCATAATTTTATTAAAACTATAATAAAAGTGTTGCAGTATATAACCACAACAAAAAAGATAACCCTCTAACCCCAGCCTAACTTCTCCGCAATTTCTCATAAATCCATTATTGCTTTAAAAAGCTCTATTTAATTTAATATTGGAGATGGTATAAAAACAACTGGTTAAGTAATGAATTCATCCAATACCACTAAATGGTGTACAATTGCTGACATATAAAAAAGCAATTACAAGAATCTTGTATGCATTTATTTTGCAACAAAACATTCTGATGTGAAAATATGAGCATTAGGTTGGATCCTGCCAACTT
>NW_015174285.1:710697-731175 GCF_001447785.1 Gekko japonicus | reverse complement strand
ACAATCTGAAGTAATTCCTCTCCTTAATACAGTGCCCATTCCACATGGCTTTTGTCCATGTAGGTACTATAATACAAAACAGCCTTTTTAGTGATGGAATCCCCCCCCCCTTTCACTAGTGGAGAAACTGGTTGGATCCAACCCTTTGTACCTCCACTGACACGCTGCAATAAAACCATTGCTGCAAGTTCTAAGTTTGGTGTAGTGGTTAAGTGTGCGGACACTACACCAGTTTGGTGTAGTGATTAAGTGTGCGGACACTACACCAGTTTGGTGTAGTGATTAAGTGTGCGGACACTACACCAGTTTGGTGTAGTGATTAAGTGTGCGGACACTACACCAGTTTGGTGTAGTGATTAAGTGTGCGGACACTACACCAGTTTGGTGTAGTGATTAAGTGTGCGGACACTACACCAGTTTGGTGTAGTGATTAAGTGTGCGGACACTACACCAGTTTGGTGTAGTGATTAAGTGTGCGGACACTACACCAGTTTGGTGTAGTGATTAAGTGTGCGGACACTACACCAGTTTGGTGTAGTGATTAAGTGTGCGGACACTACACCAGTTTGGTGTAGTGATTAAGTGTGCGGACACTACACCAGTTTGGTGTAGTGATTAAGTGTGCGGACACTACACCAGTTTGGTGTAGTGATTAAGTGTGCGGACACTACACCAGTTTGGTGTAGTGATTAAGTGTGCGGACACTACACCAGTTTGGTGTAGTGATTAAGTGTGCGGACTCTAATCTGGGAGAACCGGGTTTGATTCCCCACTCCTCCACTTGCACCTGCTGATGTGACCTTGGGTCAGTAACAAGATCTGGCACAGCTGTTCCTGAAAGAGCAGTTTGTGTCAGAGTTCTCTCAGCCCCACCCACCTCACAGGGTGTCTGTTGTGGGGAGGGGAAGGGAACGGAGTTTGTAAGCCGTTCTGAGACTCCAAGTGAAGGGCGGGGTATAAATCCAATCTCTTCTTCTTCCTCTAAGCACCACAATCAGATTTCTAGGCATCATGGTGACCTGGCACCTGGGCTCTGTCAGACCCTGACATAACGTTAACACAATGTCTACAGACAAGCTGTAAAATGGATCAACTGATTTTTTAAAAATTCTAGCTGCTTCCCTAGAACAAATTTTTAGCTCTTATGGCTTTCAGAAAATGTTTAAGCATTTCTCAAGTTTGCTATCTGTTACCTACGTCAAACCAAAACAGATAGACTTAGCTCTTTCTAAGAAAGAGTTTAAGTAACTGGGTTCAAAAATATGGCAAGAATGCACCAGATGTTTCTAAATCTAATAAAGGAAAACAAATCAAGTTTTCAGCTATAAACAGTTTTTGTGTTTTTTTCCTGTATGCTAAGAAAGTTGTCACACTATACACATTCAAAGAAGTAGTGCAGAATATTTTTATTTTATTTTATTTTAAAGTCTGTCTTTCTCATTAAGACTCCAGGTGGACTACACACTGTATATCAAGAACACATACAAAGTTATGGGCTGGTGCACAAACGCCAAGGGTCATTTACATACCAACATGGATTCCACGGCCGCCCAGCAAAAAAACAGCTTAGTGCTGATATTGCCTTAGACAATGTGGCATAGCACACACTACCAAATTAAGGACAGGGTTAGAGGAAGAGATGATAAAAGGAAAAACTGTATTAATTCTCAACCGTTAAGAGCAGTCCAGATTATAAAATACAGTTTAGCTGAACCATGAACCTTACGGGAACCTAAAACCAATGCAAAGTGAAGAGAAAATGCTGCTTGTCACCATCTTTCCTATAAACAAAGCCTGGAACTCCATAAAATACTGACTACTCCATAAAGAGTGAAGCTAGGCTACTTGGTTTAGGGCTAGTTTTGACAAGAGATGATAGGTTTACTGACATCATTTTGCATATAAATAATACAGCAGGTGTTGGCAATGCTAACACGGAAGAGCTGAACATTTAATGTTGTTCTTATTGGCATGAATTACATGTTTAAAGTGCTTTACAAATTATAAATATATATGGCAATGAAGAAAATTATGCCTTCCTGGGCACAGAATATTTTCAGGAAATGGACAATAAATTTAGTATTATAGTTCTCTGTCTCCATTTGCTTTGAAATAGGGAACATTATTCACTTCTATCTTTCTTTTAACAATATGGATCACAAGATCCAGATCCTAATCAGGCACAATAAAAATACTTGAAAATATGTGAGGTTTGATTTGGGAGCTTCAAATAGCAAGCCTAACATATTTCCACCTTTTCCAAAAGCACCATTCCTAACTTCAAGATGTATGTTTAAGAAACTGCATTCAGCATAAATAAATAAGAGAGGCTGTGTGCCTATTTTCTTCTTGACCAGTTTAAAACGCTTACTGAAGACACATTTATGGCAGAAAGTTACATATACAGCTTTGTTCAAGATGAGTTGAACGTGGCTATGAAACACGAGGAAAACTAGTACATAGAGAACAGGGATATTAAGAGAGAAGGACTCTCATTCTGCAAGAGCATTACTTGTATAAAAGGAATCACTGCTTTCTTAAAGGAAGGTACATTTTCAACTCTTACCATAATATGGCAATATTTGCCATTAAAATCTGAAATTGACCTAACAAGTATTTGTCAACATTAGAAAGTTGTGGTTTTTATTAAGTATGAATTCTGGAACTCATGTCAACAAAGGGTTGGTGATGATGCTAAAAACCTCTGGCCTTTGATCTATACATAAACAGGAGAAGATGAGTAAAGTAGCAAGGATTCTTACAATGAATTTCCCATTTCTCACTTTTATTGGAAACCAACTATCACTTTATATTGGTGTAATTATGACTAACAATCAATACTTTTGGAACCAAATGATTGGTATTTTGATTCATATATTAGAAATCTGAAAATAAACATTCTTGATAAATAAAACATTTTTGATAAACGTGTTTTAACTGGAATTATATCATAGCTGAAATAAAGTGCAATCCTAACTGCACTTACATGAAAGTAATACTGAACAAAATAGGACTTACTTCTGAGTAACCATGCATAGGGTTAGAACAATAGAAATGTGCACCTAGAATGTCAAATTCAAGTGGCAGCTCCTTGTTAAAGGGAAAAGGTTAATCTTCCAAGCATCAATTATCTCCGTTCATATGAACCTTTCCTATCTAAGGTCATCCTCAGAGTCCCTTATTTAGGTTCTTCAGGCTTTAGGAACATGGGCACCAGAGAAAAGATCTTTTCTGTGGTAGTTCCCCAGTTGTGTAATCCCACCCAAAGAGGTTTGCCTATGATTTCCTTTATTAAATTTTAGATATCAGTTTAAAATAAAATTACTTGACTTTTTAAAATGCTGAGAAGGCTGATGTGCCTTCTGTTTATAGACTGTTTTATGGTGTAACTTGTTTTAATTGGTTGTAATTTTATTGCATTGTATTTTGATTGTAAACTGCTTTGGAAAAGAACTATTGAAAGGTGGGTAGAAGCAACTTAAATTCATTTTTAATCTGTGAATCTTCTCTAACAATTGGTAGTAGAAAGAACAGGAAAGTTTGGAAACTTCAGCATTAATTTGAAAGACAGCCTCTTCTGTGGTTATTTAACAGGGTGTTTCACATTATGTAGCTCTCCCCTTACTGGGATAGCAGTGCAAGACACTGGGTAAGCCACCAATTTCAATCCTTTCTAACTTTTCCTTCCTGTGTGAAAGTTGTGAGAGGGAGCCCTTCAGGCTTTTAATCAGAGAACTGGTACTTCTAATAGGTTGGACCTCATCTAAATTCTGTGCACAGAAACACAACTTCTCCCGTCCCCTCCTGAAATGGCCACAAATGCCCCCGAAATGCTGCTCCTGGAGGCCAGGGGATCCCAAGGAGCAACTGAGGAGCTGGAGGTCAGCTGCAGAAGGAGAGGACTGCCTCACCCCCACATGCGCAGCTCTTTCCAATGGAAACTAACTCAACATGAACACCAGTAAAGTACAGACAGGTTCTTTTTCTACAAGTCCCCCCCCCCACATCTAACTGCCAGTTTGAAGAACACATAGAAAAAAGGGATTGGTTTCTCCCTAAACATGAGGAAGGCTCTGTTCTTCAGACCACATTGCTAGAGCCACCACTAAAGTTATTCCTTTTTATTTATTATATATTTATTATATACCACATTTCTGCCATTACTTTCAAGGTGCTGTATAGTTCAAAATAACTGCCTACAATAGAATACTCATAACTCAAAAACAAACGGGACAGGAAGGAAAGAAGAAAACAAGCAAACTCTTAGATAACTGACACAATTGTTCCTTTATGAGCAGATGGCCTAGAGGTGCTAGAGCAGACTGTTCTGGAAGGAAACAGTTCTGACAGAATCCACTTGAGAGGGGAATACTAAATAGCAGCTGATCCCAGTCAAGTCGGTGGTGGAGACCTCGCTTTCTTTGCCTCTTCTTTTAACACAACCAGATGGAAAGCCTGCTAAATAAAGCAGTTTAGGAAAGAGGAACCAAATGATAGCTGGTTCAAGGCAGAGTGGTACAGTGGGATTTCCTGTCTATCCCCTTTTCAGCTGCTTCTCTGCTTCCACTTTTACTACATTGTATTGTGACATCCTTTAAAATAAATTTTAGTATTAAAAGTTAATGGTATTGCGAAAAATGGGGGTATAGTTTTCCTGAATGACTAATTTTGTAATAGCTAATTATTAACAATTTTGCTATCTGTGTGTTGCAGATCTGAAAGAAATCAGCAAGAGAATACACTGCAGAAGAGTTGTCATCATCAAGATGTTAAAAAGAAAACAAATTCACTGGTGTTGCACAGTACAACAGAAGTCCAATGGCATGCTAAAGAATAACATTTACTCTAACAAACTTCCATGAGTCACATCAGTTTAGCCTGGAATAAATTTTGTTACTCTCTAAGGTGCCACTGGAGTCTTGTTTTATTTTGCTGCTACAGACTATCATTGTTGCACATTGTTTACTATTCTACTGCTACAAATGAGATGGTATATTTGTATATCATAGGAACAACAACAAATCAACCACTTACACCCAATAAATATGAAGCTATATGACCTTTGCCAAAGTCTAGCTATCTGTGCAGAATATAGCGCTTCATCAATCTGTGCAATGTTTTGTACAGATCACTTGGATGATGGAAACTGTGCACATTAGTGAAACAATTGGCAAAGTACCATAAAATGTGCAAGAACAAGTACAGTGTTTGAAAGGTAGAAGTGTGGGTGGGCAATAAAAACAGCGAACTGGCAAACGTGCAAGATTAGAAACAAAATCTAGTTAAAAAAACCCAGATAATCATAAAATAATCTGAATATATAAAAATGTCTCTTGTTTAATAAGGGGGGAAGAAAAGGAAATATTCCTACTTCACTACTTCCATTTCCTCTCTAGTAGATCAGATGCAGCAGAAGCCTGAGAAGCCAGACTACTTTGTGTTCACAAATAAATTAAGAGGTCAGACAAGGTTTCCTTATTGAAGCTCCTTTTCCAAGCACAATATGAGGTCAGACAATATGCAACACAAATTTAACATTAAGCCTTGCTTATGAATACTCCCCAGCTCTCAAGTTCATTAAGGAATGCCAACAAGACTGAGTACATTAGATAACTATAATTTGATTTGGGAACGAGGTTAAGGCTGTTGTGTCAGTGATTAAGCATGTCTTCAAGGAAACACTTTGGTTGCATACTGTAAGAATCTGATCACCTTAAACTCATCACATGGCAGGTTACAAGCAGAGGAAAATGCTAGCCCAGTCACTGTGGCACTCAGTACTACCACTGCAGATGTTATTCTGCTCTTAACAAGCAGATTTCATAAACATAATTATTCTTTTCTGCAGTGCAAATTCTGTAGCTTGGTTGCACATACATGTAGACCTGAAATACAATCAGAACTGCAGATACCTGAAAACCTTACAATGATTGCATTTTGACATGTCCAGACAAGATGGTAATAATTTCAATCCTATACACAAGAAAAAAGGATATAGGGCACCAATACGATACCCAACAGGAAGGATAGTTTTTAAAAGTGCTCAATAAACTGTTCAAGTCTCAATGCATTTTGAGAAACAATTTAAGGAACATTTGTGGTTTCCCTCTTCCATTGCAATTGTGCATACAGCCAGCCTTTAGAGCAGCATAGATCCAACAGGCTAGGTTGCTGCACAGAGGTACACAAATGACCTGCAGTTATGCTGATCAAGACTCATAAGACCACTTCATACACTGTGCTTTATAAAGAGGATCTCTGCATGGGAAAACATGTACATCATGTGTGTTTTTAAATTAGGGATGGGTACAAACCAGCTCACAAGCCAAAATTAAGGCCGAACTTGAGCCAGTTCAGAGTTCAGGAAGTGATGTTCAGTGAAGCCTGCACTCCCCAAACATTTACCAAATTTTGGGCTGTCTGGTTCAGCTCTTCAGGTCTGTTTGGAGATCGATCTCTGCTGCTTCAGTTGTCTCGGGTTCCTTCACACAGCCCCTTTAAACAGCCTGTATGAGGGAGCCTGAGACAGCTGAGTCGGCAGGGAGAGGTCTCTCTCCATTGGCTTAGCAGTCTTGGGTTCCCTTGCACAGCCCCTTTAAATGGGCTGCAGGAGGAAGCCCAAGACATTGAGGATGGCAGGGAGAGAGCTCTATCAGCTGGCTCAGGCTGCACAAGGGAGCCCCCTTCAACGGGAGATCCCCCCATTTTCTCTTGGCTGGCGATCTGCAGCCAGCAGAAAGGTGGGAGTGGAAGGGAGTCCCTTCCTGGGGGATCCCTCTCCCACTATCTCTGGGCCTAGGCTCACCACAGCCAGGAGAAAGGTGGAAGGGAGACCCCTTCCTGGGAGATTCCTCCCTTACTTTCTCCGGCCAAGGCTTGCCATGGTCAGAAGAAAGGTGGAAGGGAAGTGCCTTCCCAGGGGTACTTCGTCCCCACCTTGGGCTGCCTGGTGCAGCCTCTTTAAATGGGCTGCACGAGGGAGCTCAAGAGTGACAGCTGAGCCAGTGGGGAGAGACTTCTCTGCGCTGGCCAGCTGTCTCAGGCTTACTTGCACAGCCCATTTAAAGGGGCTGCACTAGGCAGCCCAAGACAGCTGAACTGGCATGGAAAAGTCCCCACTGGCTCAGCTGCCTCATGGTGCCTGGCACAGCCCCTTTAAACAGGCTGCACGAGTGGCCTCAAGACAGCTGGGCTGGGGCAGTGATATCTTACCACTGACTCAGCTGCTTCAGGGTGCCTGGAGCAGCCCATTTAAACAGGTCATGCGAGCGGGCCAAAGACAGCTAGGTCAGCAGAAGGGAGGGGATGAAGTGCCCCCTTGGAGCCACTTCATCCCTTCCTTTTTCCTGGCCGGGGAAAGCCGTGGCCAGCAGAAAGAAGGGGATGAAATGCCCCCAGGAGGAACTTCACCCCATATTTAACTTTCTGGTTTTGCTCCCCTCCCCACTTTGAAGTGGCATGAGTAGTACCAGAGGGTTTAAATGGCTTGGAGGGCTTTAAACCTTAATGGCTCACGAACCTATACAAACTGTTTGGTTGAAGACCAGAATATCCCTTCGGTTCAGTCATGAACCAAACCGCAAAAATGCAGTTAGTGCCCATCCCTAGTTTTAGTATCCTGAGACTGTGAGTGTAGGACCTGCACATAACCCCAAGCAATTATAACAAAACAGAATAGGGAATTTAGAAGAATACTACATCAGCAGCAGCTAGTAACACTGAAAGAAATAGTTTTGAAGTGTTCAGGTCTTCAAAAATGGGGGGAGGAATTTCTAGGCCAATGTATGATGGAACAGGAATATTAACAACTAAGCAAAATCCTTGTGATAACTGAGAGAGTTTTAGAATGATGGTATAATCATGGCCAGGAACACTCTAAACACTTTAATTTTGCAAAAAGAAAAGAAGTTCTAATATGACTGAATAATCATATAAAACTAGACATTTCTTATCCAAGCCCGTATTTATTGACTGTACCACAGCAGCTTTGTACACAATTTAGTGATGTGTGCCCACCAACTGCAGATATATAAATCCACAGATTGAGGCCACACCAACACTCAACAGATTTTCCTGCAAACTTGGGGCACCTCCCACCCAGGTTACCAGAAAAATCTGAAATCTTCAAAAAAAATATTGGGGGTTTAAACCCCCCCCCAACAAAAAAGTGTTGTCTGCGCACGCGCAGACAATGCACTTACCTTCAATCTTCAGAGCTGGTGGCTGGTGAAGCCAGGAGCTGTTCTGGGCCTGGCTGTGGTATACTCCAAGAGGCGTTCTGGCCTCAGAGTGGCTCCCAGACACTGCCGTCGCCGCCACCAAACTCAAAGGTAGGTGATGTCTAATACTAATGTTGGAATACTTGATCCTATGAAAAGCTAAAGGTGATCATAGCTCAAGTAGCTTGAATTTCAGGTAAATGGATTTAAATACTTTTGAGAAATGCTAGGTATGATTCCACACTAATCTATCAGAGAAAAATAGCCTGAGATTTGTGGGACTTCCTGAAAGAAGCAAAACTGCAAACAATATCAATGATAAAGAAAAATGGGAGTGTTCTAAATAACCCAATAAGCATAAAAAGCTAATTGATGAGATAAGAATGTAAAGTAGAACAAGTCACTAGGGATTTCTAATGATATGAAGCTCACAGTGACAAGTTTCAGAAAATGAAAGCTCAATATGAGCTGAGACTGGCAAGGGATATGTAGACACCTAAAATGTATTACACCTAAAAATACCTAGAGAGGTGTGATGTCACTTCCAGGTTTTCCGTGGAAATGACATCATGCCATTGCCCGATGGTGCTCCCTAGATTCCTGCCAGTTGCCAGGAATCTGGCTGGCAACTCTAGCCAGCAGTATGATTGAGCTGCAAAACAAAACAAAACTAATACAATTTTAAGTTGTACTTGTAGAATTATAGTATCCAAGTCAATGAGAAACCTCCTTGAGTTGCTGTGGTCAGTGGGAAAGGTGGTAAATACTTCACTAAATCAACAATTCTAGTGTGTGCCATGTTGAGAGCCAGTTTGGTGTAGTGGTTAAGTGCGTGGACCCTAATCTGGGAGAACCGGGTTTGATTCCCCACTCCTCCACTTGCACCTGCTGATGTGACCTTGGGTCAGTCACAAGCGCTGGCACAGCTGTCCTTGAAAAAGAGCAGTTTTTGTCAGAGCTCTCTCAGCCCCACCCACCTCACAGGGTGTCTGCTGTGGGTAGGGGAAGGGAAAGGAGTTTGTAAGCCGCTCTGAGACTCCAGGTGAAGGGCTAGGTATAAATCCAATCTCTTCTCTTCTTCTTCTTCATCAGGTATCGATCTCTGCTGCTTCAGTTGTCTCGGGTTCCTTCACACAGCCCCTTTAAACAGCCTGTATGAGGGAGCCTGAGACAGCTGAGTCGGCAGGGAGAGGTCTGTAGAAGCTGCAGTCTACAGTACAGTTCTGGGGTACTACACTTTAAAATGTAGACAAATTCGAACAGGTTGAGGAGCAAAAAAAAAAAAACCGAGAGGAAAGGTTGAAAGAACCAGGTATGTATTAACAGAAGACCGAGGAGGTATACAACATTCTTCAAATACCTGAAGAGCTATCACATAAAAGTGGGCAAAGACTTGTTCTCTGCTGCTCCAGGAGTCAAGACTAGATCTAAGGGCTTTAAATTACAAGACAGTAGATTTCAGCTGAATATTGGAAGAAACTTCCTAATAGTTTTATATATTTATACCTCGCCTTTCTCCCCAATGCAGTCTCAAAGCAGCTTACATCATTCTCTTCTCCTGCATTTTATCCCATTAGACAGGCCAAAGCTCACTCAGCAAGCTTCCAGAGCAGCGTGCGAGGCAAACCTGGGTCTGCCAGATCCTAGGAACCAACTTCATTAAGCATTTAGTGCCTGCACTGAGCAGGGGTTCATATTAGACTATAAAGCCCTCTTCAATTCTCAGATTCTAATAAAGGTTTACATACATGCCACGAACAATATTAACATGCCATTAACAGTACTTGCTATGAAGATGATCTTTAATATATTACTCTAGAACACATAAAGCTGCCTTATGCTGAATCAGACCACTGGTCCATCAAGGTCAGTATTGTCTACTTAAGACTGGTGGTGGCTCTTCAGTGTCTTATGTCTTTTATATCACCTGCTGCCTGATCCTTTAACTGGAGGTGCTGGGGATTACACCTGGGCCTTCTGCAAGCCATGCAGATGCTCTACCACTAAACCACAGCCCCTCCCTATACACATTACAGCCATATGATACTACATTAAAACTCCTTTGATTGTACTTTACAAAAGTTCTGATAACTATTTGATCCAAAAACAAGTGTTAGATTTTGGATAGATGAGGCACTGGGCTAATACAACAAAGACATGAGGGGGTGGATCCCAGAACCTGCTCTGCTCACAGTGTTTTTGCTGTTTTCTCTTATGGTGACCGAATGGACAGCTATGCCGTCTTATGTATGTCGTATTTCAAATTATCTAAATTGTTTTTAATTTGTTAAATTGTTTTATTATTTATGAAGCCAATATGGCCTTGTTAGCCGTCCTCAGCCTGCCTTAGCAGGGAGGGCGGGGTATAAATCAAATAAATAAATAGTGTTGATGCAGACCCAAATCGTAAACCAACAAGACAAGAGGTTGGAGAGAGGCAGGAGATAGTGTGTTCACCTGCTGAAAGGAGAACTAAACTTCTATCCCACCCAGTTGTTTATATAAAAGGAGAGCAGACATTATCAAACAGTTACAGTACTGCTAAAAAGCCAAAGCTAGATTTTGCTTTAATTTCATATACAGCCAGTATGGTATAGTAAATAAAGTGGCAAGGGAGGGGCTGAGGCTCAGTGGCAGAGCCATCTGCTTGGCACTGAGAAAGTCCCAGGTTCAATCCTCAGCATGCAGGCTTGTCGCTTTATTCCCCTTTCAGGCTTTTCTTCTTTTTATTCCCCTTTCTCTTTTCCCCTACTTTCCCCCTCAGGTTTTTCTTCATTCCTGTTTATCCCCCTTCTGCAATTATTTTGCAAAGTGAGGTGCTGTGTTCAGCTCTGCCTCTTGTAGCAGCTATTTTGGGGTGGCGCTCACCCTCATCCCTCAAAATTTCAAAAATGCCCACAGGCTTGAAGAGGTTGGGGATCCCTACAATAGATAAAATAGATCGATCCCTAAAGCATCATTGGGAAAATACTGTGAAAGCAGTTAAAAACTCCAGTTAGGAAAGAGAGCATTTGGAACGACTTAAAATCACTACAGATAGCCATGACAACAGTTTTAACAGTTTGCATTTCTACAGCATATTCACTTTAGATGGAACCTTGTAACAAGGCCAAGACACCGCAGAAGTTTAGTGCAACATTAATTTCCTCACTGCAGAGAATGGTTTCCAGACCAAAGATTTTACTCCTAGCATGAAGGCAATCACAAACATTTCCCATAAACAGGCTTAATTATGTTAATATTAATAGCAATATTAATTTTTTATTCATGGGAACAGAAAACAAGACCACTACCACTATTAACTGTTAATCTTGCTAAGAAAGCATTTGATGTGTGTAATGGTTTCCATACTCCATGACTTCATGGGAATCCATTTACATGCAAACTCTTGAAATCAATCTCTATGACAAGGTAAGCTTTTCAAAAGCTGAAATCTAGTTTGATCTCCTGAGCACATGTTGACCTCAAGGATAAGAAATGGCTTATAAAAGCTGGGGATGCATGAAAAATTGATGGGAGGGAGTAGATAAACAATTGGGAAATATGCCCTCCACCCAGAAACTCCTTGTCATTGGATGACTCAAGTTCATTGTCCTACTAACAGGTAGACAAGCTGGAGGCTCACAGAATCATTGAAGTGGGGGAGACACTAAGTGACTTTGAAATCTTCTTCTTGCTCAACAAATACAGACAATTCTTTTCCTACAGAATTCTATAAACGGTCAGGGGCCTGAGTGGGCCAACTCCCCCCCCCTTACAATTTGTCTCAACATTCCATGCCTCCTACAGCATTCTTAGCCTCATCAGGCTGTTGTGGGTGGGATGGGCTTTTTCTCTTTTGGTTAATTTACAATTCACACTCAGTCTCCTCAGTATGCAGAAATCCTAACTTACCTTGAGTGGCCCGCTTTGTTGTATTCAAAACTGGTGTGAACCACCAGTCTTTCTGTCAATTACAGAAATACTGACAGAAAGAAAATGTGTAATAAAGATAGAGAGTTCTAGATTACTTTATAGCCTGCACATTTTGTTACTTCTACCTTTTTCTTGTAAAAAAAATATTCATTTGATATCAAGAGACTTAACTCAAGCCACAGGTACTGACAATGCGGGGTTTGGAGAAGCAACAGTGCTTGCAAAATATTCCATATTGATTTTTTTTAGAAACCATCTCCAATAATCACTCTGGAAGGATATTGACAAGAAAAGAGTCCTTGCATCTTAATCAAATTAAAGCAAATTATTTAAGTTCTCCCCAAATATGTTACACTGTACTGAAATCTCTGGCTTTGATATTAACCATTTCTTCCATGATTCATGACTCCCATTACTAGCTACCAATTTATCCTCCCACATCCCCACAAACAGAAATTCATACGGGAAGGCAGGCAGCAATGGGAAGGGGAATACTGAGATCTTTCCTTTGAGTGAAACGTACAGAGTTTAGTATATTTCTGTTCTACTTAAATGAGATGCTATTGAATCATAGCACTTGTAAAAATTCCATTAATTGAAATCACTGCCGTGCATCCTACTACTTTCTGTGGAGGAAGACACATTTAAGGCCTCAAATATTGTGGAGCAAAATGGTAGGATACACACCAGTATCCCCACAGAATGTTGGATAACACATTCCTTTTCCTTAAAGACCTGACATGAACTCCCAAAACTGACTCTTAGCTTGTCTGTAATTGGCCTTTCAACATATAAGAAGCAGCTTCCTCTTTCGTATCCTTCACAAAACTTTGCTTTGAGTCAGAACAGAATCAGCAAATAATGCCTAATAATGTTTTGTTGCACTTTCAAGAGGGACACTTTATCTAAACTACGGCATTAATTAAGGCAGTGTTTTTATCATGAAATGTTTTGCCAGTTAAATGTCTTTCATATTTCAGTAGTCTGGATATTAACCCTCTCCATCTACCACCTGTTCAAGCATACAGGTATTCCTTGGCTTTATTGAAACATTTATACAAATCAGACAGTGGTGACCTAGATATGTAACCCACTCTTCCTCGCAAGATATTCCAAGGAGAATAGCCCATGGAAACTTACACCAATGTGATAACTGATTCTCCAGCGTTTTCTGCTAACCTCCCCCATGCACAGAAGTCATTCCACAAAGTCATTGAGAAGTCAAGGGAATTCACTTTCCGGACTTTTAACAAGTACGCTTAATTCATTTAAAGCTTCTGTCTCACTTTTGCAGCACTTATGACTCTGATATTTAATTTATAAAGGGTCAATTTTAATTATCTAACAAGGAAGAAATCTACAAAACACTGAAACACTCTCTCCATAAAATGACACATGTAGTAACATTTATTTCACTGAAAACAGATATGTAAGTCAAGGTCAGCCTCACCTCATCCCACTCTGAAGCAAAGGAAGGTGATTTCTCCAGCCTTTTTTTGCCAGCACTACAATTGGAAAGTGATTCACTTCTGCTCCCCATAGTATCGTCTTCTGTTGGTGAAGTGGTCAAAAGGTCAGAGTCCGATTTTGACAAGCTGCGGCTAAGTTTGAGTTCTGATCTGGGCTTGCCTCCTGGGTGGACTCTGCCCACAGAACAACTCTTGTCTCCTTCCTCAGCACCGGCAGGATGTTGTGGCAAGTGAAGATGTGCTAAAGTTTCAGGATCCAATTTGTCACTTATATGGCAGATGGTTGAATAGACCACTTTATTTTGGTCTGCAGTGCTAGTCTGTACCGTTCCAGATGCATCAACATCTTCCAGCTGCATAGCAGTCCCTTCTGTACTTCCTTTACCAACAGCAGAAATGAGTCTGAAAGGGTCCTCATTTATTTCACATACCGGAGAAGAACCATGCAGTAGACCTGAGAACTGATCCAGTACTTGGACATCCTGGGCATCTGCTTGACTGTGGTTACTGATGCTCCTCCTCTCGTCTTTGGAAGAAAAGAGACAAAACACACATGTGCAAAAAAAATCAAGAATTAAAGCGCAAACTCCCCTCCTCAAGAGAGAGAAATAAAGAACAGTTCAGTATTGTTCCAAGTGCTCAAATTGTACCCAAAGTCAGAGCATTTATGAAATTCCAAACACTGGCCTGATTTATGCAATCTGGCAGCCCGCTCCGTTTCTTTTTATTCCTGTTAACACTAACAATCAGCCCTTGCTATATAAGGTTTGGAGAAGTGTTAACTGTACTCTGCAGAGAGAAGCACACAGGCTGAGACTCCTGGAACATGAGATATTTCCATAAAGGCCAAAGTGTTATTTAGAGCAGCACTCCCTACCCTTGGCAAAGAGCACTGGGTGGGGAAAAAAACTGAGCTGCAAACAACGTGCAAGTTTGAAAACATTCCCCCTCCTCCCCACAGCTGTTTCCTTCCCTAGTGGCTCAAACACCTCCTTATGCAAGAGAAAGAAGGGCTTAGCAGTGAGTTTAACTCCACCAAACCCTCCCTTCTTTTTAACTAATTCCTCTGCATAAAGTAGCTTGTCCTACTTCTACAGTATTCTGCTTGCAATAGAAACTATCACTGAAATGTGACTCCATTATTAGACTCATTTGTACTATGTTGTATCAAATACCATAAAATATAAGCTGATTTAAATTACCTCAGAAACTCATAGCAAGGAACATTTACAAGAAACTACCATTACCCCATTTCCCTGTATTTCCTGGGATGTTTAATACAGGTTACAACCAAAAGCCACACAAGCCAGGACTTGTGAAGTTCAAAGCCTTCTCACCATTCTTTTCAACAGAGCAACATTATCCACACTTTAACACCTGACCATGAGATGTTCCTTGAAATTCACTGGTATCAGCTATACTTGGCTCCAGGATATGTTTCAAAATATTACTTTTTAAAAAGTGTACAAGCTTCAAATATGTAGTGCCAAATGTTTTGGTACCAGTGGAAACAATCCAGTCTCAGAAACAATTTGAATTTCCAATGCTTTCAACAGAAGCATGGAAGTAAATGAAATAAAAGGAGTTTTATTTGGATGAACTGTTCCCAGTGACAAACCAACCAATGTGGTAGAATACAATTAGTAAAACTTCCTTCAATGAAAAAAATGTTCTGTTCTGAACCACTGATTCTTTTCTGCTGCATACAAAGTAGCCCATAGCTTTGGCAAGCAAGATTATGATAGTTAAGTTACCTCCACAGTCTCCTTAGATCTTAAGCCACAAGTGACATACATTTAATAAATATGAACCCATCTGTCTTATTTGATTTTAAAACCATCTATATCCCACTTTTTATATGTTCACAGTGGTTAACAATTATTAAAAAACAATTTGTACATATAAAATCCAACTACAGATCTGCCTAATCCAAAATTCTCATAACCACAAATCATAAACAATCATCATCTGATAATGCCAGTGCCCTGCATCACTATCCAAAGGCCTTCTTAAAAACCCATGACTTACATACCTTAAAGAGTTGGGAGCTGATGCATTTCCTCTGGGTTACCATCCCACATTTGTGGAGTTATAGCAGAAAACACTCACTCTTAACTGAAGCCAGCAGAACTTCCCAATGAAAAGGAATAGCAATTTCTGAGCAGATCTCTGTGCAAGCTAGGGCCTATACTAGGAGGGTGGTTCCAGCACATGAAGGGTTTTTATAGGCAATGATCAGCACCTTGAATTGAACCCAGAAACAAATCAGTAGCCAGTGCAGCTGTTTTAAAACTGGAATAATGTGCTCAAACCTACTTTGGTAAGCAGGTGAGGAGCTGCTGCATTCTGTACCAACTGGAAGTTTCTGGGTCATCCTCAGGGGCAGCCCCACAATGAGCTTGTTATAGTAAACCAGCCATAAGAATGCAGTAGCATGGGAATAGCATGGCCAAATCAGCTGAGTCTAGAAAGAAAGCCTGTCTCTTCACTCAGTGCAAGAGCTCCATAACCTGCAGCTGTTTATCGAACAACCATTGAGAATTTAGCAAAACTCTTTTCACATGGTCTCAAAATGACAGCTTTAAACTGTCTAAAACAGATAGATCAGTCTTGCTAGAACATTAGCTCCATCTTGTCTGGATTCAGTTTCAGCTTATTAGTCCTCATCCTCTTGATCACAGCATTAAGGCTGTAGTATTAATAGGAGAGGACTGCATCTGGAGGCTTCATTAAAGACAGACAAAGCTGGGCATCAGCATATTGGCAACACTCAACCCAGTGCTCCAGGTGATCTTATTCAAAGGCCTAACAAAACCATCAGAGATACACTAGAAACCTGAAGCAACATATTCACATTTCTAATGGAAACTCATAGCATCTGATAAAAAAGATCAAAACAAGGGGAATGACATGCCCATAAACGCCATCTCCTTCTCTAAAAAAGAAAATGGCTGCACTTCTATTCACTTGAACCTCTTAAGTTCACCCACCAGTGTGATTAAAGCGCTCTCTCTCTCTCTCTCTCTCTCTCTCTCTCTCTCTCTCGTGACACATTTTCTATTTTTTTAAAAAAATGGGATAGCAGCAGGGGTCTTTCCATAGAAAAAGAGCTGCAGGAGCTCATTAGGATATGGTATGCTAATGAGCTACTAGGCTATTAGCATATGCCACACTCCCTGACATCACCAGAAGTGATGTCAGAAGGGGAAGCAAAAGGGTGGGAGGCATCTTCAAAAGCCTCCCCTTCCCTTCCCCAGCTGGCCTGAGGGGGGGGAGCGCGAAAAGAGAAGGGGTTTAAAGTTTAAACCCCTTCTCACTAGAGTTGGGCCACAGTAGGAGGAAAGAGGGAAAGAAAGAGAGTGGAGAGAAGAAAAGAAGGAAGGAAAGAGGGAAAGGAGGAAAAAAGAGAAGAGAAGAAAGAAAGAAAGAGAGAGAGAGAGAGAAGGGAAGAAGGAGTGAAAGAGGAAAAGGAGAGAAGGAAAGGAGGCTCTCCCACCCCCCCATCAAGCCCCCACCCCCGCAGATCCCTTACTTACCACTTCGGTGAGGGGCTGGGGAAGCCGGTGGCGGGGCTCTCCTGGCGTCCCCCAAGCCGCAGCGCTCCTGCGTGGGCTCAGGGGATGCAGTGGGGCTCTCCTGCCATCCTCCAAGCCACAGTGCTCCTGCGCGGGCCCGGGGGACCCGGCGGCGGGGTTCTCCGGCCTCCCCTGAGCCGCAGTGCTCCTGCGCGTGCCTGGGGTACGCAGTGACGGGGTTCTCCGGCCTCCCCCGAGTTGCAGTGCTCCTGCGCGGGCCTGGGGCACGCGGCGGTGGGGTTCTCCAGCTTCCCCCGAGCCACAGCGCTCCTGTGCAGGTCTGGGGAACGCGGCGGTGGGGTTCTCCTGGTGTCCCCTGAGGATGCGGCGGCAGGGCTCTCCAGCCTCCCCCGAGCCGCAGTGCTTTCGGCACGGGGAGCTAGGGGCGGGGCTTGCCGCCGCTGCCATTAGCACAGGCTCCTGGGCTGCTGGAGCAGTACTCCAGCCCCAAAAGACCCCTGGATAGCAGCATCAGTAGCTTATCAGCCACAAATGTGCTCATTGCACCAATGATATCTTGGTACCATCCAAATTGCTTTAATAGATTTACATAGTAGTCTTGTGAAATTCAGAAAGTACGTAACACAGACACAAGCCTGCAAGTACACTTACACTACAAACACTTCTTATGAGACAAGCTTCTGAATTATTTTCCTAGCAGGTCTGGATTCATTTCCTTCCCTCAAACACTATTGCAAACACTTTATAACTCATGCAAGTCCTTCTGTTCAGTAATGGAAAAGCCAACACAAACCAGAATAAAACAACCCAAAGATACAATACTGACTACAGAAAAAGGTTTACATACAGACTAAGACTAATCCATTCAGCTATGCACACGTACACATACAAATGAAGAAGAAAGGGATAAGACAATGCTTTTAGTGTGTTACTTCTGATAGCCCTGTGCACAATGATGTTATATGCCATTAGGATTCTTGCCTTTTTCATATTTGTGACATGTTCTGGTGCAGATCTGCAAGATTTCCTTCATAAATCTTTCCAGGCAAAACATAAAAATGTCCTGTTCCACAGCATGTCCATGGCAATTGTTGAGAACATTCTATTGACTATAAACAGATTCACAGTTCAACTTAGTAAAAGAAGATAGGTAATACACAGAAGACTCCCATCTTATCCTGTGGACAAGATGGAGGGAGGTTGTGCTACATATGTAGTTTACATATTGTAGTCATTTTGTGTAATATGAAATAATCTCATGTAATATGTAGTATTAGTAGTAATCTATAATATGAAGAATCTTAAACTTAGCTGGCATATTATTTTGCACATAATTTACTGCATTGGTAGCATTCTCACATACTTATTTCTTACCTTATTAACGTGCTATAGTTAATACTTTAGTAGTTGTGCAATTAGAGTGTAGACAGCAGCTGACAGTTTATGTTGTTTGTTGGAACACTGCTATCCCAAAGACAGCAATGAAACCCAACAAAGCAGCCACTGTTCAAATGGAACAGTGGCTGTGCTTTCCATCTCCTGAAAGCAAAGCATCAGCAAATACAAAAATAGCTTTTGGCAACAAATTCTTGAGACATTTGCAAGCATTTTAGCTATGCTGTGTGTTTTAAACCCCAGAAAATGCTTTGCCTAAATAAAAGTTGCACACCTGTTTCTCTGTGTACATGTATAAGAAATTTGAAAGATTTAGAAACCAGAAACGTACCTTTTGAGACTTCTATCAAGTGTGATTCAGGACTCTGTTGTTCCGAATGGCTAGAAGAAAGGTCAGAAGAATCTTGGCAGTTCAGTGGCCACTGGCCATCCTGAGAAGGCAAACCCTTTCGTGGCCAGGCCTGCAAAAAAACTTATATTACTTACATTTCATCACCACGATCAGAGCAGTATCTGTCAATGCTCAGATTCTATGTCTGTAGTTACTTTTCGCGAAACTAAGATTTATACATTCATATTATACCATATATTCCTCTTCCAAGAAGATTATACAAGTGGGCTCTGACAAACAGAACTGAGTAAATGAAAGGAAATGGTAAAAGAGTCAAAGATTGGATTATGAACAAGGTCAGGGGAACAGAAAATAGCTGTGGGAAACACTGAAGCCCTGCCTTCCTGTTTTGAGCCTTCAGAGGCTGCCTATGTATTTCCAAGTTTTTTCATTATAATAATAAAGACACAAGTTTTTTTTAAAAAGCAAGAGATCCTCAGCATGCCAAGTTCAACAACAGGTGCTGGATTCGATGCTTGCACACTGAGTCTTCAGACACTGTTCACAGCCCCAGGCATACTACCTGTTTCTTAATTAAATGTTACATTTCCTTTCTGGGTGGCCCATTACTGACCTCCCTGAGTACACATTTACATAGAAACCTTCAAAATAGTATTAGCATGATTAAACACAAAAAAGATACAAAGTATCCATCTCTTTTGAAAGACAGTGTGGAACTGACATTGAGATTTTCCCCTTGATTTGAATCAAGGACCAACCATGGATAGCTACAGACTATTTTCACTGAAAAGTTAGTTTCGACAGCCCCTGTACTTTTCTGCATGTTTTACAGAATAGAATAAAGAAATGCTAGAAAACTGTGTGATGTATTCTCTTTGGCAGAGATCTTCTTTGGTTCCTATAGCCCAGCGGTTCTCAACCTGTGGGTTGCAACCCCTTTGGGTTTCGAACGACCCTTTCACAGGGGTCACCTAACACAAATTTTCGATGGTCTTATATGATAGCAACGAAAATAATTTTATGGTTGGGGGTCACCACAACATGAGGAACTGTATTAAAGTGTTGGGAACCACTGCTATAGCCACTTTGGTTCATAATGTATATCATGGGATTGAAATAAGTATTATTAATACCATTGTACAGTAGCAAACCATATCCATTTATGACATGCTCTCTCCAAACAGATATGGATTGCTAGGACACAACCACTATTATATTTCCTATGACATTTCCAATTCAACAGAATTGGGAACTTGAAAACTAGCAATGGGCCTATTAGTACAGAGGTCTGTATTACTGAACCTCTTTCTTAAAGAGGATGCTCTCTTCTCCTTATTTTCTGACTTCTGTCCTTTTGCAATATCTTCCTCAATATCAGTCATCCTTAACTTTCTGAATTTCAGCCCAAATGCCATCTTCAGATATAACAAAGCAGACGAATAGTCTATAGTCAGCCTTCTGAGTGCTTTACAGAGTCATTAAAATTTAATTCTCAGGTCTCTGCAAAACCTTTAATGAACAGCACCCCTCTAAATCATATCAGTTATCTGAGTTTGGAATGACATCTTACTGATGCACAGTGACTGAACAGC
>NW_015174285.1:669301-710649 GCF_001447785.1 Gekko japonicus | reverse complement strand
CCACAATTCATTATTTTTAAACTACAACTGCACAATGCAAATACAGATGAACACATTCTATTTAAAGTAAATTTATTCTTTGAAAATCCAAGCTTTTATCATTACTAGGAGATAAACTAGCAAAAAGCAGATGTGGCAAAAGCAGCATTAAACTAGCTTTGATAAAACACTCAATGCATAGGGAAACTTCCTAACTATCTGGTGATCACTTCAATTACTATTGCAAGAATTCCTATACACCACAACTCCAGCATTCTCAAGAATATTTTATATTAGGAAATAACACAGGTTCATATTTTTCACAACAAAAATGTAAAATTACAATGCCAATAGACTGTCAATAGATTTAAGATTATGAAGCTTCTTCTCTCTCTCCCTGTCTCTCTTTGAGCTTTATATTGAGTTTTAGTCAATAACATTTGAAAACGATATACATTTATCACTCAAGTCCAGGCATTTTCCTCATTACATCTCACAAGTCACTTTACTGTTTAAGCCCACTGAGGTACATTAAGTACCATTTGAACAGAGTTTTACATTAATTTTCTTTACCATTTGAAAGTACAGAACACTGTTTCCTGTACATATATTTCCTAGTTTCCCCCCTTTGAAATAACTGATTATATCCATTCTATTGACTTAATACAAACTGAAAATCAAACAGTCCTACCTGAGGCTGGACACTGCTGGCAGCACCTGAAGATGATTCACCTAAGAATTTTTAAAATAACAACACTGAATGTTTGTTACTTTTCATTTTCACTGGCTCATTACAGACGAGCTGGGTGGGCAGCTTGTTTGGGAAAAAAAATTATTTACAAAATTTATACACTGCTCTTTTGTCTTCATCAGGACCACGAAGCCAGCTAACAGATTAAAAACCATACATAATGAGAACACATCTTTAAAACCACTAAAGTCAAACAAAAACACATCATTCAGATGGTTAAAATCGAGTTAAAATTCACGTATAATACACATACATTAAAAACAATTAAGAAAAAGGCAGGGAGAGGAGATTACTGAGGAAACACCAGACAAAACAACCCATTGATGGAAGATGGCAACAGAAAGGGATGGAGAAGGCTCTCTAGGGCGAAAATTCCAGTGTTTTGGTGCTGTGACCAGGAAGACTCATCTGGGTAACCGCCCACCTAATCTCAGAAGATGGGGCACCTGAAGGAAGGCCTCAGATGATGATTGTATGTTGGGTAAACTCATAAGGAAGTAGGCAGTCCTTCAGGTATGCATGTCCCAAGCCATAAAAGGCTTTA
Organism: Gekko japonicus; assembly: GCF_001447785.1. Lineage (NCBI taxonomy): Eukaryota > Metazoa > Chordata > Lepidosauria > Squamata > Gekkonidae > Gekko > Gekko japonicus. Next base: position 709,375 of record NW_015174285.1, on the reverse strand, counting down.
AAGGTAAAAACCAGCACTCTGAATTGGTCCAGAAAACGAACTGGGGGTCAGTGTAGATGGAAGAAGACTGCAGTGATATGGTCCCTACAACCCACTCCAATCAACATCCTGGCTTCAGGATTCTACACCAACTAAAGTTTCTGAAAACTTCTCAAGGGCAGTCCCATGTAGACTGCATTCCAGTAACCCAATCTAAATATAACCATACATTTGGTCTACAGCTTGGGGATGCTGTTGGACTCTGGCCTACTGTCAGATCAGTAGGCAGCAGCAGTGTCCAGGGTACATTCTAGCAACTTCAACTGGTTATCCAGCTGCAGCCTTTCCTGGGCAGAAAAGAGCTGGACATTGTGGTCAGTGCTCTGGTAACATCTGTAGCTAGGATGCTGACCCGAGTGGGTTGTAGGGACCATATCACTCCAGTCTTGGTCCATCTACAGTGGCTCCAAATTTGTTTTCTGGCATGATTCAAGGTCCTACTGTTGACCTTTAAGGGCCTACACAGCTTGAAACTAGCATACCTGAAAGAACTCCTATGTTTTATATTTGTAGTTCTGTTTTTAATTGATTTTATTATATGTTTTACTATTCTGTTTTAATTGTTAACCTCCTTGGTGGCACTGATTGGACAGAAAGGCATGATATAAATGTTGTAAAGAAACAAACTATATTTTACATGTTTCATTTAAGTACAAAGAACAAATTTATCAGAGTTACAGAAAGAGTAGGAGGGTCCCAATAGGTAATTACATAGTCTGAAGTGTGTAATTAAACTGAACAACAATTCCTTACTGAAACAGTATCTTTTTGACACTGAACAGCTATAGATTCCCTGCTCATTTTAAAAATCATTATATTTTAATTTTTTGTTGTGAGTCCTTTGGGTCCCCATTTGGGGAAACGGGCAGGATATAAATGAAAATGAAATTAATCTACTTAGATCTTGGCAGAAATAGGAAACAAAAGAAATTAAGAGTGTTTCAAAGTTTAATTCAATGAGGAATAAAATTCCATTGCAATGTCTACTTGAGAAGCAACTACATCTCAAGTAGATTGTTTCAGGGCAAACTGGTTAATCTTCAAAGAGTCACAGCATTCTGTTTTTTACTGCATTAGAATGTAATCACATTTTTTCAGCAATGGAATTCAGTGTGGCTGCCATGTAGGTCTTGCACTGAGGCACTGACCAGATCCAGACATGCTTCGCTTTATAAATGCTCTTGCATCATGTGGCCTCCAACCACACCCTGTGCTTGTCTGCACTCTATTCCCCAGTTTCTACTTCATAAAAATAATTGTTCTTCTGTTCAAATTATTTAATTAAAACATTCTGGATAAAGCATCTTTGGGTTTTTGCATGTGGAACTAACCAGATATTATGCTCAGACACAAGCCTCTAAAATGATCTGTCACTAAATGTCTAAAACTAAACCATTCCCTCCCAGGTCAGTTTTGGACTATTTGGAAAGGACAACAGGATTACAAAAACATACAGTCAACACAAAACTGGGAGGAAAAATATTACAGACGACATTCTAATAATTCAAAATTATCTCCATCTGAAAAATGCACTAACCATCAGAAATGGCAAATAACCAGATACAAAAGTATATCTGATTTGATTTCTCATCTTATCTAGCTAGGCAGAAGCATTTCTGAAAAATGTACATGCCTGTCCTCAGCAGTGTTCGCTCTAAGCTGAGTTAGTGTGAGCCGGCTCACAGGTTTTTAACCTCTGGCTCACACATTTTTGTCTTAGCTCAGGAAGGATGGCTCCAGAGCAAACTAATTTATGCAGTAGCCAAATTGCTTGCTCACAACTTTAATGCCAGTAGCTCACAAAGTAGAATTTTTGCTCACAAGACTCCACAGCTTAGAGGGAGCATTGGTTCTCAGCACTTGCAAGGTAACTAAAGTACTGCATTCAGTTACAGATAGCAGAATTCTAGGTAAACTGGGGCAATTTAGAGAAAAGCTACAAAAGAAGTGGTAGGTTTCTTGTGAGGAAAAGATTTAAGAGGAATGTATTGCCAAGGTACCAGTATTTAACAGGGTATAAAGATGGAAAGGACTTTCTCAACCACTAGGGACAGTGCAATAAATAAGGATGAACTGGAGAGACATTTCAGTTAGGTAGGTATTATGAACCACACAGTGTAAGGATGCACCAGGGAGCAAGTTTGGCTAAACACGGTGGTACCTAATATCAAGTCAGCATACACAGGATTAAAGTATGACTACTGTACCCTGAATGGGGTTCACGACCGCTTCTAAACATAGTTTTTCTCTACAGTTGGTCTGGATGTTAAGCATCATTGCATATGTACAACTAAAAGGGGGGAAGGGAGAATACTCATGTTTTAGCTACTACAGGTTCACATGTTTACTAACATCAGAATAATCTGAAAACAGGGAAAATTAGAATAAATCATAATGTTTGCAATTGTTCACAAAATAACTGGCAGAGACTACTACATCCAATGATATATTAGCTGGCTCCTATGGATGAGCAGAATTCGGTACTAAACACAAAGATAACTGATTTCCACCAGGTAGGCCAAGAGGATATTTGTTTTTAATCTGTTTGTTTTTCTCTTTTGTTAAACTTGTTTTTTCCAGCTGGCTTTGACACAGGAGAGCAAGTTATACTGATTCAGGCAGCGACACCAGCTAGCAACATGGAAGCTACTTTGGCCAAAACTGATAATCTACACTATTAGGATTTGCACACTGGTGATGATGATACTCTCCTACCATTTTCCCCCTATATAAAACCAAATTACTAAACAGAGTGTCAAGATGAGAAATGGAGAGACCCTGGTTCAAATCCCTACTCAGCCACAAAGATGACTAAGTAATTGGCGCACCATTGGCATAGTTTTCTTACCTTTTGTTTTTTTATCCACAGCAACATGCTTCTTAGTTTCTGCTGTTAGCAACAGCTCATAAGGATGCTCTTCCTCTTCATCTGCTGTGCTTCCCCTGCTCTTCCTCTTAGCGACCAAACCCTGACCAAACATATAGCACACTATAGTTCCCAAGAAGATGCAATTAGGCAGTAATCATAAGACACTTGTACCTTGCCCCTTCCTCAAGTTAGCCATAGGACATGCTTAAGAGATGAATGCCTCAAAAATTCAGACACATAGGAGTCAGAAATAAAGCATAATGCTACCGGGCCTCTCTCCCTAACAGACAAAGCCTTCTCACCTACAGCATGCACGAGTCTCACCTGTCCCTCCCAGTCTTTGATTGCTGTTTTTGCCCCACCTACCCCTAACTCCCCACTCAACTCTTCTTTTGTAGTTTTCAGTCATACCACTCTCACTTGGAAGCACTAAAAATATGCTGAGTTCTTACATAAGGCCTTAGAAATATAACTTCTAACATTTTCTGGAATGTAACATATAGCTAGCATTGTGCACTGGTGCTACAGGATTAGTGCCTGGGAGTACTAGGACAAAGGATCAAGGAAACCAAGAAGAACTAGGTGCTTTCTCAATGTTTACCTCACTCTTTCTGTGGCTACTGGAAGGTAGCCCCAGACTGGTAGGTTTCCAGTACAAACCAAATGTGCCAACTTTTCTTTTTCAGTGACCACAAAGGCTGCATATTCATTTATAAACTGGCAGCAGACATCATTAAGTGGCAGAGGAAGTTATACAATATCTAGAACTTGTTTCTTCTAATTTTCATGGTATAATTACAAACACTTTGGGCTCAAATGGAAAAGAGATCTTTGATCAGATCTCAAGGTGGGAGGGGTGTTGAAAGACCTGAATCAGATTGAGGTGATGAGGAGGTCCTACGACTGATAGACAACTTAAAAACTGATAAATCACCAGGCCCGGATGGCATATATCTGAGAGTTCTGAAAGAACTCAAATGTGAACTTGTGGATCTCCTGACAAAAATATGTAATCTTTCATTAAAATCTGCCTCCATTCCTGAGGACTGGAAGGTAGCTAATGTCACTCCCATCTTTAAAAAGGGTTCCAGAGGAGATCCGGGAAATTACAGGCTAGTCAGTTTGACGTCGATACCGGGTAAGTTGGTGGAAATTGTTATTAAGGAAAGAATTAGTAGGCACATTGATGAACAAAAACTATTGAGGCAGACTCAGCATGGGTTCTGTAAGGGAAGATCTTGTCTCACTAACCTGTTAGTGTTTTTTGAGGGAGTGAACAAACATGTGGATAAGGGGGACCCAATAGATGTTGTTTACCTTGACTTCCAGAAAGCTTTTGATAAAGTTCCTCATCAAAGGCTCGTAAGTAAGCTCAATAGCCACGGGATAGAGGACAAGTCCTCTTGTGGATCAAAAACTGGCTAATTAATAGGAAACAGAGAGTGAGTATAAATGGGAAATTTTCTCAGTGGAGGGTGATAAGCAGTGCGGTACCACAGGGATCAGTACTCGGTCCGATGCTTTTTAACTTGTTTATTAATGATTTGGAGTTGGGTGAAGTGGCTAAATTTGCAGGTCACACAAATTTGTTCAGGGTGGTGAGAACCAGGGAGGATTGTGAGGCACTCCAAAGGGATCTGTCGAAGATGGGCGAGTGGGCGTCAATGTGGCCAAGTGCAAAGTGATGCACATTGGAGCAAAAAGTCCTATCTATAAATACACGTTGATGGGGTCTGAACTGGCAGAGACTGACCAAGAGAGAGATCTTGGAATAATAGTAGGTAACTCAATGAAAATGTTGAGACAGGCTCTTTAGCTTGGAGAAACAACGGCGGAGGGGTGACATGATCGAGGTTTATAAGATTATGCATTGGATAGAGCAGGTCGAGAAAGAAGTGATACTCTTCTCCCTTTCTCACAATACAAGAACTTGTGGGAACTCCATGAAATTGCTGAGCAGTTGGGTTAGAACAGATAAAAGGAAGTACTTCTTCACCCAAAGAGTGATTAACGCATGGAATTCATTGCCACAGGAGGTGGTGGTGGCTACAAGCATGGACAGCTTCAAGAGGGAATTAGATAAGCATATGGAGCAGAAGTCCATCAGTGACTATTAGCCATAAGGTATAGACAGGAACTCTCAGACTGGGGCAAGTGATGCTCTGTATTCTTGGCGCTGGGGGGGGGCACAGTGGGAGGGCTTCTAGTGTCCTGGCCCCACTGCTGGACCTCCTGATGGCACCTGTATTTTTGGCCACTGTGTGAGAGTGTGTTGGGACTAGATGGGCCATTGGCCTGATCCAACATTGGCTTCTCTTATGCTCTTATGTTCCTAAGGCATCTTCTTTCATTTTTAAAACCATCCACAGGGATCCCTGATTTGGATTGGGGCTACTGTAGCACTTTAGTGGTGTTCCCCCACTCAGCTATACACTGTTTACTGGACAAAAATGACCCCTCCAGCACCTATTAGCTCAAGTAAAAATGATAGCTCTCATTTTCTTCTACTGGGGGTAAAAAGTGCTTGGGGGGGGGGAGGGTTGTCCATGGTACAGCACAGGGGTATTAAACTCAGTGTACCATGGTCAGACAAAATCAGGGGCCCCTGCAGCTGTTTTAAAGACAATTAGTCATTGGGAGATCCAGCCACAGAATGTTTAGAATGGTTTTTTTAATGAAACAAGAGCAAAGGATCCAGATAAAGAAGGGACCTGGAACCACTCTAAACAATACTATACTCAAAGTTGTCAAACATATACATGAGCTGCAAATGCCTACCTAAAGAAATCCCAAACACAGAATACTAAGAGTGTTGCTGTATTGAACAGAGGGATTGTGGAGCTAGCAGGAAATTATTTTAGTCGCTTTCATACTCCTTGATGCTCATAAGAGATTCCTTTCTTCTAAAAACACTAAAAACAATGTTTTAAGACACTTCTTCATAATAAATCCTTAGAGAGAAACAACCCTCTTACCTTAGAAGAAGTACTCAGCTTCTTCTCTTCAAGCTCCTCCTCTTCATCAGGGGGAGGCTTGGCAGGAGGGGGTGGGCGCTCTCTCTAGAGCAGAGAAAGTATCTCAGTACTTTTATGTCATATTTTAAACTCAAAAATATTTTTGGAAGAGCTAGCAAAAGAGATTTGCTGCACACAATGACAAAAGGAGAGAGCATGTGTGCACGATGTCAAGGAAGACTTAGCATCTCTGCTCCATTCAGCAGGCTGACTTAGCACTTCAACAATTAAAAGGGTCAGTTCATTACTGTGTTACTGATTATGACTGAAACATTAATGTTTGAGAATGCTGAAGTATGAATTATTTCTCTATATGTACAGAAATAATGGCTTTTACCCTATGGACTACTCCCAATGAGGGAAAGGGATTTCTCTCTCTGTGTATGAGGGGAATTCTACCAATTCCTCCCACCGGCTGCAGACCCCCACTTTGACTCCAGGAATACAATTTTGGGAGACTCAGTGCGCTGTGGCAGAAGTTTAAGTCAATCCTGTTCCACAAACTCTGCTCCATGCATCGATCTTGTGGGATACAAGCCAATACTATCCATTTTTTCTCTTCTCTCCTACTTTACTGTCTGCCCAAGAGGCATTTTAAATTTTTTTAAATGAAACTATTCAACCAGAAGTCTAGAAGCCAAGGATGCATGCTTTAAGGCCACTGTTTTATCCATTTCACAATACAGAGGTTACTACACCCAGCAAATGCAGATAACTTATATGCAAGACAGATTGCATTCATGGACTCTTAGACCATGGAGCTGTCCCACAAAGTCTATAAGCTCCCCCTACTGGTTTGCACCTAAAAATTCCATGAAGACCGATTACCTTCATGGAACTAATATTGCACTCTATTACAGGGGCAGACAAGCATAATTTTATGACAGTCATTCACAGTGATCACAATACTTTGTTTTTTGATGGAAGAAATCTAGATGGAAAAAAATTAAGTGAAGAATATGCTCTCCACAAACCCCTTAATTTGTACTCAAGTAACAGCAAAAGGTGAGATTCATTATATGAACACTCTCCAAGATGAAATATAACTCTGAAAAAATTCACAAAAATCCTGATGGCCATTATATCATGAACTTATAATGCTCACATGTTCTTGAGCACATCACATGCAACAGGAATGGTTCTTCATTACTTAATGCCCAAAGCCTTTTGCAGTTATGTCATATTATAGTAAAAGCTTTGTCATCTGGCTCTCATGAGGAGGGAGGGCGTTGCTGGTAAATCAAATGTGGTGGATACTCAAGGTTATTGCTCTGCCCTGTCTGCTACCTAGAGGAATCCACAGTGACCAAATCCTACTCTCAGTGGGAAGATTTGAAGCAGGCTGAGGGGAGGGACCAGAGGATGACTTCAGTGGGCAGCACATCCTAACAGAAGGTCAGCAAGTACTGAAAGCATCTCAAGGTGGCAGACTGGAGTGGTCAAAGTGGAGCATGTCTGAAGATGCAGAAGTATGGTGGCTGAGGGGAAGGATCTTGCCCTCTTGGCGATGATGGTAAACCAACTGAGGTTTCTGGATAACTGAGTGCTGGATAATGGAAGATTTGTATTCACTTACTGTGAAGCTTTCTTCTCGGTGGTCCGGGAGTGGGGCAGTCCTTACTGTTGGGAATAGGCTCCTCCCTCTGGAACAGGGTCGGTTTCCTCAGATCAATCCAGGAAGGGGAGGGGCCTGTCCCCTGGGAACATCCCAGTTGTCTCCAAGTCATGCATCCCCTAACATCACACTAAGGAAAGGAAAAAACACTTCTCCCCACCATAGTGAAACTCAATTTTCAGGGCAACCAACCTTGTAACTTTATGCCCCTCCAGCGGGTGTAGACCAAGGTTGAAACCTTCTGTCGCTCTCTCACCCAATTAACTCACAATTTTGTGTTTTAGTGTCTCAGAGAAACTTCATAAATGTTCCTCCAAAATAACAAAAAGGAAGGGAAGGGAAGGGGGGAAAAGGGGGGGGGAGAAAACTCAACCCAAAAAGTTGCTATGGATCCACAAGTGTTAAGCTCACTCAAATATTATAAAAATGCAAAATTTATTCAGGTGTACACATTTTAAAACTTAGACTCATTAAAAATATACCATTCAGACATTAAAAAAACTCTCAACATTCATACATAGATGAGTTAGTGCTGTGCAACTGAACCAAACGCGTTTCGGCCCCTCAAAGGGCCTTCCTCAGTGGTCACAATTCCAATTACAAATTTGACATACATTCAAAAAAATTTTTTACATAACATGTACATATACAGGAGAAGGCCAGATGTTGTTTCCTAAGTACTGATTGCAAACAGAAAAAGAGGGAAAAGGGAAGCAAAGAAAATTTCATTATATTTCATTATATTTTTAGTATATAGTAATTGTCAATTAACAATAATGTACATAAGGGAAACTATAATGAAATTTTCTTTGCTTCCCTTTTCCCTCTTTTTCTGTTTGCAATCAGTACTTAGGAAACAACATCTGGCCTTCTCCTGTATATGTACATCTTATGTAAAAAATTTTTTTGAATGTATGTCAAATTTGTAATTGGAATTGTGACCACTGAGGAAGGCCCTTTGAGGGGCCGAAACGCGTTTGGTTCAGTTGCACAGCACTAACTCATCTATGTATGAATGTTGAGAGTTTTTTTATGTCTGAATGGTATATCTTTAATGAGTCTAAGTTTTAAAATGTGTACACCTGAATAAATTTTGCATTTTTATAATATTTGAGTCAGCTTAACCCTTGTGGATCCATACCTCCAAAATAACCTCCAGAAGCTGCCCTCCAAAACTGGGTGGGTAGGACTGCCCCACTCCCGGACAACCGAGAAGGAAGCTTCACGGTAAGTGAATACAAATCTTCCATTCTCCGGTGGTCCTGGGAGTGGGGCAGTCCTTACTCTTGGAACATAAAATAGCAAGTGTGCCCCAGGGTGGGAAATCCATCTTCTGGTTATGGTGTGTGCTGCAGCACACCCCAAAGAAAGGCCGCCACAGCCAAGGTCAGCTTCTCTACTCTATAGCACTCTACTCTACAGAGTGCACAGACTTCCAGGTGGCCACCGTACCTACTGTCTCCAAGGATGGGAAATGGTCTGCAAGCTGCTGACGTAGCAGCCCCCCCACAGAGAATATGCTGCAACACCTTTGGGTGGATTCAGCCCCTGAGCCTTGCATGCAACAATGATGTCACCCCTAAAACTGCTTAATCAAGGTAAAAGGCAATACCAGTTGACCTAAGGAAAATATCCTAATGGAAACAAAGAGGGTATCTGAATCATGCCACTACTTGGCCTGTCAACGTAAAAACTAAATACCCTACGGACATTGAGGCAATGCCATTCCCTTTCCTTGTCATGCCTATGATTGGGACAAAGGAAGGTAAGACAATGATCTCTGACTTGCGAAGGAACTGGATTAACCTTGGGAACGAAGGCTTGATCCGAACGTAACATCACCCTATCATTGTGGAAGACATGAAGTTCCCTGTCAACTGACAGGGTTCTCAGTTCAGACACTTCCTAGTTGATATTATGCCTGCTAAAAACAAGGTCTTGAATGTTAATTCCTTGAGACTCCATGGTTTCAAAGGTTTTCTACACAATACTCTCAGGACCCTATGTAGGTTCCAAGTTGTGGCGGTTTTGACCATGTAGGTTCCAACTTGTGGCGGTTTTGACCATGTAGTAACCCTTTAGGAATCTCTTAACGTGTGGATGGTAATTGAAGGGACTTCCCTTCCTAGCCCCCATCACTGCCAATATGGCTGCCACCTGTCACTTTAATGTACTCACGCTTAGCCCTCTATCCAAACCATCTTGGAGAAAGCTAAGATGCCTCTGATGCATTTAATGGTTCCCAATCATGTTCTGAACACCAAGAGTGAAGGACCAACCAGGTAGTGTTATACACCCTCAGCCACTTCCCCTGATGTGCGTTGGTTGGGGAAGCAACCTCCAGCCACAAGCTGGGCCCGGTGGGAGTCTGCGTACACAGCCTTGGGTGCTGGGGATCTCCCAGTGCCATCGGCTTCATTTGCAGTTTGCCATCGACTGCAGCTCAAAATAATGAAGAGGGAGGGTCTCTCCCTTCTCCCTCTCTTCTTCTAATTCCTGGATCGCTGCGCTCTACAGAGCGCCTGTGAAACACGTCCTGCTCAAGCAGCAGGGCCGGTAAGACTGGGATGTTCCCAGGGGCCAGGCCCCTCCCCTTCCTGGATTGATCTGAGGAAACCGACCCTGTTCCAGAGGGAGGAGCCTATTCCCAAGAGTAAGGACTGCCCCACTCCCAGGACCACCGGAGAATAAAGCTTTTATTGTACTTCCAAACTGTGTGGCTAGGTTATCAACTTACTGCAAGTGTGGCGAGTGTACAGGCCTGGAGATATTTCCCAGACTATTTTTCATAAAATGGAAACAGACAACACACATAAGGCTACATACAGGCCTCATTCCTGTCCCTTTAACACTGGTCGTCTCCACTTCCCTATTCACTGAGTCTCTGTCTGATGATCTTCCACTGGCCAGGCTGTCCAAAGAGTGACAGGATGTGGCATTGTATAGAACTTCATATGGACACTCTTCTTGCTTTCCATCAAAATCTGCCATCAGTTCTGTTATTTTTTCCACATTTCCTGGGGAGAATGAACAGTATGTTACCAACCACAGCCATTTAATTCTGCTCTGCCAAAGGTAGCTAGGCAAATCCACAAATCCCCCCCCCCGAGATTACATGCTATCCATCGCTAGCAAAAGGTAATGGTAGAGAAACATCTTTCTCAGTTTTCCCTTTTACCAGTGTATTCCTGCAAGCCCAGAAAAGTAAACAGCAGGAACTGGGGGACAACAAAAAATCACACAGCACATGCAGCTATAGTGAATAATGGAAGCAGGCAAAACTGTAATGGAGTCTCTACATCAACAGAAGCACTGCTAGCAAAAGAGACAGAGAGGGATTATTTAATCAATGTATGCAACTATTGTTTCTGATTCACAGTTTCGAATGCAGATTCTCCAACAGCACCCAGTGCTGTTGCTGATATACTCTGACACCTAGATGAAGAGTTTCAAGGGGTGTGGCAGGAGATAAGAAAGTTTCATTTTGGATCCAGAGGTGTTTTTTGTTTTTGTTGTGGGGGGGTAATTCAAAAGCTCATTTATTGTTGAACTAGGAGTAATGCCCGTTGTGGGAAGAAATACAAGATCTAGAAGGAAGCTCCAGATGAGTGTCCCGACTGTGGCTGGTGGGGCAGCAGAGGGAAGGGGAAAATAGAGGAAGGCAAGCCGTGTTTCTTTCCTTCTGCTTAGCTATAAGGCAGGGCTGTCTCAAGTCATTTTGCTGCCCCAAGTGGGTAGTATTGGAGGACAGCCTCATGGTAACAGGTATGGTTCCCTCCACCTCTGATTTATTTTTTTGGGGGGAGGGGGTGTTATGCAGTGGCAGCTAAGGTAGAAAAGCACCTCCTCCTGTGCCATGTTTTCTGGGTTCCAAGGGTCTAGAAAGCGGTTCCATAGCCAATTACATGGTTGCCAACTCTGGGTTGGGAAATACCTGTAGATTTGAGGGGTGGAGCCTGGGGAGGGCAGGGTTTGGGTGTGGAGGGACTTTAGCAGGGTATAATGCCATAGAGTTCACTGCCCAAAGCAGCCATTGTCTCCAGGAGAACTGATCTGAATCTTGTGGACATCAGTTTTAATAGCTGGAGATCTCCAGGTGCCGCCTGGAGGTTGGCTTGTGTTACTTTGGGGCTATGCAGTCACAGCTAAGGCAGAAAAGCACCTCCTCCTGTGCCATGTTTTCTGGGTTCCAAGGGTCTGGAAAGTGGTTCCATAGCCAATTACATGGTTGCCAACTCTGGGTTGGGAAATACCTATAGATTTGAGGGGTGGAGCCTGGGGAGGGCAGGGTTTGGGTGTGGAGGGACTTCAGCAGGGTATAATGCCATAGAGTCCACTGCCCAAAGTAGCCATTGTCTCCAGGAGAACTGATCTTGGTCATCTGAAGATCAGTTGTAATAGCTGGGAAATTTTCTGTAGGGGAAAAGATTTGCTGTGGCTGGGGAACACGACGATTTCTGGGTGATCTCCAGGCCCCACAGGGAGACTGGCAATTTTACCTCAGGACACATTCAATGACTCCCAACAGCAACAGCAAACTGTTTAGAATGTTAGAGGCAAAGGCCAATGAGGCCGCATATGCAAATGACCTCTGTGTTCCAACTGGCTATGGGAGGAGAGGAACAGCAAACTGTTTAGAATGTTGGAGGCGGGACTCAGGCAATGCAGCCAGTGGATAGGGACAGCTTCTGAGTGACACATCACAGAGCGTATTGATTTGGGAGAGTGTGGAATGTTCAGCAACGTGCCACCACTAACAGAGAATTATTATAGAGAGAGATGGCCTTATCGATGGTTCATGGAAAATAGTTAAAATGTACATTTTACAAAGCTGCCCTTTAGCAAATTTATTCTTTATGCTGCATTATCCTACATATGGCCATCCATGCAAATATATGTCTGTTTAGAAATTCTCACATCACATGCAGAGGTGATGAAAGGAGCAATAGAAAGAGGCTCAGGAATCCATGGAAGCAGAGGCATGGAAAACAAGAGGAAAGGGGAACAGCCAAATGGTAAGAAGATTAATTTTTTTAAACTTGGGGAGGAGAGGGGGAGCTAGAGAAAGGCAATAAAATGCACCTATGGGCAACTGTATGATTAAATATAATGGGTTGGATCCAGTACACTTTTTCATTCAGTCTCACCCAATTCCCTTAGCTCCCCAGCACAGCTTTTTTGGGGATCCTTCCTTTCCTTTTCACCAGCAGAAAAGCTGGTTGGATCTAATCCATTATGATGATACTTCAGAGACATATGAGAGAGCATATCAACCACCCTCTCAACATGAAGCATCATAACCCAGCTATTGTTTCCCTGCCCATTGATATCCAGCACACTTTGATGCAAGACCTTGGGGATATTAGTTTTCTTCAACTATTTAACAAGTATCAGTGATGGGTAGTGACTTAATATCAATCCTTGGAAGATGGGAGATTCATCTCAAAATACATGCAACAAGAATGAATAGTAGTTTTATAGTAAAATGCTGTGCTTCAGCATACTCTGTATCTAGTTAAATTTTAAAAATTCTGTGTTGTTATGAATGGGCCATGCCTTTTATGCCCATTATCAGTGGATAAGATGTTTCACATATTTCTTACCTTGGGGTACCCGAACTGAAGCATCAGTAGAAATAACTGATGCTATCTTTTCTTCTGCTTTTGCTGTGTTCTTCCCAGTTGTACATTCTGGAACAACAGAAGAAAGCAGCATTAGAAACAAATATGCAGTAGCAAAAACATGCAGAAATATTAAATACATGCACATTAGACATGGATGTCACAAATCTGACAACTGTTAAACAGCATAAAGTTTGTGTCATCCAAAATATGCAGTATAGCATTGTTTTTCCTTTGCTATAGCAAATTATAATACCTTCTCAGTGTTATTACAAGAGTGGCTTATATGCATTATATCCACATTGAATATCCACATTGAAAGAAATGTGATCTAAATGATCAACCTGGGTATACACTAGGAAACTGTACAAACACTGTTATACATTGTTCCTTAGAAATTACTTATTGTTCTTTTTTTTTACACTAAGTGCCTCCCCCTCACCTACTTTTCATATTACCTTCAATGAGTGCTGCTATTTGTTGACTTTTCTGAGAAGGAAGTTCTCTCACAATTTCCAAAGCTGTCAGACTTCTGTTATCCTTTATATTCACATCAATGCCTTAGATAAACACAGAACAGGTCAGAGATATATTTTTATATAAATTTGGCTGTACACTCTATCATACAGAAACCATAACAATGGCCAGGTGACCAAAAACATAAAGGGACATGCCTGCATGTACACCCAGGAAGAAGTATGGTGAGCACCCAATGTTTATGATCTTTAGAACATTTGGAGATTGGGATCCTTCTCTTCCACTGCATGGGAATTTTCTTCTACCTTCCATGGTTTGGTTAAACTATAGTTCATATCACTGCAGGTGTAACACTAAAGAATGGCTACGGCTAACCTCAAAACTGTGATTTCACATAATTTGCAGACAATGGTAATCCTAGTTAGCTTTAACTATAATTAAGCACCCATGCAAACATGGTTAAAGCAACTATGGGAGTGGATATTCAAGAACCACACAAGGATAGAGCTCCAAAACGTGACTAGGAGACTGGGAACATCATGAATGGATCAGAATGGGAAAGTGGCGTTCTGAGGTTAAATTGTTCATCTTTAAGATGGCACAGGGCTTAGTCTTTGTTGCTTTTGCTATACCATTTTAACCCCACCAAATCTCTGAAATAAATAAGCGGGTCATCATGTCCTATCACAGGATCTTTCAGTATGCTTACTTATTTTACCTACATGCAATGTTTGGACAAGGGTACTGAGAGGTACTGGCAGCCATCCACCAATTAATCAGTCCTTTCTCCAGACCTTTTTTGGAAGCACAACAAGATTTCTCAATTACTACATTTTTAACATTATTGTATTTTTATACTGAAACCACATGAAGCTTTGGAATGGAGAAGAAACAGAAACAAAAGATACAGTAACTAGATGGTTATGGAAATGACCTTATCCTACAGTAACTCCCAGTTACTCAGTGTTTATCTGGCCCATTCTGAAGAACTATGTTTAGGAAGCTGGAAAATTGCACAAAAATGCTAATTTGCTACCATCAAGATTGTAAAATTAACACACTTTACTAGAGATATCCTCACCTGCAGCTAGCAGTATCTGTACCACATCTGTTTTGCCAAACAAAGCAGCTTCGTGCAAAGCACTACCTTTTTCTGTCTGTAAATGAAATAGCACATGGCCAAGTTGAAAATATGATCAGAGAGCACTGAAAGCAATGCTTGCACATGCAATTAACATCAATTGACAAGCAGAAGACACATGCTGTAGTTAATCCACAACTGTAAAAATAATAATCCTTAAGGTCCTTTACCAGGAATGAAATGCTAATGTTCTGAGGCAGCTTCTTTAAACTAAGGAGCAATCACTCTGAATCACACCAAGCAGAAAATATCTCTAACCTGACTCAGGAACCTTGAATCTCCCTCTGACAAAGGACAAGAAGAACTTGCCTGTTTTAGCAGAAAGGGCTGGAAAAGTTTAGCTGAAAATAGAATGGTCTGTATGTATTTACTACAGGGACATGATTGTTTGAGAGGTCACATAAAACTGCTAGTCTATTAAACATTCAGATTTATGAGAAAATTGTGGTCATTGTGAAATCAGAAATAAAATAAAAGTGAAAGTGTTTCTCATGTGAATTATTGTTGCAATCTAGGTATTAATTATAACTGTATGACAGGACAGGCAGACAAATGTTCAATATATATTTAGAGTATTTACATCCTAATCTTCTGCCCATATTCAATAATACAAATGCTGAAATGCACCACTCACAATATAGCTAAACCAGATTTATATATGATCAACTCTGTAAGAATATAAAATGTACATGTTCAAATATAATGGTTTTAACACATAGATATTACAAGACTCTATTAAGTTTTGCTATACAGTTTAAAGAAAGAGAATTATGATTCTAAAAAAATGACAGTACCCCTTACAAAAGCCACTATAAGCCCTGTAATGTAAGCTGACAATCCATAGAATGGTCTGGGGGCACAGACACTGCTATCCTTGAGAGAGTCTCAAAGAAAAATTCTGATTAAGTTTCAATCTCCTCTGGCTTTTCTCCAAAGAGAGTTAAGGCCAATATCCAACATATTTCTTCAACAATAAAGTCATAAGGAAACAAGATACCTGGTAATTGCTATCCATGCCAGCATCCAGAAGAACACGTACAACAGCTTTATGGCCATTCCTAGCTGCCAGATGTAAGGGGGTGTGTTTCTTAGTATTGCAACTTAGAAGATTGGGATGAGCATTAAGCAACATCTTCACAACCTCCAATCTCCCATAGAGTGCAGCCAAATCAAGAGGTGTCTCGAACTTGTTATTGCGCATGGTAGGGTCAGTCAACTCCTCCAGGAGAACCTTCACCACCTCTGTATGACCATACTGAGCTGCACAATGCAGAGCCGTCTCATTGTCATTATTCTGAGATTATACAAGTAAAAAAACATTAAGATTTTGATAAAGAGGCTGTATTGTTCTCACTTACAGAGCTCAGCGATAACAGCAACCCAAAATACAGTTGATTTCACAGCTCGATCAAACTCTTTACTACTGTTTATACTCTGCCACTCATTACAACAGTAAAAGAAAGCACAGTTAGTGTTTAAATCTTGGTATCTTAATCCAATAAAGATACTGATATCCGTCAAGGTACAAATAAAATTGGGCAGACAAGTAACTGTGTATTTCACTTTGATTGCAATTCTAATACTTGCTCAGTTCTGATGCGATTTGTTTGCCAATCATAAACTCAGCTAGCATCAATGTGTACTGGGTAAGTGCTTCACTAGAATTATTCCAATTTAAGCTGTGCACTCATCCAAGGACTGTCCTAAGCAATATTGCAATGGCTATTGGTTTTCTTGCTATATTATCCCGCCCTCCCGCCAAAGCGGCTCAGCAATATTGCAATGGCTGTTGGTTTTCTTGCTATATTTTTTTGTCAGAAAACAAACTTCTTTCAAATAGTCACCTCCCATGACAAACTGCTTTTAAAAAGAGAAGTGAAAAAAGAAGCCCCTGAGTTAAAGGCTATGCAGTTTTTCAGATCCTGGCTAGTACTTACACATCCTACTGAAAGACAGTACTGATTTCTTTTAACACATGAACTCTGGCTCGCATGCACTAGAAAATCTCCACTGATGGAATGGATTTTAGTCAACCATGTGCAGCTTTCTCCCTCCTACTGCAGCCCAACCCTGTCTCCCAATGTTGCTCCTGGGGTGCGGTGGACATTCCAAGAACAACATGAAGGGGGAATTGCTATCTGCTAAAATCCTCTACTGATCCTACACTTGTAAAGTATCAGCTTTTGCAAGCAAGAGCCTACTTCCATCAAATATGCTCCAATTTGGCAGATGCACTACAAATATTACTACTCTGAAGATGGTTGTTCATATTTAAAAGAAGCTGGTGTTTTGTGTTGAAACAGCTACAACACAGGGCATCCTACGTGGTTTAATCCTCTGAGACAAGCTTTGCTCTAACCATAACTCATGCCTGCAGACACATTAAATGCTTGAGAAAAGTGGGTGACATAGAAATTTATATGGGAATTTAAATTAACATGGAGGAAACCAAGAGGAAAGCAGTGGGAACAGTAACATGCAAGCACAAACAACATTTGGAAAAATGGGGAAACACTACTATTTAAGGATGAATTACAAATCAACCATCCAAGCCAAACAGCTGCTGGGAAAAACAGATTTACAGCAAAGGTGAATGTAGGTGAACTAGATGAGGTAATGCAACATTAAGAACATGCACTGAAAATGCAATGAATGGAGGAACACCTAAATCAGTATCTATAAATAACATGTAGCATTTATGTGCAAGATCCCAACGAACCCATGTGTCATTTGACAGGTTACATAGGCCTCACATTTACCACAAAAGTCAACAACATCACGGGGGGGGGGGGACACACACACAATTGGGCTGGTTCTATCAAACAATTATCCTTCACAATTTCCAGTATTAGCATGGATGACTAAAGTCCCTCCCTCCCATCTCTACTTGCTTGACATTTAAATGGTTGGGGTGAATAAGACAGACTGTAATATTTAGGCTGTTAAATAGCTTGTGATGAATTATTTGCCTGATTACATTCGCATGTTATTCGCATGTTACGACAAATTCAAAATTGGGGAAAGGAGGTAACTTACATTGTGACAGAAGTTTCTATTAGATTTGGAGCCTGTCTTTTTTCAGTCCTGTACAGATTCTAGATCTTTAAGGTACTTATCTCTCCCTTATTATAATTGAATAGCAACGTTCTATATTGCAACATTCTAAATTTGGCCCCTTGCCATCTATATTTTATTTTTTATTTTTGAACATACTAATCAATATGGACACAAAACCAACACAGGAGCTTAAGCTTGCAGCCCCTCTAATTAAAGATTGGCTTCACAAATCAGTTAAAGCTGTACTTCATGATCACAAATTAAATCTTATTACCCAAATATTTCATAAACACATTTTTTCATATTATCAGTTTTGCCTGAAAGCCCAAGATAAGAGATTACTATAGCCCATAGGACACTGAAGAAAGACAAACAAAAGGCTGTTATGGAATGCCTCTCAGTGGTTTGACAAGCTAAAAAGCTGTTCTGTTCATCTTCTTCCTAAAAGACTGAGAAATGCTTTTCATTTGAGTGCATTTAACTAACATGCATATACAAAAACGGAATAAAATAATCCACAGTGCATTAACATGAACATCCATTGTATGGGGCATATTTGCAATTATGTGTGTTGCACCACTGTGGTATGTAGATACATTTATAATGTGATACATTTGTGATATCAATTTGATTTTCAGATAACAGAAACAGGGTTTTATTTTTAATAATAATCCTAGACTCAGTCTACAGTCCAAAAGCTTAGGGCAAGAAGAGTTTCTCAGAAATAGACTGAATAAATCAACTCCACCTGGAAGCTATGACAGCTATGCCCTTTGTGAACAACAGGGACTCAATGTCTTGAAAGACTTCATTCAGTAGCACATGATCTCTCCTCCAATGTAGGCAGAGATGTAAAGTATCTTTTGAGGACTCCAACCTACAACACTGTTGGCAAACAATTTTTTTCTTGACAACCAAGAACTAGGTTCTGCAGGAAAAGTGGCATAAAATTCCCTGAATGAATGAATAAGTGGGAATTTATGCCATGAGTAGAATTCAGTCTTCTGTCAATGGATATGTCTGGCTGCCCTAACCATAAACAGACAGGATTCTGGCTACTGCAGATCCATGGTTGACAGAAACCTAATATTTCATTTCATTTCTTGCACAAGCTCAGCTTCATCAATATCTTCACCTTTCAAGCAGAAAATATCTGGAAACAATGGAGCTATGAGGGGCACCTCTGTATTTCCAATTTCAATGAACAATCACACTCAAAGCATGTTTCAAAGATTACTAGGACTAACAAGGTTAGAAGGAGAAATTTGTCACACACACGCACACACCCCGCGTTGTGCAATACGTTGGGATTTATAAAGAGCCCCTCCTCATGATTTGGCCCAGATTCTAACTTTTGCAAGATTCCCTCCAAGGTTTACCTCAAGAACATAAGAAGAGCCCCACTGAATCCACGTAGTACAGCATCCTGTTTCACACTGTGGCCAACCAGTTCCTCTGGATGGCCAACAACAAGGCATAGAGGCTGAGGCCTTCCTCTGATGTTGCCTCCTGGCTCTGGGATTCAGATGACTGGTGCCTCTAAATGTGAAGGTTCCCCTCAGTCACCATGGCTAGTAGCCATTGAAAGATTCATGGAGATCAAGTCTACCTAATCCCCTTTTAAAGCTGTTTATTCCTGTGCCCATCAGTGACGGACTCCAAAGGAAAGCAGGCTTTTCAAAATGCTGCTTAGTACAGAGAGTCAGGGAGGTTAGTAGTTAATCTTCCCTGGAGAGAAGAGCTTAGGTGATTGGCTACTCTGCTCACTCTCTGATTGGCCAACATCAGCTGAAAGAGAAAATAAAACAGCTGATCTGGAGGAAAAGGGGTGTTTAACCTTTGGTCTCTTGCTGTTTGGTCTTCCTAAAGTCTGGATCAGTAGCCACAGGATTGCTTCTGAGGGAAGAGAAATTTGGAAGTCAGTATTTTCTGACAGGCAATAGTCAGAAAAGTACATCTACAAATAGAAGAGAAACCCCAATGTCTTAGAGAGATTAAAATCGCTCTGAGGGCGAACTTAGATTCTCAGTCAGACAAGTTACAAAACAACCTTATACAGACAAAGGATACTGGAGAAGGATTTGGCAGAAGGTCTGGGTAGTTATAGAGAACTCCCATACAAACCAAATAGTAAAAGGAATTATTGGTTCTTAGGGAGGAGAATTTCTTGCCAGTGAAAGCAGCTGGGAAGAGAACCCTGGTCTGTGAAGTCTTCCTCGTGCTCCATTAAGTCATGGAGGCATCCTCCCCATGGGAACCGTTTTTGTGCAGCTTTCGTGGGCCAGTCATGTTTTTCTTTGGCCCTCCCAGGAGAGGGGGGAGGGGAAGAGCCAGGGGATCCAAGACATGAGGCCCTACCCCCCGCACCATGAGACAGCGCGATTTCCTTCCTCTCTTATAGCCCATCTGAGGTAGGCATCGCTGGTGTTACCTGTCTGGGATCCCGCGTTGTCTCCGCCCTCCATCGCCCCATAGGACCGATTCTGTCCTGCGTGGGGGTTCTCACTATGCCCATGTTTTTCAGAGCGTTGTTGGTGCGGGCATAGGCACTGCTTGCCGGTCCTGTCTTTTTGGGTATGTCGGCCAGAGGCTTTTAAAATGGCCGCCGGAGCCGGCGCGGGCTCCTTCGCGCGCTTTTTTGTGTGCTTTGCATTGCTCCCCGCTCGATCTTCCGACGTCACCGTGGCTCACTTTTTTGCCATGTGGTCTTTTTCTCCTCTATATTCAACACTGGAGTCTCCCTCCAGAGTGGAGAGAAACCTGTCGCCTTTCTCGTTTGCCGCCATAAGGGGCAGAGTATGTGCCGCATTTGAAGGGAGAGGGCACACTGAGAAGAAAAACCCCCAAGCCCTCTATTGAGGGGGGGGGAAGCAGAGAGCAAGGAGTGAGAAAGCTTCCCCCCCCCCAAATAGAGTTAAAGAAAGTAGAAACAGAATCAGGGAGAGAAAAAAAGATATATATATGTCAAGCAGTAGGAAAGATTAGGCAAAGCCTAGACCTAGCTGCTCTCCCTACTGAGGCAGGAAAAGAATTGAGCCAAGGGTGACTCCCACCACAAGAAACAGGAAGTTTTTGAGTTAGTCCTGCCTCCCTAAGCAACAGATGGGAATCACCCACAAGATGGCCTCAGAGGGAGAAGGGGTCTCTTCTAAGGGATCACATCCTTCCTCCTCAGACTGACACCTTCTGACCTCAAGACTCCCATCCTCCACAACACCAGAAGAGCTGCCACCACAAAAGTGGGAGTGTTCTAGTAAGTCCCTGAGGGTCTCTTCCCCAAACCTCTCTCTCTGCCTCAGCTTCTCCAGGTCAGCAACCCTAGCCTCAAGGAAATGAACCTGTTCCCTGAGAGCCACAAGCTCCATTCAGCAAGCGTATACCCACATTTTCCACCCAGTGGGTAGCTGTGGCACTCTCTGCAAAACACTGGATAGCTCCCTTTCCTGTCCTGGCTTTCTACCTTCATAACTGGTTAGTGGTTTAAAGGTATTTCAAGTGAGCAAGCTCCCCAGGCTAAGAGCTCTTTGACTATTGCCCTTCAGCTCGCACCTCTGTCTAGGAGGTGCCTTACAGTTCAGAGGTCTACAGCCCCCACCTCCCAGCTGCAACAGCAGAGGGTGGGGCTTGCAATCAGCCCCAGGCAAACGGACCTTGCTCAGTGAGCAAAAGACCAAGACAATAGCACCCTCTCCAGAAAGCTACAAGCACTCACTCACCCTCAGTTAATGATCCCCAGTAATTTAGCAGTTTAGGAAAGGCAAGAAACACTAACCTTCCCAGCAGCTTTCTCCTGTGCTGTGTCCCAGCCCAGCTGACTTAGCTGTCGATTTAAGGAAATACTGAAGGGAAGCATACCCGGGACAGTGTTAGTGATTCTGGGGCCCAAGATGGGCTCTCAGAATCAGTGCCCCACCCACTGGAACCACTCTAGCCCCAAAATAGGGGTGGCTCAAGCCCCATGAGAAGGAAGCCCAACCCCTACAGGAATTTGCTCTTCCTCCTTTCCCCCCTTCTTGAGGGAGGGGTCCTTTCCAGGGTTGCTTTTGCCTTAGAGTCTGCTTCTAATCACTGGTGCTTGGATGGGACAGCTTCAGAGCAGAGGGCAGCAACAATCAGCTATAGGGCAACTGCAGGGGAGTCCACCACAGCCTTTTAGCTGCCATGATTCCAGAGATGGCAGCCAGCAGCTGCAGAGCTGCAGTAGCTAGGGGACCTCCAGCACAGGGCCCCAGTTGCCCCATAGCTGGGATTGTCCTAAGCATACCACTTTGTAGTTCCTTCCTATGTTCTTCCCCACATCATCTCCTCCAATACCTTAACTGCAGATTACAGAGCAAGAACCAATATGCCACAGTGGACTTGGAGAAGGGTCAAATCTTATTCAGCCATGAAGCTCACTGAATAACCACGGGTCAGTCACTATTCAAGACAGCGCAAGCCCCAAATTTTTTGGAGAAAGGATGGGAAAAAATTGTAACAAAAATAGTGTGTGAGGGTCGCTGATCTCAAGTCCAGACTGGAGACCCTACCAGCCAGGATCACACACCAAAAATTTAATATGGTTGTCAAATGACTATACCAAACAACATTGATAATATCAAGTCCCTCCGGTTAGGTACAATGCAGAAGTGGTTCCAGTACAAGATACAAGCTGCAATTTTTTAAACTTTATTTGTTACTACAAGAATAAAAATTCTGCAATAAATACAATCTAACAAATAAGTAAATATTAATATGGACAAATTGAGAATAACATGAACTGATGGGGGAAGAGCAACAGGGGTGGGCAAAGAGGGAAGAGAGAGACCAGAGTATGGGGCCATATGTGAGGAAACTCTCCATCGCCCCCCTCCCCGCCCTTGCTGGTGTCAGTGTGAACCATACAGCTTCACCAGCCTGCCTGCCACATCATGGAAAGATAAGTACAAGTAGGCAGTAATGGCCTACCATTATGATGATGGCCCTATACATTTTCTGCTGGAAATTTTGGCTTTAATGATTGTGGTACATGCTTCCCTCAGAACTGCCCAGTCTCACCAATGTGAGACCTAACTGGCACAGTCCCTTAAAAAGAGAATGCAGGAACCTAGGCTCTGGGGAGAGCAGGTTAAAAAGTTGGATTACCAGAGGCAGCAGATGTTTGCTGCCCTGCGGCCAGGGCTTTATTGCTCATGACTGAGGAGGAAGGGAGCAGGGTTCTTCCTCTCCTTCTGGAAAATTAATAGACCCCTCTGGGAAGGAAGGAATAAGAAAAATATAGGGAACTAAGGAGGAGGAGCAGGAAGAAAGGCAATGGATAGGTGAGAGTATGCTCACCCAGAGGCACAGCTTCATAAACGAGAGCAGTGCAGCACCATGAAGCAGGGCAACATTTTTTGAGGTGGGTTGGAATGGGAGAGTGGATCCAGAGGCTTTGAGACACCTTAGGCCTTTAAAGGTGATGAGACAAAGGATGGTGAGGGGCAGGGGTCAAAAGCCCCTGGTTTTGAGGTGTACCATAACAGCAGAAGGTGGCACCCTCTTGTGCTGCCTACTGAAGTCGTTGGCTGAGTGCTGCAGCCAGGTCTGCAGCTCTTTGAGCAACCAGAAGTCATCCATCTTTCACAGGAAGTGGCTGTTAGGGGTAGGTGTACCATCAGGTACTGGAGGTAGAAGAGGGTAGCCCAGAGAAGCCATGATACCAGCAATAGAGCTCAGCAGCCCTTGCCAGCTGGCACAATGCTGGAAATTCACAACTACTTCCCCCCTCCACAAATTGGGCCAGGCTGTGGCGCAAAGTTGGCATGGGAGCTGGGGTTAAAGGTCAAAAATCTTTAAGGCAGTAACTGTGCTGGAAAAAAATTCAAATTCCTATGCTTTAATCAGCATTAATGTTCAGAGAACAGTATGATTTTCTGGCTGTAAACAATCAGGTTATTTTCAAATGTCATTTTTATCCCAGCCATCAAGATACACTTGTTCAGGACAAGTTAGATTCTTCCCCATCTGCTTAAGAGTTCAGAGGAACACTATAATGAATTTCAGGGAAGAACATTACGTGCTTAGCTAACATGCTTATATCTAGCTTGGAATTTTTCAGATTCTACCATCTTATCCTGTTTGACCCTAGGAATCACCGCAATGCCTGCCAACACAGAACGTAAATTTCCTCCTGAAACCTCTATGGTTCTATTTAATACGCTGAAATGCGCAGCCTCCATAGAACCAAATAAGATCATCGAATCAGTGTTGGAAGGGACCTAACAGGGTCATCTAGTCTAACCCCCTGCACAATGCAGGAAATTCACAACTACTTCCCCCCTCCACACTCCCAGTGACCCCTGCTCCATGCCCAGAAGATGGCAAAAAAACCTCCAGGGTCCTTGGCCAAACCGGCCTGGAGAAAATTGCTTCCTGACCCCAAAGTGGTGATCAGCTTTTTCTTGGGTGCGGAAAAAAGGGCCACAAGATCTAAGCAGTGATGCAAGCCTTTCTGCCCTCCCTCTCATGATTTGCCTAAGTTCACAGAATCAGCATTGGTGTCCGATGGCCATCTAGCCTCTGTTTAAAAACCTCCAAAGAAGGAGAGCCCACCACCTCCCAAGGAAGCCTGTTCCACTGAGGAACTGCTCTGTCAGAAAGTTCTTCCTATTGTTTAGCTGAAAACTCTTCTGATTTAATTTCAACCCGTTGGTTCTGGTCCGACCTTCTGGGGCAACAGAAAACAACTCCATACCATCCTCTATACTTGAAGATGGTTATCATTCCACCTTTCAGCTGTCTCCTCTCCAGGCTACATATACCCAGCTCCTTCTACCTGATACCATCACTTCACACGATTTGGACACTATACTTCTGTTGATACAGCCCAAAACTGCATTTGCCATTTTAGCTACTGCATCACGGTGCTGACTCCTGTTCAGTGTATGGTCTACTAAGACCCCTAGATCCTTTTTGCATATACTACTGCCAAGATAAGTCTCCCCCATTCTATAATTATACATTTAATTTTTCCTACTTAAATGTAGAACTTTACTTTTATCTCTGTTGAAATTCATTTTATTTGTTTTAGCCCAGTTTTCCAGCCTGTCAAGATCATCCTGTGTCCTGACTCTGTCTTCTACCATATTTGCTACTCCTCCCAATTTAGTATCATCTGCAAATTTAATAAGCATTCCCTCTATTCCTTCATCCATCCAAATCATTCATAAAGATGTTGAACAAAACAGGTCCCAGGAAAGATCCTTGAGGCACTCCACTTGTCACTCCTCTCCAAGAGGATGAAGAACCATTAACAAGCACTCTTTGGGTGTGATCTGTCAACGAATTACAGATCCAACTAACAGTAATGGGATCTAAACCACATTTTATCAACTTGTCAACAAGAATATTACGTGGAACCTTATCAAAAGCCTTACTAAAATCAAGATACACTATGTTTATAACATTCCCCTGATCCAGCAAGGTAGTAACTTTCTCAAAAAAGGAGATAAGGTTAGTCTAACATGACTTGATTTTGAGAAACCCATGTTGATTCTTAGTAATCATAGCCATCCTTCCTAAATGCTCAAGGACTGACTGTTTGATAGTTTGTTCAAAACTTTTCCAAGTACAGACATCAAGCTGATGGATTGGTAGTTACCCGGATCCTCCTTTTTCCCCTTCTTGAAAATGGAGACAACATTTGCCTGCCTCCAATCTTCTGGCACCTCACCTATTCTCCAAGAATTCTCAAAAATAATAGACAGAGACTCAGAAATCACACCTGCAAGTTCTTAGTACCCTTGGATGCAATTCCCTCATCATCTGTTGTGTTTCTGCCATTTGGGGCACTGTTTCCCTCATATGAGAAGACTGAGGAAAAGTACAAATTGAGCAATTTTGCCCTCTCTTCATCAACTGTTACAATTTCACTTTCCTGTCCCCGCAATGGGCCTACCATGTTCTTGCTCTTTTTCTTACTTTGAAGATAACAGAGGACCCCTTTTTGTCATTTTTAGCATCTCTCCATATCCTAAGCTCATACTGAGCTTTAGCTTACAAGCACTGGTTGTTTATAAGGCCCTCCTTCCATTTCCTAAATGAGTCTTTTTTATTTTTCAAATCTTTAGAAAGCTGTTTATGGAGCCATCTTGGCTTTGTTAGGGTCCTGCCATTTTTCCTTCTCATTGGGATTGTTTGTGATTGTGCCTTCAATATTTCGCTTTTAAAAACCTCCCACACCCCTCTTGAACTCCCTTTTCTAAGTATTTCTGACCATGGGATTCTATCCAGCATAACTTTAAATTTGTCAAAATTTGTTTTCCTGAAGTTCAACCTATATGTACAGCATTGTACATATGTACAGAATTTCCATTCCCCAAGACTATAAATTCCAAAAATACATGGTCACTACTACCCAGAGTGCCCAGTACTTTCACCTCATCAACCAGTTTTTCCCTGTTGATGAGAATTAAGTCCAAAATAGCAGATCCCCTTGTTTCCCTCTCCACTGTCTGGAGATGAAATTGTCAGCAAGACAAGTCAGGAATTTATTTGACCTTTCATTTTTTGCAGAGTTGGACTTCCAACAGATATATGGGTGATTGAAATCTCCCATGACCACTGTGCTCCCTCTAAGTCGTGGAGTTTCGTGACCAAAAATTCTACTTTGTGAGCTACTGGCATTAAAGTTATGAGCAAGCAATTTGGCTACTGCATAAATTAGTTTGTTCTGGAGCCATCCTTCCTGAGCTAAGACCAAAATGTTTGAGCTGGAGGCTAAAAAACTGTGAGCTAGTTCACAATAATTCAGTTACAGGGAACACTGGCCCTGTCTCTTTGAGAACTTTGTAATCTGTTCTAGGAGTTTCTCATCCAAGTCCTCAGTCTGGCTTGCTGGTCTATAGCAGACCCCCACCATAATGTCACTACTATTTCTTACTCCTTTTATTTTTATCCAGAGACTCTCAACTGAACTTCCATGCTCAGATTCATGTACTTCCTCACAAGTTTATACCTCCTTTACATCTAATGCTACTCCTCCCCCCCTTTTTTAAACAAGTTATACTCCTCAACCCTAATATTGCAATTGTGCATCCCACTAAGTTTCAGTAATGCCTGTTAGGTCATAGTCCCATTAGGACTTCAGGTTCCTCCTGCTTCCCATACTCTGCACATTAGCGCAGAGACATCGGAATCCATTGTTTATGTGCCCTGAGGTTTTCATTTCTGTACTTACATGCGAGTTAATGTTTCCTAGCATATGTGCCACTCCCCGCAAATCTTTAGTGTTCTTATGTCGTTATTGGCATCATACTAGGCTTTGAATTTTTGTCTTACTCCCCATAGGATTTAGTTTAAAGCTCTCCTTATCAAGTTTGCAAGGCTCTTATCAAACATATTTTTTCCTACCCTCATGAAGTACAAACTATCTCCCGATAGAAGAGCTTCATCTCAAAAGCATAACTCATGGTCCAAAAAACCAAACCTTTCATCATCCAATATAGTGAAAGTCAGTCTTGGAGCATCTAAAGGAATGTTTATAGTGATAAAAGTTTAACACATGAAGCTGCCTTATGCTGAATCATACTCCTTAGTCCATCAAAGTCAGGATAATCTACTCAGAATGGCAGCAACTCTCCAGGGTCTCAGGCAGAGATCTTTCTCATCACCTACTGCCTGGCCTTTTTTAAACTGGAGATGCCGGGAACTGAACCTGGGAACTACTGCATGCAAAGCAGATGCTCTACCACTGAGCCACAGCCCCTCTCCATCTCTTTCCAATATTACATTAACCAAAGATGTAACAATCACTCCCCATTATTTTCAGTGTATTTGGTGTCCAACCATACTTGGTGGGAAAGAAAAGGTCAGAGTATGTTGCAAATATGGGGATTTCCCTCAACATACGTAAAAAAAATTTTTTTGGAAGTCTCCCATCCAAATACTAGACAGGGCCAACCCTGCTTAACTTCCAAGAACTAATGAGATTGGGCTAGCCTGGGCAGCAACTTTAAATCCCCTTAGACTCTGAACCAGTTTCATTACAGTTTTGGCCCTGGCCTCAGTCCTTACCACTAAGCAAGATTATCTACCTGTCACTCAAAGTACATTAAAATACGATACCACGGAGTAGTTCCCAGAACAGGGGCAGGCTTAGACTCAAATTAGCCTCCTTCCAATTCATTTCTAGACTGAATTTTGTGCACCTGTTTAAATTCACACAAGTCCAAACAGTAAGATTTTAGTAGGACTTTGACAAATATTTGGGTAAGCTCAAAATACTGACTGAAGTAATTCTGCTGTATAAAACAAGCATTATAATGATTTGACTAAAAATAGTGTTTCAAATGTACTACTAGACAATACAGGGACCTCTGACCGCCTTCAGCGAACACTGAACTCTGGTGAATCACTCAGTGCTTTGAATTGCTAGAAACAAAGCGAATAACACAGGCAAGACTAAGACAAAGCAATGATTTGATGTCAAAACACAAAGGGTGAGGAACATATGCGTGAGCACACATACACACAATAAATATATGCATATACACACAGACATTGCTGTACTTGCCCAGCTAATGAGATATTTTAGATTACAATGCCACCCCCACTCCCCAGCAAACTGATTTCATCTAGTTCAAATGGCTTGGAAAAATGTTTTTTACTGCATAAACTTTAGCTCATCTTTTACCACTGCATTCGACTAATGGAAGCTCTTCAGCTAATATGTGTCCTGTTTAGCCAAGCAGAATGATAACATTTACCTAGTAGTTGTTGTGAAACAATATCTAAACACTCTGAAATTCTGCATCCAGTGAGAACTGACCAGTATATTAAATAGAGCAAGTCAAAGGAATGGAGGAACCCACTAAAGTATCAAGTAGAATTCCCCCAAGCAGTCTTCAAAGGTGATTTAAAACAAATTCCACTGTGAAGTGACTGCATTTTACAGACCTCATCCTCCCACCCCTGAACAGGCATTATCAGCCAACTGAATGTACAAAACATAATTTGGAATGATGATGTAAAATCCTGGCAGCAAAGTACACACCTTGGCATTGATATAGGGGTCAAAGGGGCCGTACTTTTTGAGTTCTTTGATCTCAAGAGCATTCTACAAAAAGGAGAGGAAAAGAAAACGTGATGATGAAATGGGCGAGATACAGCAGCAAAGCAGTGGGTGACTCTGAAGGAGAGGAACGACAGAACATGACAATGCTTCATTCCAGTGAAAGCCATTAATTATGCTGGCCATACCAGCAATCATTATAAGCGTACTGTGTACAGATTTAAGGACAACATGCAAATAAAAAACTGAATAATTTATGGTTTGCTACTTTTCAGTAATATCTTTCTCTACATTTAACCTCATGCTAACCAGAGACCATAAAAGCTATTCACTTTTATATGGTCCCTTCTGGAGCACTACAGAATGGTAAACAATTCTGTAAAACTTAAACACTGTCTGCCAGAACAAACTGAATGCTCACAGCTGCACTTGAGAGTGCAATAAGTAGAGCCCAAATTTTAGAAAAAGAGTTACAAACAATATAATCAAAGACCATTTTAATACGAACATTTAGCCATTTTAACATGAAGAATATTACTAATTAACAGTAGAACAGCACTTTTTAGTTCCTTTTGAACTAGCAAATCTGTTCCTAGAATAGACTATTTCTGGAAAAGCCTCTTTGAACTACTTGATAACACAGATGTTAAGCAACACAGTCAGACTAAGCACACTTTGAAATGGAGCTTTAACTTGTTCTGAACTTCAAAATGATGCTGTTCAGCAATCCAGCACACATAACATAGTCACTGTTAAGTTCAGTGGTGCACTACAAAATGTACAGCAACACTTACTTCATGATAGATCCAGGTGGGCAGCCGTGCTAGTCTGAAGCAGTAGAACAAATGTTCAGTCCAGCGGCACCTTTAAGGTGAACAAAAGTTTATTTAGGGTATGACCTTGCACATGAAAGCTCATACCATGAACAAACTTTTGTTGGTCTTAAAGGCGCCACTCGACTCAAAATTTGTTCTCCTTACTTCATGATTTTGTCTCTCCTCCACTGAAGAAACACACCCCATCCACAGTATGGGCAGAGTTACAGCCAGACCACTGTAACACAACCTGGGCAGAATACTCCCCAGTCTTCCCAGCTGTTTGTTGTTGTTGTTGGATTTTTGGGTTGTTTTTTTTAGCAACAGTACCTTGGCCTGCTCCCCTAACCCCTGGAGAACGAAAAGGACACTGAGTACTTTGCTTTAATCAGGAAAAATAATAATTTGAGGAATCTTTAAAAGAAAACTCATTGCCAATTATAATTCAACAGCATTTGACAAGATGAGCACCCAGAAGACCAATGCCTCATGCAAGAAACAAAATAGAGGGGGAAAGATATCCTCTGTGGTAGTTTAAATTAAAAGCTGCATTCAAATGTCACCATAAATCTCTGTTTGTCCATGATGGACATGAATGCAGCTTGTTCTTATGTACTCTCCCCCCAAACCCAGTTCATCAAGTGTCACTGGGGGTTTCAATTTGATAAGACATCTAGTACAGGTACCTGTGCAAACTAGAGTTTATATCCTCCCAACAAGACCAACTCTAGACTGGAAAGTTTAGCACCCCAGCTTTTGTAAAATAAGCAAGTTCTAATTTGACCAGATGCCTGCATTCAGACCATGGCAAAATCAGAGCCTGATTCAAAAGGTCCCAAACCAAGAAGCTTTCAATCGCACTCTGCATACAAGGGGAGATTTGGGGGGGGGGGACTGGATGCAGGGGTACACAAACATGAGAATAAGCTACATTCATGAATGCCACAAAAAGAGGTTTGTTATGATATTTGAAGGCATGCAAAATTAACTGACCAATGTGAGGATTTCATTTGGATAGTGTGCACACTGGAAGATACACACCCCTGCAGATTTTTAACAGAAATGTTATAAGTATGTTTGTCTCCAAGTAAAACAAATCCTATGGTACAAATGCTTATAAGTAATATAGCATGCTGTTAAACAGCAGAAGCAATACTAATGTTCTCTTACTTTAAAGAATGCACAAGTCTTTAGTAAGTTAACCAATAAACTAATACTGCATTTCCACAAGATTAACATGCTGAACACAAGTGCTGGAAAACATGCCCAAAGAAGATTAAAAGGTGGGTTTTCAAGATAGATGATTTTTTTCCACTTTGATAATGCCATCTTAGCATTTAATTTCATTCAAGTCCAAAATAAACTAGAGTTTAATTGGTACTGTATTCACCCTCCCTCCAGATAGGTAACTGTTAATTTGTAGCAACAAAACAGAAGTCCAATGGCACTTTACAGACTAAGAAAATTTATTCTAGCATGAACTTTCATAAAAGGAAAATATGCAGACCTGCTCATTCACTTTAGTGTGAGACGGTCCCTGGTGTATTAGCAGTTTCACTATCTCAGCATCTCCCTTCCAAGCTGCCAAATGAAGAGGATAACAGCCTTTGCAGTCGGCCACATTTGTTAATGCATCATTCCTCAACAGAACTTCCACAACATCCCTGGAGAATGAAAAGGACACTGAGTTTAAGTCTAGAATACGTTATTAAAGACTGGAAAGAACATGACAAATTAATATACAGATCCAGAATGCCTAACATACACTGTTTCATAAAACAATGAGTCTGAATACATTCTTTCAGTCCTCAAAATATTTGTAGATTTAACAGTTTATGCGCAGGGCTGCTTTAGAACAAAAGTGCTACAGCTGAGAGAAACATTAGCTAAGACTGCAACTAATCTCCTCTCATAGTGAACAAGGCTCCAATCCAAAGCACAATTACTGAGGGGAAAATCCTGATGAAGACACCGGCAGCACTTGGTAAGAAAGTGTACTTAGAATCATGCAGTATAAATTCCTTATGATCACTCAAGCCACATGTGAACAACTTCTTCAGTTTATCTGTAAGGCTGGAGGCTCATCTACTATAGTGAACATAATAGCTGAGAACTCACAAGTATGTAGCTTAGTTGCACTGCATCAAAAATGGTTTGAAATTATGGTGGGTAAATTCTGCCCCAATTTGTTTTGTTTTATTTTTGAAGAAGTTGTACACATTTCATATTCTAATAGTTAAGTATGGCCCAATCTGCAGATCTCTATATCCGCAGTCAAGGCTACACTGATACAAAACACATTTTCCTGCAAACTTGGGGGACTCTGCAGTTTTGCTGAAAAACCTGGGAACACTGAAAAGATACATTGGGGAATTAACCCCCACCCCCAATTTCAAGATCACTGTTCAGTGCTGTTCTCCTCTGTCAATGCAGGACTCACAGCACTCTCTCCTTACCACTGGGTCAGCCTCTTCTTCACCACTGACAGAGCCACTGCAAAAGCCAGGGAGCTCTCTACAGCTGCCAGGCCTGCTTCAGCTCCCAGCCTCCTTGTCATCAGACTTCCCCCCCCCCCACATCACCAGAGCCTCTACTGAAGCCAGGTGGCCCTCTGTGGCTTCCAGGCTTCCTCGCTGCCAATGCTAGCCTCCTCCCCCCAACATTGCTGCCAGGCTTCCTGTCCACGCCGTCACCACTGCGCCCCAGCCCCACAAGTTCTTTACAGGTCCCCACTTGTTACATAACATAAATACCACTGTAGGCAACTCAGTAAGATAAGCAGCAGCTCCCTCCCCCACCGAAGTATTTTTCCAGCTGAAAGTGGAGGTAGAGAGAAGGAAGGAGACACCAGAGGACAGATACAGTTTTACATATTTTATCAGTAAAAAGACAGTTTCGGTGCAATCATTCTGCCAGATCATTGGGCAATCATGAAAAAAACCCTCAAATAGTCTTTGGAGTAGGGAACAGGAAGAAGTGCCACAAGACTGCTTTTTCTATAGCAGACTAATCCAGCTATCCCACAAATTTGTATTCAAAAGGGAGGAGGAACCTGGCTGCATTTTGAGCCTTGATATGAAGAGGGAGTCCTTCACCTATAGGCAGGGGAGTCCTTCACCTATAGGCAGTCCAAGGGAGCTAACTTACTTGTGACCATTCAAAGAAGCATGGTGCAATGGAGTATATCCAGTACTGTCAACACAATTCACATTCGGTCCCCTCCAAATGCTGTAAAATAAAAACAAGTGTTAATACAGATTCAGGTGGGTAGCCATATTAGTCCGAAGCAACAAAACAAAGTTTTAAGTCCAGTGGCACCTTTAAGACCAACAACATTTAATTCTGGGTATAAGCTTTTGTGTGCATGCCACACTTCTTCAGATACACTGAAACAAGACTTCCTCCACCATTACATATAGGTGGGGGGGAGATAAGTTGCCTGGAAGGGCTTGACTCTAATTAGCCCTTCCTGGCAGCTAAACCCCCCCCCAGCTACCTATATATAATGGTTCAGAAAGTCACGCATTAACACAGTCAGACAGAACAAACAAGCAAAACCCAAGTGAACTAACCAGGTGAATGTTCTTTTGGAAATAAATTATCTTCATTAATCATTGTATTGCAGAATAAGTTATTAAAGTCTTTTTTTTTAAGGGATGAAGTGTTCCAATAAAGAACAAAGGAATCCTATATGTATTCTTTGACCAGGATATTAATAATATAACACAGCACTACCAATCCACCGGGATATTTAAAAAACCCACTAACATTTATAGATGTGAAACGTTAATTAGACATTAATGGTTAATTTATCATGACATATTGAACTTCTCTCAGGAAGAATATAAAATGAAATCAAGATAAGAGAAGAGAAGGATATAATTGTCAATTTTTTTTTAATAACACAACTGTTAGAAAGATATAAATTAGATAAAATGAGTTTGAAGAAACTAAGATGGTATTTGAAACAGAATTATGTACAAATGGCGAACATGTTGTTGCTAAAATGTATAAACTCATGCTGAAATATGAAACAGAGGAACAACAGGTGAAAGAATTTATGACAAAATGGGCTAAGAATTTTGGGCATAATATACAAATGGAACAATAGGAAAGGATGTGGTTGAAGGGTTTTAAATTTACACTAAGTTCTAACCTTAAAGAAAACTTTTATAAAATGAATAAAGTAGCTAAAATGCATAAAAATACTTCAAATAAATGTTGGAAATGAGCAACATGAAGGGACATTTTACCATATGTGGTGGAATTGTAATAAAACCAAAATACATTCAATTATGCAGAAGATTTTAAAGATTAATACTCAAATGAATCCAGAAGCTTTCTTTTGGGATTGATGGACAAACAACTGGAAAATAGCCATAGAATTTGGTTTTTATATATGATTACAGCAGTGAGACTATCATATGCACAGAAATTGAAAACTTAGATAATAGTTGATGAAGATGCTAGAATTGGCAGAAATGGCTAAACTCACTTCTTTGATTAGAGAAAAGATTGTTTTTACATTTATGGCTAACTGGAAATCTCTTACTGACTTTTTGCATGAAACGGAAAAAATGAACTTATGATATGTGGATTTGATGATTAAAAATAATTTACATAATAGAAAAGACAATTTTTGTTTCAATTTTGCTATAATTTTAGAGTAAGTAACCCTAATATTAGACTAAGTATCAAGTTTGTAATTGTCATTGAGAAATATGAAAGTTTCATTGAAGAGCCTCAGCCAGGAGAAAAGTGAGAGTGCCTTCCAGGGTGATCCCCATCCCCTTTCTTCTGGCTGTAGCAGGACTATCCCCGTCCCGTTTCTCCTGGCCATGATGAGCTGTGGCCAAGAGAATTGGGGAAATGAAGTTTCCTGAATGGTTTGGTTCGGGTAGGGCCCATTTGGCTCGGATCGGGGCCCACCCCAAGCCCCAAAACGCAATGAGCCACCATTTTTTAGCTTCATGTCCATCTCTAGTGACCACATTTCCCAGTTCATGCTCCAATATTCTTTTGGATAACTTGTTTTGTATGTCACCATTATGCAAAATTAGAGAAGCCTTATTTCAGGTAAAATATTAATTTATTGTAACAATCTGGTAGACAGTAATTCCTTGTCCCCCATCACCCATTCTGAAACAAAGATGAAGTAAAGCATGAACCAGGCCTAACAATGCCATTTCCTCCACAGCATATAATTTGTATAGCTCATTTTACAATATACAAGCTCACTGAGCAATTGAGGTTTCTAAACAATAATTAAACTCTTGGAATGAAAACTTTTTGATGGAAATTGCAGGAAAAGAAATGGGGAAAGGTGAGATGACAACTGCATACTATTATTCTTACAAGCTAAATCTGAAGTGAGGATACACAGCTTGCCAGAATAAGCAGCAAGCTATGAGAAGATTTAGCATTTATGGGTGAATCTCTTTTTTCCATCCTCCAATAATGTGTAGAGTTTATATACAGCTGTACTGGGACAACATGCAGACAAGTTTAGACTGGAGCCCTGAGGGGGTATGAAAAGATATATCTAGGAGAGATATGAAACATTCTACGGTATTTATGCCATTCCTTTTCCTCTGCATGGCATTGTAAGGATCTCTTTACTATGTGGAAGGATAAGTTGATCATCTATACAAATGCTACACTGGTTTGAAGTACCTCTCTATCATAATAAAGTAAGCAGCTGGTGTAGTATAGCAGTTAGAATGATGGACTAGGGTAGGGAGGTAAAGGTTTCCTTGCTCGAAATCCAGTCAAATCTGACTCTAGGGTTGCGGTGCTCATCTCCGTTTCAAAGCCGAAGAACCAGCGCTGTCCGAAGACATTTCCGTGGTCATGTGGCTGGCATGACTAAACACGAAGGTGCACGGAACGGTGTTACCTTCCCACTGAAGTGGTACCTATTTATCTACTTGCAATTTCTTGCTTTCGAACTGCTAGGTTGGCAGGAGCTGGAACTAGAGACGGGAGCTCACCCCGTCATGTGGCACACTTGGGTCTCGAACTGCTGAACTACCGACCTTCCACAGCCTGCAGTTCAGCATCTTAACCACTTGAGCCACCACAGCTACCAGGGTAGGGAGATGGGAGTGTAAATCTCCATTTTGCCATGAAGTCTGCAGAATGATCTTGGGCCAGTCACTTTCTCAGCCCAACTTATTACATAAGATTATTGTGGGGAGAAGCACATTGTGTATGCCACCCCAAGTTCCTTGTATGGACAGGACAAAAATCAAATACCAAAATACATTCATATTAAGTGAATAAATGCATAGCTATGGCACAGATGATTTCAGATCTAAACCTAGCACTCAACTTCCAGCCTCTGTGTCTATAATCCTCATTAATGGGGCAGATAAAAGAGCTGCACACAATCCTGGTTTCTTTATTAAAATCCTGAGGATAGCAGTCAACATCAGGAGAAAATTAGATGGCTATGGTAGGGTGCTACTGTGCAAAAAGTTAGAAACGCTTGCAGAAGCAGAATGCCTTGTTAGAAATGTAGAGACTGCAGCCACCTGAAAGTTTTGGGGTGGTTTTTTTTTGTTTTGTTTTTTTAGGACCAGCAATAATCTTTAGCAGCAAAACTGGGTACCTGCTATGATGTATAGAACCATTAAATTTGGTTTAGCCCACTTGGACATCCATTCATCTATCTAAAAAAGAGACAGAGGAATTTCAGATAGACGATATAATCTGGAAGACTAACGGTTCCCAAACGGCTTCTGGTCTGTCATTTCAGACAGAACCGTTTTAGAGCCGTTTCCCTACCGGGATACATTTGTAAATTTCACACACAAACGCTTGTGTCCCGTTTAGGAAACAGGGCTGAAGCGTTTTACACCTGTCAACCGCTTCCAAGTAGTCTTCAGTTTCCCCTCCCAGTTCCGATGCGCTTTCCCCCCGCCGTTTTTCGCCCGCGCGGGCGATCTCCGGTGGTTTTTTAACATTTGCTTTATAGCACTACAGCATTATATCAACCCCATTGGAATGCCTGGAGTGTTGTGTTATAGCACTATAGTGCTCTAAAGTGAACGTTAAAAAAAAAAAACGCCGGAGATTGCCCATGCGGGCGAAAAATGGCGGAGGAAAAGCGGGGAAAAGTGGTGCAGTCTGAAATAGCAAACCACATCAGATCCAGCTCTTTACCGGAAGGGGAAAGCCATGTGTGAAATGGCAGCCCTATACCGGTTTACTTCACGACGGATCAAAAACGGCTTCAAAACAGGTTAAAAAGTGTAATGTGAAATTCCTCACTGTTTTTCCTGCAACCATTTGCCTAGCACCTTCCATATTACATTTTGGCTGCCAGACTTATGTGTTTTTCATTACTGTCAATGTTTTTGGTTTCATGGTTATTTATTGATAGATTAAATATTTTTGAACTTCTACACTGCCTTATAGCTATGAAACAACAGATCAAGTATTTAACTGAACAAATCTGATACATGTGGGCCAGCCATTTTTTCTACACATTTTGCTCAGATCTGGAAATTGGCACTGCACTGACAGCGCACTTTTTAAAAAGAACAGATCTATGCCTATCTGTCTAATGGACTACTAAACTGTAAAATTCTGATCACTCCACATGGTTACAAACCAATTTATACCAAGTATGAAAT
This sequence comes from Gekko japonicus, assembly GCF_001447785.1. NCBI lineage: Eukaryota > Metazoa > Chordata > Lepidosauria > Squamata > Gekkonidae > Gekko > Gekko japonicus. The sequence continues at coordinate 672,058 of NW_015174285.1, read as the reverse complement.
TATGTACTACCATATATTTAGTTTCTCTGGAACAACTTGGAATATCAATTAAAGAATATGCTTTGCACTGTGCACTTCTACTCACCAAAGTAAACTGAGTAGATGATGTCACAATAGCCGTTTGTACTTTATGCAATAATTTCTATTATGAAATTCACTACCATAATATCTTAAGATGTAGAACCAGGGATGTTCATTGAATCCTGTTTTCACTATTCTCTGGACCTCTGCCCGCCAATCCATTATTTTAGAATCAGGAAAGAATCCTTAACAACCAGAGCAACTCAAAGGTTTCTAATCAAACTAGGGGTGTGCATTCAATATTTAACAAACCAAATAAATACCCCAAAAATAGTGGTTAAGTGCGCGGACTCTAATCTGGGAGAACCAGGTTTGATTCCCCACTCCTCCACTTGCACCTGGCTGGATGACCTTGGGCAAGCCGTAGCTCTGGCACAGCTGTTCTTGAAAAAGAGCAGTTTCTGTCAAGGGCTCTCTCAGCCCCACCTACCTCACAGGGTGTCTGTTGTGGGGAGGGGAAGGGAAAGGAGTTTGTATGCCGCTCTGAGACACCTTTGGGTAGTGAAGGGCAGGGTATAAATCCAATCTCTTATCTTCTTATTCAGACGAATCCGATTAGAGAATCTGATTCAGCTACCGATCTAGCTGAGTCTGAACAAAAGCCAATATTATTCAGCTTTTATTCAGGCACAGCTTGGAGAAGCCAAATCATGCCACAATGGGAGCACAGGCCAACTTGCAGAAGGGATTTAAAGAGACCTCTTTAAATCCCTTCTCCAAGCTGGCCTGTACTGCCACTACAGCACGACTCAGAAATTGAACTCTGGCATTTAAAGGGACCACATCCCTTCACGTACCTATTTTTCCTCCATTGGAAACAATGGAGGATAGGGGTCCCTTTTTCGGGGCCCACAGAATTGGACCCCTGGCCCAATCTTTTTTAAACTTCGGGGGTTCAAGAGAGGCACCAGCAGCTATGCTAGATTGATTCCCCATTATAGCCTATGGGGAATGGTCCCCATAGGCTATAATGGAGCCGAGGATATAAATGGAGTAATCTTTCAGCAAGGAATTTAAAGTTTAATTGATATTTAAATACCTTTGGAGTTCACTTGCCCACCTAAATGCCTTTGGAGTGAGCTCTCAGCAAGGCCTTTAAAGTTTAAATACCTTGGAGTTCACTTGCTGCAGTGCAGAGTATCACTGTGACTTGGAGAAGGCATTTAAAGGGGCCAGGTCCATTCCCCCCCTTCACTGGAAACAATGGAGGATGGAGACACCTTCTGGTGCCCATAGAATTGAATCCCCAAATCCAATCTTTTTGAAACTTGGGGAGTTTTTTTGAGGAGAGGCACCAGCAGCTATGCTACAAATCTGGTGCGTCTACCACCTCAGGAACGGGCCCCCAGAGACCCAGAACCCACCAGATTGATTCTCCATTTTAGGCTATGGTGAATGGTCCCCATAGGCTATAATGGAGCCAAATAAATTCAGGTTTCCCAGTTATTTCCCGAATCCCAATACCATACCAATATTGGGATTTGGGAATCTTGGGAAATACCAATATTTTGGGGTTCAATATACCTAAGCCCAAACATACAGATTTTTTTTACATACCCCTAAATCAAACTTATGGACTACCAAGTACACCTCAGCTCTGAACCACTTCTTTTGCTCTGTTTTGTAGTGATGGGGGTTTGAAGCCTGGCATCTCTTGGAACATTTTATATGCAGGCAAGGATACACAAGGCCATGCAAGGTGGAGCCAGAATGGCATTGCCCAATTAATGGCAGCCACAGTAAGGATGCCTAGTGAATCCTGCCATGAAAATATGTAGAAAAGTTTAATAAGCTATAATGTAAACCAGCCATTTACATCAACAAGTTTAGTCCATGTTCTCTTCCCTTGTGTCTTAGGAGGCTGTTGGTGACAAATAATTTGAATAACTGGTGCTCAGTGACAATTCCGATATAGTTGGAATCTGAGAAGCATAATGGAATGGGAAAAATCTATGGGATGCAGTCATTCCTGGTTAAAAGTTCTATCGGCAGGACAGGGAGGGATGGGTTGGGGGAGATGTTGCATTGTACATCAAAGAGCATAGAATCAAGTAAATTAGAAAATATCAGGAGAATTAACTCCCCAAAAGAAGCAAAATAGGTAGAAATACTGGACCCTAATGGCTACTTAAAAGTGTGGGGGGGCATACTATTGCCCAAATGCAGTGGCCACAGGATTGGAAAAGGTCAGTTTACATTCCAATCCCAAAGAAGGGCAATGCCAAGGAATGTTCAAACTATCACACAATTGCACTCATTTCACATGCTAGCAAGGTCATGGTCAAGATCCTACAAGCTAGGCTTCAGCAGTACGTGGATAGAGAACTACGAGAAGTACAAGCTAGGTTTCGAAGAGGTAGAGGGACGAGAGATCAAATTGCCAACATTCACTGGATTATGGAGGAAGCAAGGGTGTACCAGAAGACTCTTGAGAGTCCCTTGGACTGCAAGGAGATCAAATCAGTTAATCCTAAAAGAAATCAACCCTGACTGTTCCCTGGAAGGCCAGATACTGAAGTTGAAGCTCAAATACTTTGGCCACCAAATGAGAAGGGAGCATTCACTGGAGAAGACTCTGATGCTGGGAAAGACTGAAGATAAAAGAAGAAGGGGACAGAAAAGGATGAGATGGTTAGACAGTGTTATTGATGCAATGAACATGAAATTAAGCAAAAT
>NW_015174285.1:644663-668969 GCF_001447785.1 Gekko japonicus | reverse complement strand
AGTTTCTGTCAAGGGCTCTCTCAGCCCCACCTACCTCACAGGATGTCTGTTGTGGGGAGGGGAAGGGAAAGGAGTTTGTATGCCGCTCTGAGACACCTTTGGGTAGTGAAGGGCAGGGTATAAATCCAATCTCTTATCTTCTTATTCAGACGAATCCGATTAGAGAATCTGATTCAGCTACCGATCTAGCTGAGTCTGAACAAAAGCCAATATTATTCAGCTTTTATTCAGGCACAGCTTGGAGAAGCCAAATCATGCCACAATGGGAGCACAGGCCAACTTGCAGAAGGGATTTAAAGAGACCTCTTTAAATCCCTTCTCCAAGCTGGCCTGTACTGCCACTACAGCACGACTCAGAAATTGAACTCTGGCATTTAAGACTAAGGTATACAGAAAGAGATTTTGAGGCGCAGGTTGCTAAAAGCATCAAGACAATCAATGAACATTTCTTTAAGTATACCCAGAGCAGGCAACCAGTCAGAGAAGAAGTTGGCCTTTAGATGACAAAAGAATAAAGGGATTGTAAAGGAAGATGAGGAGATGGCAGAGAAGCTCAATGAAAGTGTGGGGCATGTCACAGCCACTATTTTCAGGAAGGGAGTCTGAAAAACTGAGCCAGTAGAGGCAATAAGAGATGACGTTCAATCTAGACCTATTGCAGAAAATAAAAACCGATAAGTCTACAGGTCCTGATGGCATACATCTGTGAGACAGTACATAAAAATGTCAGATAGATGATCTACTAACCCATATATGTAACCTATCACTAAATTCAGCCACTGCATCAGAAGACTGGAGAGTAGCAAATGTGACACCAATTTTTTAAAAAGGGATCCAGAGGGGAACCAGGAAATTAGAGGTCAGTCAGCCTAATGTTTGTCCCAGGCAAATTAGAAGGAACTGTAATCAAAGACAGAATTATTAGGCACATAGAAAAACAACGCCTGCTGATGGAAAATCAGCATGGCTTCTGCAAAGAGAAATCCTGCCTCAACAACCTTTTGGAGTTCTTTGAGAAAGTGAACATGCACCCAGACAACACTGACTTAGTAGACAGTATATACTTGGACTTTCAAAAGGCGTTTGACAAGTTACCTTACCAAAGACTCCTGAGTAAACTTAGCAGTCATGTGATAAGACAAGTTATTTTATGGATTAACATTTTGTTAAATGACAGGAAGCAAAGCATAGGAATAAATGGACAGTGGGGTCCCACAAGAATTGGTATTGGGGCTGGTACTATTTAATTTATTCATCAATGATTTGGAATAGGGGCTGAGTAGTGCAGTGGCCAAATTTGCAGATGACTCAAAATTATTCAGGATAGTAAAAAACAAGGCACACTGTGAAGACTGCCAAGAGGATCTCCCCAATTGGGTGAGTGGGCAACAATGTGGCAAATTTGGTGTTCAGTGTTGGTAAGTGTAAGGTGAGCACAGGGAGACAAAACATTCAAACTTCAAGTATAGGCTAATGGAGTCTGAACTTCATGAAACTGAGATGGGAAAAGACCTTGGGGTCGTAGGACATAGCTCAATGGAAGTGACAACCCAGTGTGCTGCAGAGGTGAAAGAAAGACAAACTCTATGTTAGGGATTATGAGGAAAGGGATTGAGAATAAAGTGGCTGATTTTATAATGCACCTATATAGATCTATGGTGCAGCTTCATTTGGAAAAATGTGTACAGTTCTGGTCACCATATCTCAAAAAAGATATTGCAGAGCTGGAAAATGTATACAATAGTGCAACCAAGAGGATTAGGGGTTGGAGCACCTTTCCTGTGAAGAAAGGCTGAAGAGTCTGTGACTTTTCCGTTTAGAAAAGAGATGAGTAAAGGGGAACATGATGGAGGTTTATAAAATTATGCATGGGGTGGGGAGAGTTGACAAAGTGATTTTTCTCCCTCTTCCAAAATACTGGAACTCGAGGACATCCAATGAAGCTGATAGGTTCAGGATGGACAAAAGGAAATACTACTTTACACAGATTATTAAAATGTGGAATTTGCTGCCAGAGGATGTAGAGACGAGCACTGGAATACACAGCTTTAAAAGGGGATTAGATAGACTTGTTCTGCATGAATCTATCAATGGCTACTAGCCATGGTGACTGAGGAGAACCTCCACATTCAGAGGCACTAAACCTCTGGATCTCAGAGCCAGGAGGCAACATCAGGGGAAGGTCTCGGCCTCTATGCACTGTTGTTGGATCTCCAGAGGAACTGGTTGGGACAGGATGATGGACTGTGTGAGATAGGATGATGGACTAGATGAACCCCTGGTCTGACCCAGCAGTGCTCTTCTTATGATCTTATGCCTAAAATTGAAAAAGGTAACATTTGATTTCAAGAGGGGGAACTTTACAAAAATGAATAGTGAAAAGGAAGCTGAAGGGAAAACACAAGAGGATGGAGGTTTATAAAATTATGCATGGGGTGGGGAGAGTTGACAAAGTGATTTTTCTCCCTCTTCCAAAATACTGGAACTCGAGGACATCCAATGAAGCTGATAGGTTCAGGATGGACAAAAGGAAATACTACTTTACACAGATTATTAAAATGTGGAATTTGCTGCCAGAGGATGTAGAGACGAGCACTGGAATACACAGCTTTAAAAGGGGATTAGATAGACTTGTTCTGCATGAATCTATCAATGGCTACTAGCCATGGTGACTGAGGAGAACCTCCACATTCAGAGGCACTAAACCTCTGGATCTCAGAGCCAGGAGGCAACATCAGGGGAAGGTCTCGGCCTCTATGCACTGTTGTTGGATCTCCAGAGGAACTGGTTGGGACAGGATGATGGACTGTGTGAGATAGGATGATGGACTAGATGAACCCCTGGTCTGACCCAGCAGTGCTCTTCTTATGATCTTATGCTCTTGAAATAAGCATAGACTTTAACTTCCAGTCCAGACTTTTCATGGATTCCTATCGTACCGTTAGTATAAATCCCATTTCACTTTCTAAGTTTATCATCTTTCATAACAGATAGCACTGACTTCAATGCAGCAATAATTTAGAGATTATTTCAGCTATTTTAATAGAAACAAAATAATAGAGGAGAATTTTTCCCTAGTGTGATTATAGGTGCATTGCGCTGTTTTTGTTTGTTGAGAGTAAGTGCCATTTGTTTATTAGCAAATGAGAGTAGCAAGAACATCAGTTTTGGAAACTTATTTATTTTCTGCAGAGATTGTGTTGCAGCTTAAAATGAAAAAGAAAATCAATTAATTCTTCTAGAAGGAATTCCTACCAAAAAATATTTTTCACTATTTTAAGATATTAAATACTCACAAGTGATAGGATGAGCAACAGAAGCTCTGTCGCGAGTCAGCCATGGACCAGCAGGAGAAGAGGGGCCCTGTGTAGCCGGCCTTCAGTTAATGGAAGCTGACCAGCAGGAAAATAAGCTTCAGGCTTGTCAAGATTCACAGCCAAAAGCTGGTGCAGAACCACGGACACCCTCCAGCCCTGATTCAGCAGGTGAACCTCAGTTGGCCATTCCCAGCCCACCAGTGTCACCTACACCCCTAGAGTACTGCAGACGGAGACTGAGAACAGAGTTACAGAGATGATGGCAAAGTACATGGCTCCTGGCCTGATGCCAGCTGCTTGCTGATAACAAAGATAGGTAGTTACAGGATTGCTTCTGAGCAACTGGTTGCAAGCATGACCCTTAGGCCAGAGGTGTCGAACTCATTTGTTACAAGGGCTAGATGTGACATAAATGTCCCTTCGTTGGGCCAGGCCATGTCTGCAATAAAACGTAATGCCAGGTACCAGAGATATAAACTGTATAAAGGGCAGGAGCTGGTAAGTTCCAAGTTGGTGTACCCTCACTGCAGGGCCCCATGGGCTGAGAGGGGTGTAGAGGGAAAACCCACATGGGCAGACTGCAGAGCCAGTAATGCAGCACTGGGCATATGCTCCCACGCTGCTTGAGAGCCAGTTTGGTGCAGTGGTTAAGGAGCATGGACTCTAATCTGGGAGGACCGAGTTTGATTCCCCATTCCTCCACATGCAGCTGCTTGTGTAACCTTAGGTCAGTCACAAGTTCTTTCAGAGCTGTTCTCTCAAGAGCACTTCTCTCAAGAGCTCTCTCAGCCCCACCTACCTCATAGGGCGTCTGTTGTGGGGAGGGGAAGGGAAAGGAGACTGAAATTCAGATTAGATACACACATTCTCTTTTAACAACTGTAGTTAATTTAAATCATTTGGAGACATGTAATGCAGCTACACAAAGAGAGGACTAACATGTACAGGAAGCCGTAAAATGGCTGTGATATGCCAGGTATGACAAGCAGCATGCACCGCTAAAGCAATGAGGATGACATCTTCCCTTTCCAATAATAAATGAGATATTGCTCCCCTCCCAGTTAATTCAGGTCCCTCATACACAAATGAGCTCAAGAGGCTCTAAAGCAGTCATCTGCAAAGTTATTAAATTTTAAAGGCACTGGCAACAGCAACACAAATGATAGTTCTGCATAGCCTATCAACAACCTAAAAACACAGCTGGTTTATAATTGGCTATAGGCTATGGGAACACATTTCCAGTCCATACAGACAAACAGTTTGCCCCAAAGCATAAATAGAAGTGTAAGATAAAATAAAGGAGAGGCCATTTATATATGTGATATTACAAAAGCAGTTCCAAGAGAAAAGATAAAATGCTGCAGAAGCATGGAGCGTATTTCTATTTTATCCAAAAAAACCCAGCTATATACAGTCTTCTTCCCTGATCAAAGCATAGTCAAACAACGTGACTCAATACTGCAATCAAGTCCATATACATCCAGGCAATAGAGCAAGGAGCATTACTTATTTAGGGGCAGCCTATGTAAACCATAGTTTAGACCAGAGGTCCCCAACCTTTTCGAACCTGCAGGCACCTTTGGAATTCTGATACAGGGAAGCAAAGCCAAGGATAAAATAGCTGCCACAAGGAGACAACCGCAAAATGTCAGTGAGAGGTTATGCATAATTCTAGTCATAAGTCTTCAACATTTCAAGAAGCTTTGTTTAGCAGGATGCCTTTAAATATGAATACATGCACAAAGCTTAGCTTCAGTCATGCAGTGAAGATCCTACTGTTGTGGTGGCAGCTGCTGCCAAAACAATATTTTGAAAAACCTGCACAGTCAATCAGATCTCCAATAGTCAGGGAGAAGCCCCATTTGGCCCTGCCCACTTTCTTAAACACATGGTGGACCCCAGGAGAGGTGTGGGCAGGTACTACATTGGGGAGTGCTGGTCTAGACTAAAGGTTAGCACAATATGGACTGGCTTGGACTGGTCAGCTGTGTCCATGGCCAGGTCAGCTATGTCTAAAGAGGGTGTCAGTTTCCATGCAAGATACAGCTGGAAGAAAGCACTATGAGGAAAAACAAGTGTGGTCAGCTGCATCTTATTCACATCCACCCACTTTTCCAGTCCAGTCCACAGTCCTTTAGTTACCCATCAGAACATCAGGTAAACAACATCAACAGCATTCCCTTGATCCAGTAAGCTCGTCACTCAATCAAAGGAGGAAATGAGGTTGGTCTGGCAGGACCTGTAGGGGACAAATCTGTGCTGACTTCCCTGGTTGTCCTTTAGATGCTCACAGATTGATCCCTTTAAAACTTGTTCCAGTATCTTCCCTGGGACAGAGGTCACACTGACTGGCCTGTAGTTTCCTGGATCATCCTTCCTCCCTTTTTTGAAAACTGGGATAACATCTGCCCTCCTCCAGTCTTGTGGCACATCTCCTGTCTTCCAAGAGGTCTGGAAGATGATAGACAAAGGCTCTGCAAGCTCTCTAGAAAGTTCTTTGAGCACTCTTGAGTGCATACCATCTGGCCCAAGGGATTTGTACTCATCAGTGCAGTCAGGTGCTTATCAACTACCTCTATGTCCATGTCAACCAGCAGCCCGGATGCTGGTCCTTGCCTACTACCATCTCTAGATGTTCTTCCTTATCCTGCATTTTCAACTCTTTGCCTTGTCACCTTTCACATTTCTTCCTTTCCATTTCTCTAATCCTCCGTCCTTCACCCCTAAACCATGCTCCTGCTCCTGTCAAGGTGTACTAAAAGCGATGAAATAACAGAGAGACGGAAATAGGAGGGGAGAACAAAGTTCCGGCTAACTGCCTCTTGAAAGTCTGGGAAGCAGCTGCATCTAAAAAACAGCAGACACACCTATACTCCTCACTTGGCTTCATTAGGAAAGTGCATTTGCTTGCAACTACTTTGCCCCAATATCAGCTCCACCACCAGCAGAAATAAAGGAGAGAGACCCTGACTACTAGTGGTGAAAGTAAATACAAGAAGAGCCAGAAGAGAGATCTAAGGACTAGACTGCAACAACAAGGAGGAAAATGGGAAGACTTACATCCCCCCTGCTTCGATCCCCCCCACCACATCCTCAATACCTGCACTTACACGCTTTCTGTTTTCCCACTCCCATGTTAGCTGACGCTGCAGCTCAAGGAAGGATGAAGGACAAAGGCTCAAGAAAGAGGGGCAGAGAGAAGAGAAAGGAGGAATCAGAAAGGTGGCAAAGAATAGAGAAAAGACAGGCTGAATGGAACAAGGCAATACAAAGGAAGGGAAAAGGAATACAAAGAAGGGAATTTGAAAAGGGATAAAAAGAAGGAGTGTGGAAAAGGTCAGGATGCAGGGAAGCAACTGGATGTCAGGGAACACATCAGCAATAGCAACCAAATTGCTAACAGCAAAGAACCGGAAAGATACCACTATAAACAAAGTTTGACTGTGGATACAAAAAGTATGGTATCTGCTGAAATTATCTAGATTAATAGAGCTTGTACACGTAAGAGATGGAAGACAGCAAAAACCACTGACTCATAAGTGTGGGAAATTTATATTACTGGAAACAGATACTTCATTTAACTACCGATTTCTATCACTGCTCTTCCATGTTGTAAGTATTTTCATGTTTATATGTATATTTTAAAAACTGGTAAGATAATATTGTATGAATGAAAATTGGTGTAGTAAGTATGATGGTTTATATTTCCCTTGTTTCACTCAGTCGTGTTAAAACGTATCTTTGTTTATTGCCTGTTTATCTTATCAAAAAACAGAATAGAACAAGTGTTCGGAATCAGCTACTTCATTTGTTTCATGGAACTGTGAATTAGATATGTCCTTTTATATGACTGTATTTATGAAACTGGAAATCTGTAACTCAAAAAAAACTTTTAAAAAAGAAACACATTGGCAAATGCCATGGATACCAGATAGGGCATCACTACTCTAGAGAACATACTAAATTACTGTTTATACATACTAAACAAAATTTAACTCAGGTAAATAAGACAAAGAAGAGTGATTAAATATAGCTAGAAATCAGCACTTTCAACAGATACTCAGAGCCCTGACCTAGATTGCCCAGGCAAGCCCGATCTTGTCAGATCTTGGAAGCTAAGCTGGGCCAACCCTGCCAAGTACTAGGAAGGGAGACCTCAAAGGAATACCAGGGCTGGGATGCAGAGGCAGGCAATAGTAAGCCACCTCTCTAAGACTCACTAGGGGTCACCAGAAGTCAACTATGACTTCCAGGCATACACGCACACATACACAAAATACTCACCAAAAAACCCAGATACTCAGGTACAGGACTAAGCAAATTTCTGATGCCCAGGCACAACCACTACATGTCTAGATGCTCAGGCAGTCAACACCCTGAAAGCAGTATACATGAAAAACACATGAAAACCACTGGCTGAAACACTATTGTATGCATTACTTCTCCACACTGTCATTCTTCTACCCTTTCACCGATGTATTTATTCTGCAGTTTTTAAAGAAACCAGATGAAAAAGCATTTATAGATTGACTCATTTGTTATAAAGAAGGGGCACTTTATGTAAGCGGGTGTTTATATAACACAGGAAGGGCCACACAAGAATCCAAAGTGGAGAACAAAAAAAACTGCATTAAGAGACACAAGACTGGATATATTAGTCTTAACAAGCCCTATTACATACATGTGCAATTACATCTCTATTGCACACATAAATTGGATGGAGTATCTCATTATGCCAAGTAACAGAAATACAGTGAACACAGAACTAGAAAACCATGTACAACATGCAAACTAACTACAGTCCTATTGACAACTGTATCTTTCCCGCTGAATAAGGGACAGAATGTTTGCCAAATATAACATTTTGACATTCTACGGAATTAGTAAACATGGGATCCAAAAATATGCTTATGCACTATTAAAGGTAAAGGTTCCCTTGCTCGAAAGCCAGTCGAATCCGACTCTAGGGTTGCGGTGCTCATCTCCGTTTCAAAGCTGAAGAGCCAGCGCTATCCAAAGACGTTTCCGTGATCATGTGGCCGGCATGACTAAACACCAAGGCGCATGGAACGCTGTTACCTTCCCACCAAAGTGGTACCTATTTATCTACTTGCAATTTCTTGCTTTCGAACTGCTAGGTTGGCAGGAGCTGGAACTAGAGATGAGAGCTCACTCCATCATGCGGCACCCGGGTCTCGAACTGCTGAACTACTGACATTCCACAGCCTGCAGACCACCAAGAAGGAAGCTTCATGGTAAGTGAATACAAATCTTCCATTTGTACCTATGCAATTATAACAACTTTAGTTGACTTCCCAACAGAGATGCTGTCCTACGAATATCTGTTCCTATGAACTATGTCATTGATCATAATAGGCTGAAAAATACAGCGCAAACAGAGTATTTTTAAACAGACTTAGTCTTTACAGCACTGTATGCACTATTACAGTGCTGTAAAGACTAAGTCTGTTTAAAAATACTCTGTTTGTGCTGTATTTTTCAGCCTACTATCTTACTCTTAGTGCATTAGATTTCTACCTGTGTAATATCATTTTCTGCATTTTTCACATATTCAATACTTATGCTTTCAGATTTCTGCAATCCTAGTCCTATTACATTGTGTATTAGATACCTCATCCCATTGATCACAGCAGCACACATTGTGTAATCTGCTTTGAGCTTCAGTGAAAAGGGTAGACTATAAATAATATAAATAAAATAAATAAGAGGGTAACCATAAATCCCTCTTGAATAGAAGAGGGAATTATCAACCCTCTGGAGCTTTTTAAAGTAATAGCTTGGACAATCCACCACAAGAAACAGGGAGTCAAGCATTCCTGACACTTACAATTCACACACTGGCTCAGTAATCATACGACAACAATAGTTTGTCTTGCTGCAGAGTGCTAGAGGAGCTCAATATTAAAGCTGGCTTATCCCAGACCATTCCACCTTTCTTACTGAAACTCAAGGCAAATCAGCAACATAAGACATCCAATAAACAATATAGTAGGCCGAGCAACTGCTGGAAAAACAAAACAAGCCGACTCACTACAATGGTTGGCTCAGAAGAAGCAGGTACCTTCTTCACTTCTTTCTGAGCAGAACAGTCTTATTACAGGATCTGCAAAGCATGCATTCAACTTAGTTTAATTTTTCTCAGCAAGAAGACTCTTGCAAATGTATGTTCAGAAGAACACAGGAACTGCTGGAATAAGGAAAAACCTTTAGCACGGTTAACCCATAATCAAAATTCTATCCAATTTCCTAGAGTATTTTCCAGTGCCTGTTATAATCCTAACACCCAAAGCTGCATTATATTCCTTTTCCTAGGAAGTTTTTACCAGCCTCTCAAGCACTGGTTGCTATAGGAACAAGTCAATCAAGGTTATTTCAAGGGGTGTGTGTTTCATATACTGAAAAACACTGTAAGCATTAACTGCTTTCCAGTTTAACTATGGCGCTAACAGAAAGACAGTAAAGATCCGTTGAAGTGCAATTCCTGATTTCATAAACACCTTCACTATTGGTATCTACAACAAAACCAACACAGAAGCTATCAGTAATATTTTAGTAATAAGTTCAATAGACAAATTCTTCTATTTAGGAAACAAATGTGCACTTGCACTCATCTTCTGTCTTGCCTATGTTACATTAAGTCCTTGTCTTTTCAGTCGGGCATGAAAATCTAATCCATTTTACATAGAGATGTAAAATTTCCAAAACTTTTCCCCAGAAAAAAATGGCAATTGTGGGGAAAATTGAATGCAATACTTACTTTCCTTTTACTTATTGAGTAATATAGAATACATAACTTTTTTAGTATACAGAATTGTACTACTTTCCTATTTATGGAATTTAAAAGTATAAATGCCTTCATTCTGTATGGATATTAAGTAAACTTAGTGAAAACATTGAACTCTTTAATAATGCATTATTAAACACATTAAAGTATATTAATTGTTCACAAAACATTTAAGCTAAAAAATTTCTTTTAAGCATTGCATATGCCTACAGTTTACATAGGAATTATTCTCTAATGCTGTAAATTCTTACATAATTTTTTTCATACTACACAATTTCACCAAAACATTGTCTCTCATTTCACTAATTCCTTCCCCTGGAAAAACGGAGAGAGTCCTCAGGCTCTCTCATGCTATACATTTTAAGCATGAAAAACCTTGCCTTTAGAAGCATTGCACTCATTCTAGAAAATATTTCATAAGATTTTTTTCCCCAATGCTACCCCAAATGTTCATTTTTTAATTAGAAAAAATGGGGGGAAAGAAACACCTTTAAAAAATCTTCCCAGGATTTCCCCCCCGGGCCTTCCCATTTCTAATATGAAAACACATAAGACCAATTGTTCCCCCATATTCATTACTCAAGCATGTAGCCACAAAACTTGGTTCTTGAATGTGTTAATAAAAACAGTCTAGAAATGCATAAAATATGTATTGGAGGATAAATTATATCTTCAGCCTTGGTTTTGCTATTAATTACTGTGAACACAAAGCTAGGAATGGCTGGCTTAAGCAGAGAGACACATTGTGTAAATAGGCCATATGTTTTAAAACATCACAGCCTCAATCAAGTCTAGTGATCTGACAAACCAAAAGTGCAATACAGTCCTAAACTGAGTTGGAATGGTATAACTCTGATTAGACAGTACAAACAAAAAATACTGTGATCAATCTATATTATATGAATATATAATAATCTCATTACATTTACAAAACATCAAATGTCAGAAACCACATTTGTGAGAAACCACATGTCAGAAACCACATTTGTGAGAAACCACATACACATGCGTGATTTCAATGCCCATGCAGATGATGTGGCCTCCACTCAGGCAATGGACCTAGTTTTATCCGTGGTGGCACTGGGACTCTCCCAATATGTAACGACTCCCACTCATGCTCAATTTGATCTTCACGGCAGGGGTCACAGTGGACCGGGTCACTGCCTTAGCAGTGCCATGGTCAGACATCATGCCCTGAAGGCCCATCTGAATGTTTCACCCTGACCCTGTTTGAGCAGAAAGCAGATTTCAGCTCACCCGCTGAGCCAATTTTAGATCATCCACAGAGCCAAATAGACCCTATGTGGCCTCAGATGGCCCTGCGGGACCCGATGCCCCCAGGCGGCTCACTGGATGAGCTTGTAGAGGACTGGCACAGCCGACTCTCTGCAGCCATCAATCAGATCGCTCCCCGACGCCCTCTGCACCCTCACTCTAGACTGGCTCCTTGGTTTACCCAGGAGTTGCTGATGATGAAGCGAAGGCTAAGATGGCTAGAGAGACAGTAGTGGTGCACCTGCGATGAAGCCACAAGAACATCTTATAGGATGTTTATGAGATCCTATGAGATGGCAGTCAAAGCCGCTGAGAGTATTATACAGCCACATTGTGTTCATGCCCAGCCCAATAATTTAGAATAATTCGGTCTATGACTGTTCTGCCACAAGGCAGATCTAATGTTAGGGAACTGGACACTGGCTGTGAGGCCTTTGCAATCTACTTTGCTGATAAAGTCCTGTCGCTCTGCCGTGACCTCCCCGCCACAGTTGAGAAAGTAAGTGAACTCGAGGCTCCATGCACGTCTTCTAGTCAGGTTATGGATTATTTCAGTCTGCTCAGCCTGGAGAAAGTTGACAAACTGCCCTTAACTGTACACCCTACCATGTGCTGCCTTGACTCATGCCCATCAGGGCTAATTAAAGCTGGCTGTGATGGGTTTTGAGATGCCTTAAGTGAGACAGTTCCCTAGGGCACTCAAGGAAGCTGTGGTTCATCCCCTCCTGAAAAAGCCATCTCTGGATCTGGCCGAATTGACTAATTACCGGCCGGTCTCCAATCTGCCCTATTTGGGCAAAATAATTGAGAGGGCCGTGGCAATTCAGCTACAGAGCTTTTTGGATGACACTTCCATTCTAGATCCTTTCCAGTCCAGTTTCCACCCAGGCCACAGGACAGAGATGGCACTGGTCGCCCTCACGGATGACCTCCGGAGGAATCTGGATCAGGGTGGATTGGCAGTGATGTTGCTGTTGGACCTGTCAGCGGCGTTTGACACTGATCCACCACCTCGCTGACACTGGAGTCCAGGGGCCTGCCTTGCAATGGCTGGCTTCCTTCCTCCAGGATAGGGGACAAAGGGTGGCACTAGAGGAGCAGCTATCCTAAAGGCACCCACTTATTTGTGGAATGCCCCAAGGGTATGCTAATGAGTTACACTAATGAGCTCCTGCACTTTTTCTATGAAATGACCCCTGAGTCACACAACAGTGTGGCTCTCTAGGTCAACCCAGCTTTGTCCAGAATGGTTAACAGCACCCATGAGCTTCAGCAGTATGCACCCTAAACAAAAATAAGCAAGCAAATCGTCCACTGCTTAAAGACTTGTATTTTGATCCATGAATGATTATTCAGACATAAGCCTTGAATTTGATGTGGCTTACTCCCAAATTGTAGCCTTGAGCACACTTACCCAAGAGTACACACTTATAGAGTTATGCTCAAAATGGAGCATCATCTGGCCCCAGGAAATTTACTTAACACTACAGGATAGTAAACATCATAGCTGTTAGCCTATAGGAGAGTGCTTTTGTAAATGTTGAAGTATGTGGCAGCACTTGAACAGAGATTTATTTATAGTTATCTGTGTACAATGGCTTGTTTTTGCTTTTTCAGTTGTTTTTATTTTACTGTAGTGTGTTTTAAAGTACTGCGGTAAGATAGCTTTGAAGCCTATACTGGTGGAAACACAAGGTATGCATTTTTTTATATCAACATGCAAAACCAGTACTGAATAGCACATTGCCAGATATCGATTCATACAGATATTCTTAACACTATTCCTATTAGCAGTTTTAGTTGTCTATATTTCCTGATAAAGCAATTAGGAGCAACAGTGCATGACGATTTTATAAATGGAATAAGACTGTAGTCTATTGTATTGTTTAAGTATTATCTTGTCTTGTAGTGTTGGAATGCCCTAACCTGGATAACCCAGGCTAGCCTAATCTCATCAGATCTTGGAAGCTAAGCAGGGTCCGCCCTGGTTAGTGTTTGGATAGGAGACCACCAAAGAAGTCCTGGGCTGCTACACAGAGGCCGACAATGGAAAACCACTTCTGAATGTTTTTTGCCTTGAAAACCCTATGGTGTCGCCATAAATTGGCAGCAACTTGACAAAAAAAAAGCATTACTTTCTTTGCACTGTTTATGGTATGTCATATTTTCTATTGTTTTTGTTTGCATTGTTTTCTAATTTTGTAATCTTAGTCCTACTGCATTGTGTATTAGATAACTTTTGCTGCCCAATTACACTGTTATTACAAGTAAGTTAGAAACTAACAAATAAATGTTAGCGAAATTAATGTTAGCCTCAGTGTGATGTACCTTATTATATATTTATTTGAAATAGATAGCCATCTTTCTCCCTCGCAGAACTCGATTATAACGATTATAAAAACACACTAAACACCATATAAATAAGGCAATTATACACACACACAAAAAGTCACAACTTAGATTTAAACACAAGTATACTTGAGATGCCATGGTCAAGTCAGTGTTCAGCAACCAAGTCTGGAGACAATTTCTGAATTGCAGTAACTGGATCTGTAGTTGGCCTAATTTGGATGCAATGCCAAACTATGATTTGTGCAAATCAGGAAAGGGAGGAACAAACCCAGAGCTATGGGGAAGTGCATGATTCTGCACGGATACTCAATCATCAGCCTATGGTTTAGCCATGACATCACTACCATCAACTAATCACAAGCACCTACCATTTAGCATTTAAAACAAAGCCTGACAATGAGCATGTGCCATATCTCAATAATTCCACTCTCATCTTAAAGCAGAATGAAGACTATGTTTACACTTATTTTACTCGCTTTTAAGAGCAGAGTGAGCCACTGCATTCTCTTCACAGACCATTTTTTCTGTAGCCTATCTTAGGAAACTTTCAGTTTTTCTACCACTGAAATACTACACAAAATGCTGAGTAAACAATTCATAAGGGAAAGGAAATCTATGCATACTTAACACCTGTGGCACTTCTGGTACAATCAAGAATAGCCTGTCCTAATTAACAACTGTTGCTACATAGAGTGTGGAATATCAGACACTTCATCTATGTGAGAGGTTAATCATAGCTGCATGGATACAGTGAAAGTGCACCTCCTCCTTAGTGTAGCCCTCCCCACCCACAACTGTTTGTCCATGCAGGTCCTGTCACCCTGGGAATTAATCTTTCCATGGTCAAAAGGGAAAACACACAGAATATCCACACTCCTTTCATGGCAGATGGCTGGATCCAACCAGTTGATCTTTGTCAATGTGGTGGTGGTGGTCGGCTGCCCAGCATGTTCTCACGCTAGGTATATTTTGCTTATGAATCACTGCCATGGATCTTATACCTTGTTTCTACTTATCTTTGTCAATGTGGTGGTGGTGGTCCGCTGCACAGCATGTTCTCACGCTAGGTATATTTTGACTCTTTGGCACACATAGGTCTTGCATGAGTATTTCCAATTTAGACTGAATACTACTAAAAACTAGAAGCCAAACTGCATAAACTCAGCCAAAGGACAAAAGTCTTCCCTTGAAATATCCCATTTCAAAATGCAGTATTTCATCTGCATGCAATCCTCCCCATAAAAATGCTCACAAGCATTTCAGAAAATGACATTGACCAAAGGGTTTGAGCTTAACACTCTAATATGATAGTTTGCTGGAATCCATCCTGTAATCTTAACTGCTAGTGTCGACAGAAGTGCTGCTATGTGATTCTGCTGAACATGTAGATCATGCTTCAGAAAAATCTTGGCCAATCTGATACAATTGTTAGTGTGTTACGGAATACAACTGAGGATATTTTTGGAGGTGGCAAGATCATTTCCCTACTTACAACTTTAAAATTTTGCAACCATCAACAGGACACACAAACTTTACAGTGAAAAAGCAGAAGTGCCAAAATTATTTTCACCCACCCCTACTCTAAAAGCACCCATTTATTAGTCTGGAAACACATCTGCAATTCTTGGGTTTAAACTTATTTCTGATAATAGTAAGCAAGCAGAAAATGGTTCTATTTATTAAAAATTTGTATCCTGACTTTCTATCTCTTAATTCCCATGAACAAAATACATCAAAATACAACATGCAATCCACCACAGGAGTAGCAGCAAAACATAAATTCACTTCTCCATTAAAAGCCAAACAGCTAAATAATTAGTTACAAGCAACAAATATCAGCAAAACAAATAACAGTATAAAAATGCTATTTGATGTACCCAGTCATGGAGCAAAAATAAGAGAGTGCAAATTCAAATCAGTGTAGAAACTAAAAATTGTGTGGAAAGGTATGTTTTTATCTGTTGCTAGAAACTTAGATTCAGAACTTAAGAAAAATTTTGTGGGAAGGACACTCCAAAGTGTGGTGTAGCGGGTCTAGTTTCAGACTATGATCTGGGAGACCCAGGTTCAAATCCCCACTCTGCCACGTTAGTTTGCTGGGTGACCTTGGGCTGCCAGTCACATATTTTCAGTCTAACCTACCTCTTAGGATTGTTGTTGTGAGGATAAAATGGAGGAGAGGAGAACAAGGTAACTCACTATGGGTCCCCCCCCCCACTGGGGAGAAAGGCAGAACATAAAATGAAGAAAATAAAATAAATAAAAAATCAAGGCACCACAAGCAGGAAAGGTGAGCTCTTTGAAGCATCAGCAGGTAGATGCACTCTGATCAGGACCCTCAAGAATGATCACAATTGGCAGGGAGGCTCATATGGGAGCAGACAGTTTTTCAAGTACCCTTGCTAACAATCAGGGAATGAGCCAGTAGTCAGCGTAGCAAATTTAAAACTGACAAAATACAATTACCATAGCTTGTCCCAGTCAGCAGTCTCACTGCTTTATTTTGTACCAGTTGATGCTTCAAAGGCACTTCCATATGCAGCCATTTAAACAGAATTGCCACTCTGATTAACAACTCAAGTTTGGCATACTTGACTGTAACCAGTGCCGGATTTACGCATAAGCTAAATAAGCTACAGCTTAGGGCCTCGCAATCTGCTGGGGCCTCGAATAAAAACACAATATAAAAAGTGATTTCAAATATTAAAAAGGCGTATATATTTTAATTTTTTCTGAGACCAGCTGATGTGATTTAAAACAGTAGGGGGCCTCTGGGTTTTGTATAGCTTAGGGCCTCAGCAAGTCTAAATCCGGCCCTGACTGTAACCATCACAGTCACAATTCATAGCACCTGAATAGCCTAAAGCATATCCTAGCCAAAGATGGTGTGTTCCAAACACTGTTAACCTTAGGACACTGTCAGGCTTCAAAACGCCAGTCAATCTCCAAAACGCAAACCATCAGTAAACATACAAACACAACCTTTATTGGCATAACAAGGAAAGATACAAAAAACCTGAGATAGATTTGAGGGGGAAATTAAAAAAAAAACAACCGTCTACAGAAATTCTCAGATACAAGTGGCATAGCAGAAACGTAGGTGCAGTTGGAACTCAAGTAAGGAGAGTAGGCACATAATCTTCCCCTATCTAGCTCTTTTGCCACTTTTGGTTTCTATCTCTTTTGCTGCTACGGCCAGAAACTCCGCCACCTGCTCAGTGACTGAGGAGCATTTGTCAGGTAGCAAAAGTTCTATCCTTATATTTGACACAAGATTGGAGGTTAGGAGAAGTGGTTTAATCAGGCAGCATCAGTGGGGAGTATGCAACGGGCAATCAGGCTACGTCATATAGCAGTGATAGCAAACCTTTTAGAGTGCCCAAACTGCGACCCAGAACCTACTTATTTATCGCAAAGTGCCAACACATTAAATACTGAGGTTTTACTTTAGACAAAACAACTCATACATTAACTTAAGATGACCCAAACAAAGTAAGGAAAGCAATCCAAAATGCTTTCATTTACTTAAAATTATTTGGCAGAGAATTCAACACTTTAATGATGGTCTGGGCCTGGCTGGGGCGATAGCACGCGTGCCCACAGGGAGGGCTCTGAGTGCCACCTCTGGCACCCGTGCCATAGGTTCGCCACCACGGTCTTATAGAATCGGGTTCTTTGCCACACCTGCACAATCTCTGTTGGTAAGGGATACACTTGTACCTGAAATACAAAAGTGATAACACAGTATAATATAACAACCCAAAAAAGCACTGTATAAATAACACAATCAAAGGCACTATGCTGAAGTGCAAAGGAACAAAGAATATTTATATAACACAATGTGTACAAACAGATACAATATAGTGTATACATATGACATACAACAACACAAAGTGTACAAAAGAAGCTGGCACACAGGACGAAGAGACGAAGACTCCGGATTCCAATCTTCGTTTCGTTGGTACTTCTTCAGTTGTACCATACAGCTTCATCTAGTGCTCAATATATAGAAGCCTTCATGTTATATATGCAGGGAAAATTATCCACAATTCACATCAAACTAGTTTAAGCAGGGCAACCAATCATCAGTAGAAGAACATTCTTACATTGTCAGAGGCTTGGGGAAGGCCCAGAAATCGGGGTGAACATATGCCCTTTGCTCCAGCAATTATTAATTGAGAATCAGTATCTAGTATGCTCCTATTAATCATTTGGAATATATATGAATTGTTGGAGTTTGTCAGCAAAGCTAAGTTGATGCTGAGTGACCTGATTTTTCCAAGTACTAACCTGAACCATTTGGGCACGAAAGGATTTGCAGGTAAGAGGGAAATAAGACTACTGGGTGGAGAGTGAAAGTAGAGATGAAGCCAGTATTTGATTGTGGTGGTCCAAACTCTAAATTTTACTGTGTGAAGACCCAATCTGGCACACAGGGTAAAATAGTGCACCAAATTGGGAATGCCTAAGATACGACATAGAAAAGATGTTTTGATTTTTTTCAACATTTTTGTTAAAATATTTGAACCACACAGGAATCCCGTAAAGTAACTGAGGGACAAGGGTGGTATGGAAAATCCGTAAAGCAGCTGGGACAATTGATTACCTTTTCGATAATGAAAGCAGATTAATGCCAACAGCTTATTCTTGGCCAAGAGAAGGGCTTGGTCGCGATGCATGGACCCTTTTAAGTTGTAGTGAAAAAGAACACTGAGGCTGCGGTCACACGCAACATTAGCCACGCAAGAGATACGGAAGACAGGCGGAGTTTCCGGGCGCGATCTCACCAGCACATCTGGGGAGCGTAGCGCTTCTGTGGCACAACCGAGGCTTCCTCCCGAAACCGCGCAGCAAAAAACTAGTACCTCGGAGGTACTAGTTTCCGGAAACTGCGGGGCAAGGGCGGGCGTCTGATCGCGTTTCCGGTGGCATCCGGCGCCCGCCCATGTCCCCTTGTGAAAAAGGTTTTTTTCCCCCCAAGTCCCCGTGGTTGCGCACATGCACCCAACGGAGCATGCGCATTCGTAGTGAACACAAAAAAAGAAAACGAGTTCGCCGCGCCGCGCGCTTCTTCGTTGCGCGCAGGCATGTGTTGTGATCGACGCCTCTCCGTAACCACAGAAGCTCCACGGTACCTCCACAGAACCTCCACAGGAGGTATGATCGCTTTACTGCGTGTTAGTTTGCCCCAGGGCAAACAGTCACACTTCCCCCCCGCAGTTTCCTGCCCGTGTGACCGGGGCCCCAGATACCTAAAGGATTTAACTTGGGCAATAGTTCTGCCATTGATTTTCCAAGTGTGCTGCTTCCATGAATTGGAGAACTGTAAAATTTTAGTCTTGTCATAATTGATGAAAAGGGAATTCTGGGTGCAATATGAGATGAAAGCTGATAAAAAGTGCATTAATCCCACTTTAGTAAGGGATAAGACAGCAGCATCATCAGCATATAGGAGACTAGGTACCGATTGCTAGTGTAATTTGGGGGTGTGACCCTCAATTTTGGATAAGTGGGGGGGAAGGTCAGAAACAAACAAGTTGAACAGGGTGGGGGCCAAGACACAGCCTTGTTTTACCCCCTTGGTGACAGGGATTTTGGTGTCAATGTGCCCTTGTTGGTAAATTTGACCTGACAAGAGTTAAAAAGATGGAATTTGCATATCAGAAACAGTAGAGGTTGGTCAAGACATAATTTATGTAATTTGTCCCACAAAAGCTGTCTATCAATCGAATCGACGACTTTGCGAAGTATAAATGTATACTCAGCACTTGAGAAAGAGTTGCATCATTAATCCTTGATTAAAATTGTTTGCAGAAGTCATTCTGTTTTCTATCTTTCCTCTTCTGCCATCCTTTAAACAGCTTTGTGAGGTAAGAATACAGCAGAACTTGCGTTTGAAAGTGGGCTGCACTACACAGCCACCAATAGAGCAGATTTTCTGCAGATTTTGTCAACATCTGAAAGTAACAGCAATTATATCAATGCATACAAAGAAGGAAGCTGTTTTAATAGGTATAGTAGACAGAATGCTATCTTTCAACTCCCACTTGCATTCTTTAGCCCAAGTATTTCCAAGTATTTCCTCCATACCATGCAACTATATTTTGCCAAGTTTCAGTTTTATTCACAAAGTAAGAGTTTCTTTGGGCCCTCTTGCATTAATTTAAAAACATCCCATTTCAAACTGACGATTCAGGAAGACTGTAAGAAAAGCCACTTTTATATGAATTACGCAAATTACACCATGAATTACACAAAGTATGAGATGTCTTACTGCTCAGGAATATTTGGCAATTCACATACCTTAATTTTTGGCTACCAGTATCAAAACCACATGGCTATAGGGAAAAAAATCCTTCATTTATTGGTAGCATTCTATACCAAAGCAATGTTAACTTCAATAGCATACCCACAACAACATGCCAGTTTCAGTATCCTTTCTGAACAAATAGGAAAAAACCCAAGAAGCTGGAGATGCCACAACCTAAGACAGAAATAACTAACTACTATAACAACAGATCTGCAACAAGGACCAAGATTTAATATTACATGCTTTGGGGCAGCCACAACATAGCAAAGCAACAAAATCACATAGCAGTCATGCATGCATTCCTTCCAAAGGACTGAGGTCATCTGGATAACATAGCAGTCATGCATGTATTCCTTCCAAAGGACTGAGGTCATCTGGAAATTCTCTTCTTATATCAACAAGACAGCACATCAAGATTTATATCCCTTCTATAAATATGCCAAATGATAAACTGTATCTACAGTCATGAAGATCAAACAAACCTTTTATATTCAATCTCTATTGAAGATTTCTTTTCCTCTTGCTTTAAAGACCCAGCTCAAACGAGCATATTGAAAACACTTCCTTTCTTCCAGCAATTTTGTGGAGCCTACACTAATTTGATTATTGCTTAAGATTTTTCTAAGCTACATTTTAGCATCTCAGAGCAAGTGTATGCTTACAATAGCCCTGCTATTTGCAAATTACATGTTAACAGAAATATTTGGTTTAGAATCACCTGAGGTTACATTAGGAAGTTCAGCAAATTAATTCACCATCTACAGTAATCAGGCTAGACACCCTAACACAGTAAAACCTCCAGTTCTCTCTGAAATAGATGAGTTTTCAGTTTCCAGCCCAATAACTTCAAG
The DNA here is from genome assembly GCF_001447785.1 of Gekko japonicus. Taxonomy (NCBI): domain Eukaryota; kingdom Metazoa; phylum Chordata; class Lepidosauria; order Squamata; family Gekkonidae; genus Gekko; species Gekko japonicus. The sequence continues at coordinate 648,059 of NW_015174285.1, read as the reverse complement.
CAATTCCATCCTCTTAGATATTCAAACCATGCTTCCAAACAGGATGTGCTACATGCCAAGTCACAGTATCTAACCAATTCCAAGAAGCATGCATTTAACTTCAATGTGCACAAGCTCTCCTTAATGAGTCCAATGGTTTACTCACATTAAATGTTTGTAGGACTTTGGCTTGTACCACAGGATGGACAAGTATCTGCTTTTAAAATACTGGAAACCTAGGAAAGTCACACAAGAGGAAAGTCTATTAAGGCCTTTGAACAACTGCTGTTTCACAACGAAGTCACTAATACTTGTACAGTACTTAAAAGAACACGTCAAAGCTCAATAGTGGTTTGGATCTTAGCTGGCACCATGTTTGTTGTGCAAACAGTATCACACATTAATTGTACTTCACCTGGTATACAAAGTATCATGCTGCAAGTGCAGACTTTTTGTTTGCTTTGGAGAATACCTTAATAATAATTATTATTGTATGCCATTGTCTGAAGAATAGCCAGGAGATTCTAAGACTGACTGGCAGCCACAAGTTCTAGCTTGTTACACTTATGCACCACTAAGTGGCAAGCTAGACTTGTTTTTAAGGCAAGAGATGTTTCAGAGGTGATTTGCCACTGCTTGCCTCTGTGTCATGACCCTGGTATTCCTTGGAGGCCGCCCTTCCAAATAATAACCAAGGCTGACCCTACTTAGCTTCTGAAATCTGAAGGGATTGGGCTAGCCTGGGCTAGCCAGGTCAGGGCTGGAGAATACCCTATTTAGATACCATGTCCAAATATTTTAAAGCCATGCTGAATTTCTGCCCAGTTGACTTCTGGGGTCAGCCCCTGCCCTCCTCCCCACCTGGAAAAATGAACAAAGGTTGTACTGAAATGACACCTGATGTTATTCTCCAGTCTAGAAGGATTTCAAACCTTTAACAATGTTTAGCATGCCAGAGGATAAGAATCACTCCTCTAACTCCCTTAAGGGAAGCAATACGCATAATATTTAGCTGTCTCCTAATGCTTAGAATTTACTATTTAGGACAATAGTAGCTTTCTTCACTTTTTATAAAGACATCACAGTGATTCCCAGACACTTAGCATTGAAACACAGACCGCTACCCAACAGGGGCAGCGAGAATGTATGAAGAATCAGTGAAGGCTTACAAAACTACAACGTACAAAAGGATCCCGAAATTTATTTAATACCTGCTCACTCACCCTGTCTTAATAATAGACAGACAGATATGTCACAACCATACAGGCACCATTTTGTAACAGAAGCCACATAAATGAAAGCTTGAGAAATTAAACAACTAACCATTTAAGAGGACAGAAAAGAGGAGGAAACCGTATCAAAGGAACACCCAAAAGATCGCAGGGGTGTCAAACATGCAGCCCGTAGGCTGGATTAAGCCCTCAGAAGGCTCCTATCTGGCCCACAAGGAACTGGCTGTCTCCTCCTTTCTCCAGTTCTGCTGCTGCATTGCAGCTTGCTTTCCAGACTCTCTCAGTCACACAGGAGAGATAGATAGGCAAGTTTCTATTCCCTGCACTGGCTGAGGTTTCTCCCCCTCCTCCTCCTCCCAGGGGGAGGGAGGGAACGAGCCAGAGCTTGCTTCCTGAACAGGCTGCCTCAATCACACAGGAGACAAAGGCAAGCCTTTCTTCCCCTCCATTGGCTGACGTTCCTTCCTTTCCTCCTGCCTTGCTTTGCTCAGCTGCCTCAACCGCACTGGAGAAATACAAAGCAGCACCTTTAAGACCAACAAAGTTTTAGTCAAGGTATGAGCTTTTGTATTTTGTATGCCTTGCTAACACTGTGCGTATACTTTGTTGGACACATTATGCTATGGCTCTCCTGAGTTTGCCTCCCCTTCATCACTGTATTCATGCCCTCATGATCCAAGTCTTTCTCAGTAAGAAAGCAATGTGAACTATTTAGACGAGGAATAACAACAAGCCAGTGAGGTTGGAATGTTTTATTTTAACACGATGAATAAAATATTTTAAGACAAGGTGTTCAAATATTTTCCAAATAATTTCTAAAAAATATGCATGGTATCAGATTGAACTAGTTTCTGTGCACTGAGGACAAGCAAGTTCTAGGTTACAAACTGAACTCTCCAATTCAAGAACAAGATACATTTCTTCCTTTAGGAGGTGCTATTATCACAAGAAAAGAAAAATGTTTCAGTTTTGTTTTTGCATGTGGGTCGGTATTCTGTTGGTAATAATTGTTTGGATACACTATATTTTTGATATGCTAGTTGTGATAATTTCATGCCAAGTAAAAATGTCCACAGTCATATTTTATGTTCCTAAAGTAACAGAATGACTTCAATCTGGAAAAGAAAAAGGAAGTACTAATGTAGTATTTTTTTTCAATTTTTCTGAAAATTTCTGGGGTTTTTTTTGGGGGAGGGGAGAATGGAAAAAAAAACTGGTTTTCTGAGCTTCAAATTTTCCGAAAATTTTACATCTTTTGAAAGTTCACCCAGCACATTTCCTTTGTAGACTGGGGATTCTGAACCTAGACTTCTCAGATACTAGGCTGATACTGACCAACATGCACTGCTGTCTCTCTATTCATGCACTGCCTCATAGGAGTTGTAGTTATTTCTCTGTGGAAGATTATAGTTTTGTAGACAGAAACATAGCCCTCAGTCTGTGTCATGGTGCCACATGTTCTTGACCAGCACATGAAGACACTTATGTACAAAAGCTCACAATGATCAGCCATTTCACGCTTTCCCTTAGGCTCAGAACATTGACAATGAGATTTCTGTAATGCATGTCAATAAATCAAAAGTAGGTTTACAACTTACAGATACACACCCGAACAACACCTGGAACAGCATACTCAAGATTGCTACAGCACACTGTCTCCAGATTTTAATGCAATAATTCAGAGCAAGAGGTGTCAGTTATCAGAGGCTGTTAAACAAAATATTGCAAGAGTACTAATGTTTTAAGCATGTTTTATCTTTAGTTTTAAATAATATTTAATTGTGTTTATGTCATTTATAAAATTTATATCTTTGCTACCTGGCATCAAACTTTATGACACCTGGCCCAGCCCAACAAGATCTCATTTATGTCAGATCTGGCCCTCATAATAAAGGAGTTCGACACCCCTGATCTATTTATTTATTTATTTTATTTCATTTATACCCCGCCCTCCCCGCACGTGGGCTCAGGGCGGCTTACACAGGCACAAAAGTGCGGTAAAAATACAACAAGTTAAAACAGTTAAGGCACAAGTGCAGTAAAACTCAACGGTTAAAACAGTTTAGGCAAAAATGCACATCTCACAGGATACATAAATGACTACAATACTTAATCCCTATTGCATATCCCAGTGGGGTCAAAAAAAGGGGGGGGATGCCATGGGCCACGATGTTTCAGCTGGCCA
>NW_015174285.1:629145-644362 GCF_001447785.1 Gekko japonicus | reverse complement strand
CGGCTAAGGAAGGGGACCAACTGCCGCACCAGCCGTAGATGATAAAAGGCTGCTTTGGCAGTGGCCGCCACCTGGGCCTCCATCGTTAAGGTGGGGTCTAGGAGCACTCCCAAACTCCTAACCTCCGAAGCTGGCACCAAAGGTGCCCCATCGAAGGCCGAGAGCAGGAGTCCCAATCCCATACCACCCCGACCCAGGCACAGGACTTCCGTCTTCGCCGGGTTCAGCTTTAGCCGGCTCAGCTTGAGCCACCCAGCCACGACCTGTAAAGCCCGGTGGCCGCCCAACATCAGGTAGCTTGTCACTAAAATTTGCCTCCCTTATTGGAGAACTAGAAAATACCTAACGTATCACCAATTGTTAAAGAAGGTTCCAGGGAGAAAAGAGACTAAGAATAAACAATGGTGCAGTGAGATGAAGATTTTATTCCAAAATATTAATATCCCATATGCATCTCGCATTAAGCTTTTTCAGGGGGATCTGTGGAATATAAAACACTTCAAAAGCTGGGTTAGTGGCAACATTACTGTGTTTATAGTCCACAAATCCCCCCAAAGAAGCTTAACATGAAACATGTAGGAGTACTAATATTTTGGATGGAATAAAGTTTTCTTCCCACTGCACCATTGTGTTTTCTTCATTTCTTTAAAACCAATTGGTGCAGCCATTTGTTTTCTTAAAGAAGGATCCAGGGAGAGCGAAGAAATCAAAGATCAGTGGGCATACTGTGGAAGGTTTTATTAAATGTAGAATAATTAAGCATGCAGAAATAAAAACATTGAGGAAGAATCAGCACAGAAGAAGGGAAAACAAGGAAGGGAAGTCCCACCTCATTAATAGATTGGAATTCTCTGGGAATATTAACAAGCACGTGGATATTATGATTGATAGAAACTGGGTTGACTTTACATCAAGTTTGCAGAAAATATCCCTTTCTCCACTGCAGTCCTCTGAAAACAGGACCTCACACATGTGTGGCATAGGCACAGCCAGAAGAAAACGGCAGAAATTGCACATAAATCAAAGAAGAACTTGCACAAGTGGGGGTCTCCTAGTTATCTGTTCCTGCTGCCCCTTGTGTTGCATCCCACAATGTCCCCAAGGGTCCTACAGTTCTCTAGAAGGGCTTTTCATGGGCTGTTGTTAGAGAAAGGGGAGTGTAAAAACCACTGTCCAAAATATGTTTGTGACAGAACACTGTATATCTAAACTTCCAAAAAGTCTGCACCAAAGTCTTCTGAATCAAGCTAAGACATCAGGTGAAAGAAAATATTAAGCAATGGGAAGCAGTGAATGTAAGATTACGTGGTCAGTTCTCACAACAGACACAAGCAACGAAGTCCCCAAGGAACTAATATTGGGATTAATGCTATTTAATGTTCATAAATCATCAGGACCTAGAGTAAACAGCAGAACAACCATATCTGAGGACATCATCAAAATATTCAGGATCATAAAAATGCTTTCTGACTACAAAGCGCTTAAAAAACAACTTTCCAAAATGTGTAACTGGAAAACAAAATTGCACCTGATGTCAAGTGAACATTAACATTGATGTCAAGTGAACATATTAAGGCAAGAAATTAACTTCGCATGTAAAGAAGCTTCTGTCTGTTGGGGGGAGCAAGCGCAAGAGAGCTTTCTTGATTGACATCACCTCTATTTATTCAATGCCTTTTGTATTCCACCTTCCTTCAAACAGCTCAGTTCGAAACACAGATAAGTCTTCCCTTCTGCATTTTATCCTACTAACCCAAATCAGGCTGAGAGACAATGACTGGCCTAAAGTCACCCCAAAAAGTTTAATGGCATGCAAGAATTTGAACCCAGATCTCCCAGGTCCTAGTCCCAACATCCTAATAACTATCCCATATTGACTCTCATGCAGCAGAAGCTACATTAGGTAAAGGTTCCCTTGCTCGAAAGCCAGTCGAGTCCGACTCTAGGGATGCGGTGCTCATCTCCGTTTCAAAGCCAAAGAGCCAGTGCTGTCCGAAGACGTTTCCATGGTCATGTGGCCGGCATGACTAAACACCAAGGCACACAGAACGCTGTTACCTTCCCACCGAAGTGGTACCTATTTATCTACTTGCAATGTCTTGATTTTGAACTGCTAGGTTGGCAGGAGCTGGAACTAGAGATGGGAGCTCACTCCGTCATGCGGCACACTCGGGTCTCGAACTGCTGAACTACTGACCTTCCACAGCTTCAGTTCAGCGTCTTAACCACTTGAGCCACCGCAGCTCCAAAGCTACATTACTGGGAAGAAAATCCACATTTCTGGGAACAGTACACTTCACTAACCCTCCTTCCAGTTTATATTTTGTTTAATTGTGTTTTTAAATTATTTTTAGACAGTTTTAATTCTTGGGGACCCCAAATTGAGTGGAAAGGTGACATAAGATAGAGGGAGACAGCAATGGCTGCCCACTCCTGACCCATCAAAGGAGATCCAATTAACTTTACACTGCATACATTCTTTACATATAACCTCAGTTTCCCCACCCCTTACTCTCTCTTGGCTCTTAAAGTCCTTTTAAGCCACATAGGGACCAAAAATGGTAGCATGCAAAGTGCTTCAGGCAAAAGCTATAAATTAGATCCAAGAGAAGACCAGTAATGCCTACATCTTTATATGGAACCAACTGTGTCTCATAACACAACTACTGACAATGAAAATTTCCATAACTTGGTTGATCCACTATTTTATGAGAGAAACTTTTCTTTTACAAGGGATTCTTTACACAACACAGCCACATGTTAGCCATAAGTCCACCTCAACACATCTGATGTTTCTCTGGTCTAGTCTCCTAAAGGAAAAGAACACCTTCACAAATGAACTCCCCCAGCCAACGCCTCTGCCTATCATAATTCACCAGCTGAAAGCCACTTACTTGAGGAAACCCGGAAACCCAGAAATAGCTATGCCAACTACACACCCACAGCCCTCCAAGCACCTCACAGGAACTCCACACTCCTATCTGCGAAACGACAATTTGTTTTTAAAAATCATGTAGCATAACACGCCGCCGGAGGCTTTTAGACACTCAATAACACCTCGGGCAGCGAATCCAAATGCATGGCCCTCTCCCTCGCCTGAGGCTCTCGTGTGCCTTTGGAAGGCGGAGATTCTGTCCACGAGCAACCGCACCTCAAGGAGAGCAACCGAGACACGCCTCCAGCCACCGAAGAGCCAGCAGCACACAGGCACCGAGCTCTCGCCACCAGCCTCTACAAGACACGCTCGGACGCCCACAGACACCACGGCCACACCCCTGGCAGGGACCTACCTGAGAAGGCTGGAAAGCGGGTGCCCCCCGCCGCCGCCGCCACCTCCACTGCCGCCTCCCCCTGAGGACCCGGAGCCGCCACCAGACCCGAAGCCCGAGCTGAGGCGCTTGCCTGACAGCAGTTTCTCCACAGCAGGCAGATTCCCGGTGCGGGAGGCCTCCAGCAGCTCTTGCTCTTTCCCCATGGCCCGGGCTCAGCCCGGGAAGCCAGCCTGCCCCCCTTCCCGCCCCACCTCCACTACTCCTTTGCTGCCGCCGTCACTCCCCTCAGCCGGTGCGTCCTTCCGGGGTGGGGCCAAGGAGACCACACCCCCTCCTTGGTCATCCACTACTCCCAGTCAGCCAGACAGGCAAAGGAAATGGCGGGATTGTACAGGCAATTATAGTTCTTTCCGTGCTTCTCGCCTATGACGAGGCTGCTACATTTCTCAACAGAACAGCACTGTCATGCTTGGTCCTTTTTTAAAAATAGGAAATATCCACTCCGGCACCAGAGAGATTGCTGCAACCAGGAAAGAACATATTTTCTTCATACAGAGCTACAAGGTTCGACAGCGTCTCTAAAGGACAAAGGAGACCAGCATCTTCATGAGGAAATCACTTTGGGGCTGCTTCATACCTTATTAATTTTTGAAGTATTATTTTGTAGATCATCCTGTACTGAGGTTGCGAAGCGGAGATCTTTACACCCAAGTATTTTTGCTATATGTTGGGAAGCTGCAGATGGGTTGGGCACAGCTGCAGACAGAGATCTACATAACGTATGATGGTTTTACAGTGATTTCCTCTCAAATTCTGCCTTCCGTGTAGAAGTGCTGAGGTGTGGAACACCTCTGGCTCTCTTGTGCATTTAGCCCTGGTATTGTGGAATAGGGAGGCAGGAGGGATTAAACCTCCAAGAGCAGTGTTTCCCAGCCTGTGGTTCGGGACTCAAAAGTGGGTCACAAAGTCTCTGAAAGTGGGTCAGGGGGCTGCCCCTGCCCTTTCTACTGCTCTGTTTGTAGTTTGGAAACCAAGATCTGACCCTGGAAACATGTCAGCCATTACTGCATATACATGTTGATTAAGTAAAATGTGTCCTGATGGTTACTAGAGTGAATTTTGTAGAATTTTAGGGGGGATTAGAGGGAGTAATGTAGAAGGAGAGGGTGGCCAAAGTCTGGAATGTAACCTTCATATGCAAAGGCTGTGTATTTTGGAATGCCACTTACTTGGGGTACATAGTAGAGGCAGCCGCACCCTTTCTGCAATGTTTGTTTTTCTCAAAAACATCAGGTTACCGATTGTAGGAAATGGAATGTCAGAACCCTTGAACCAGCCCTGGATGGGTCACTATACCAAAAAGGTTGGGAACTGCCTCTCAAAAGAATGGTTAGTGCTGAAGGTGTATTGCAGTATTTGTCTTCTGGATAATGCAGCCCTCTCTCTAGAATCAGTAGGTCACAGGGTGGGGGATCTGATTTAGAAACATTTCTGTAACAGAAACAAACCCAGCAGACTTGTCTCTTGTATGTAAAGTATTCACAGCTAGAGTTGAAACAAACACTATGGTAGATGTTGTGGTGTTTTTGTAACACTGAGGTGGTTAGGGATTAGTTTATAATTCAGAGAAAGAGTAACAGGGTTATTCAGAATAACATTTTTTTCCTGGTCAAAGAATCACAAATGGAGGGACTGGGAAAGATGCCTGGAAGAGCTGTCAGTGGATAGCAACTGTCAGTTAGAGCAACAAATAGTGCTATAGAATAGATGGGGGGGTAAGGCCTGTGCCTTTGCCCGTTCTCTTTGTTCACCATTTCCAAACTCTCAACTGTTAGGCTGTTGTTGGTACATGGCTGTTATTTTATGAGGTGCCCTTGGTCCCAGCCCTCTCCCTCTTTTCAGCCGTAGTGGATCTCAGAACTGACCAGCTCTAGCAATGCATATGGGTCAGGGTATGTGCTACCTGACTGTTGCTAGATATGCCAATGATTAAGGGTAAAAGAGTAGATATTGCTAGATTGTTGCTAGATATACCAATGATTAAGGGTAAAAGAGTAGATGTTCCCCAAGTGTTTCAGACAAAATGTGATTATTCCTCTGGGCCCCTATGGTCCAATCTGGACACTTAAAGTAGTTGCCTGCATACTAAAGAAGAAATGCATCCCTTCGTTCCACCACATATGTAAATTAACAATCAATGTGCGATCAGGATTAATAACATTGCAATGATTATTATAAAACATAAACAAATAAAATATATTATTTTCCTGAATTCCTGTCTGCAGCATCCACATGCTTGAAAACATTATCTTTTCAACTTTAATGTATAAGAACCATGGCAACCATGCACTAGCCCCAAGTTTCAATGGCAAAGTACTAACTGTAGGAACATGCAAGGAACACCACGGGGGTTTTAAAAGGACAGTTACTGGAAATTTATCTAATGAGGATATGGCGGCTCCACACTGGTGGAATGAGCTCCCGGAAGAGATCAGGGCCCTGCGGGACCTTTTACAGTTCTGCAGAGCCTGCAAGACGGAGCTCTTCCACCAGGCTTTTAACTAGGAGCCCACCACCACTATCAATGACAACTAAAACCTGTAGAGCCTGGTCCCTGGCTGGTTACTGACAGCCTGTGTGAGCTGATCATATCTGAGGAAGATCAGTGAGCTGCATACTTAAACAACTTATGGATTGCACTCATGTGGTAACATCATTGATATGACATAAAATAACATAGCTAGCATTTTAATATCGTATTGTTTTAATGAACTGTTTTTAAATGTTTTATGGAATTCTGATTGTTATTATGTATTTTACCCTGTGTAAGCCTCCCTGAGCCTGCTCCAGCAGGGAGGGTGGGGTATAAATAAATAAATATGACCAGCCACTAATGAATCTGTGTCACAGCCCTGAAACAAGTAAACAACCTGGCTTTAATTTTAGAAAAGTGGAAAGGGCAAGGCCCATCTTGCTGGTATGATTAAAAGAAAATTAAAAAGCAAGAGGTGGATCTGAGAAGACAACTTTGAACACTAGTCTACCAGGTCAGTCCAGATTGTTTTCATACTTCTGTTTACTGTAGTTTACTGAACCATCTGCAGTTGCCTCCCACCCCCTGTGTTTTCATGGTTAGTTGTGAACTCATTCCACCCACAGTGAACATAGCAAAAACATATCCTAGTTTTTAAATGAGGCTTTTTGTTTGCTTAGCTTAGCAAGCTTTATGCTAATAGCAACCATGAGATCTTATAAGCCAAGCCAAAAGGCAAGTGTGTCCTTGATTCTCAGCATCTTATTTGTGATCACAGCAGTTGTTTGCTGTTTTCAGTAATTGCCTTAAAGAAGACAGAAGTTCTAGGTAGATGCAATGCATTGGCTCATATTAAAATCTAAAAACAAAACTCATGTACTAAGACCAACCAAAATAACACATAAAAGTGTGCAAGCTTTTGAATTATCCAGAACTTTTAATCAGGATTGATTTATTTTTTTTTAAGGAGGGGAGACAAAAACATGTTTGGGGACATCTGTTTAATTTTGAATTGATACTGGAATTTTATTGTAATTTTAAAATGTTTCTAATTATAGGATCTGTTGTTTTAGTATGATGTTGTACAGTGCCCTGAACCTTTGTTTCAGGGAACGGGAGGTATAAAAATTGGATTTAATAAATAAATAAGTTAATGATCTTAAAGTCTCTTTGAAAGCCATCATAAGCAGTTCCACAGAATCCTGCTTACATCTGTGAAGAAGTGTGCATGCACACAAAAGCTTAAACCTTGAATAAAACTCTGTTGGTTTTAAAGGTGCCACTGGACTCAAATTTTGTTCTGGTGCTTCAGACCAACCCGGCTACCCACCAGAATATAAAATTGCTCTGTTAGCCTGTTCCAGTTTTGGAAGATCTGCTGACTTGGAGGTGCTGGAGTGCATGGTGGAGTTAGTATCGGACACCTGTAGGAAGAAGGTGATAAAAATGTCAGCTTCTACTGTGAATGTTAAAAACCAGTGGTCATATGTCTCTGTTTTTGGATTAGCCTTAAAGAAAAAATTTCAAACTATGCCAGTCACCATTGGCCACAAGATCAAGATCTCCTCTGAATTCTCTTTCATATACATAAGAACATACACGCTTCCTTGATAAGAGATACGCTACTGTTATATCTTAGGAGCTGCGGTGGCTCAAGTGGTTAAGACGCTGAACTGCAGGCTGTGGAAGGTCAGTAGTTCAGCAGTTCAAGAGTTGCCGCATGACACGTCTCTAGTTCCAGCTCCTGCCAACCTAGCAGTTCGAAAGCAAGAAATTGCAAGTAGATAAATAGGGACCACTTCGGTGGGAAGGTAACAGCGTTCCATGCGCCTTGGTGTTTAGTCATGCCGTTCAAAGCTCTTTGGCTTTGAAACGGAGATGACCACCCCAACCCTAGAGTCGGACTCGACTGGCTTTCGAGCAAGGGAACCTTTACCTTACTGTTATATCTATACACTATGGGGCACCCCTAATTCCCCCCTCTCAGAACTCTGTGCCCTATATGCAAACGTGATGACAGGTTTAAAGTTATGTGGATGTATGCGTTTTGAAAGCTCCACCATCTCTTAATATTCAGTAAAGTAAAAACAAAACTTAACCAAACACCGAAAGAACCCCTTGTCCAATAGCATATCCTTGCATATAACCCTCCGCGTTTTCACTATTCAGCCGCTCCTGCCGCTTGGGCGTGAAGTGTTGTCATGGAAACAGTGGACAAAGGGGAGGAAGAAGCCTGCTTAGTGATGTCATCAGAGCCCGACAGAGTCGGTTGTTCAGACATGGCGGAAGCAGCGGAGTCTGAGCGAGAAGACGCTACTCTTCCTCCGTCTTCTCTTTCTGCACCCGCTGACCTCTCTGCTGTGGAAGTGGCCGCGGGGCAGGAGAAGGAGTCTGCGGAGGTTAAGGTGGAGGTACCGGGTGTAGAGGTGGGTAGAGAAGAAAAATGGGAGTGCGCGATACCCTGGACTCTTATTAAGCTACTTTAGCTGGCTTTGCCTTGTTTCTCGGGGGAGGGGGAATAAAGATTGACGGGCGTACTGCTAGCACATGCTGAGTTCCTACTCAGAAATGGCGTATATTTCTCCTGTTGTGCTACAAATTCTACAATTTACCATATTTAGTTTGCCTTTGTCGGGATGCCTTTTAAAACTTTGGTTAGTGGGGCACACACCTACTCTTCGCTAAATCGCTGAAAGTTCAGTCTCCAATGAATGATGATGACTTAATCTTCATATTTAAATTTTGGTGGAAAGTGCAGTCAAGTTGCAACCGACTTAAGGTGACCCTGTAAACTAGAGCTTTCAAGCCAAGAGACATTCAGAGGTAGCTTCTTATTGCCTGCCTCTGCGTTGCGATCCTGGGCTTTGGTGGCCTCCCAGCCAAACACTAACCAAAGTCAATCCTGCTTAGCTTCCAAGATCTGACAGGATCAGGCTAGCCTGGGCCACCCAGTTCAATGTTTGCCTTCCCTGTCTCTCCACTGCCACAACTGCTTATCAAAATGCTAAATGTTGCCTGTAAATTGTATTGCTCCTATTCTTCAGTAAGTGCAACTATGTAAAGTTAATTGTTTGGTTAAGCAGATGCTTGTTTTTAAGGAAGCCTTCACTGCCCATTTACTGACACCCTATTTCAGAAGTTAATGCAATACAGGGCATTGCAGAGTAAATAAATAAAATATACAGCAAGTGAAGAACTTTTAGTAATGTATAAGGAAGAAGAGATGACTCTGAAGCTTCTGTATCCTTGATATAAGAATAGGTATGCAAAAAGATAGATTAAGATGGGTAGCTGTGTTTGTCTGTAGCAGTAGAAAAAAGCAAGAGTCCAGTAGCACCTTAAAGACTAGCAAAAATTGTGGCAGGGTATGAGCTTTCATGAGTATCTAAAGAAGTGAACGGTGACTCATGAAAGCTCATACCCTGCCACAAATTTTGTTAGTCTTTAAGGTGCAACTGTACTCTTGCTCTTTTCTACTGCTAGGGATGTGAAAATGGAAAATATATTGATGTTTTCCTTTGTTTACTTACACATTTACATACTGGTAGTTGATAGCATATATCTACATTGGAAAGGGACATGTACAGAAATGCCAAAATGGAGAGCAGGAACAAATATTAAATAACAGTCTACCATTTAACTACTTCCTTTACAAGTTTGTTACTTTTTTAAAAAAGTGCAAGCCAATAGTGAGAGTGGGCTAATATCACTGGTGTTTTAACAGCTATATTAAACTATCACTAATACATGAGATGCATAATAGATACACAACTGTTAGGTAAATTGTTTTTACTAGATTAAAAGCAAGGAAGCTGCAGAATTGGCCCTTGGAGAACTGGAGGAATCTACATCACAGGCCTGTGCGGCCAAGAAAATAAAAATAGAGATAAAGGATAAAAAAGAGAAAAAGCACAAAGTTGATGAAGATGAAATCCAAAAAATGCAGTAAGTATTTCCAGCCCCATGGCAGATTGTTTTCTTTAGTGCTAAATGACTTACCAGGAATTTGCAAAGCCTTACTCAGGTCATCAGTGTAGTCACATATTATATAAAATACTGAAGTTTATGATTGTGAGTTCCAGCGTAATGTAGTGGTTACCATGTTGGATTAGGATCTGGGAGACCCATTGGGCCCTTATGTATGTTTTTAACTGTCTTTCCAATAAATACTTGTATTTTTGTATATTATAAGTTTTAACTAGGTTTTTAATATTGGTCCTTCATTAGACTTTCTTCTCACCCTTTTGGTTCTTGAAACACCAATCTGTCAGGAAAACTTGCTGAGTGACCTTAGGCTATTCAGTGTCTATGTCCGTCTGTGTGTGTCTGTCTCTCACACCCACACACAGACACATACAGAGGGCTTTTTAAAAAAACAACAACAGAGGAGTCGGAACTCTCAAGAGGGAAATGAAGTTTTCAATCTGCATACTGAAAAGTTATGAATTTTTAAGCATTTTTAAAAGAATTTTGTTGAAGAGGTTCCAGAACTCTGTAACGTACCTCAGAGAGTTGTGAGAATAAAATTAAAGAGATGGGAATGTAAGCCAATGTGGGTCACCATTGGCCAAAAGAAGTGGGGTATACATAAATAAATTTTTGCTAGTACATGAGCTACACGGCTGTTTTCCATTTCATAATGTTTGTGGGTGTTAAAGGATGTTCTAAATCACGTTGCATTAAATACTAAACATCCTAATATAAAAGTTAACTATCAAGTGGTACTAGGTATCAAGTGGCACTCTATGACTCTTCTTCTGATCACTTATTATATAGCGTCATACCATTGTTTTCCCTCAAATGTTGACTACAAGACATGTATTTCTGTAGTTTTAAAATGCTTTTAATGTGAAAAGTTTTTGAAAGAAACCTTCAGTATAATCCTTGTTTCCTCTAGAATATTAGTTTCTTCTTTTTCTGAAGAACAATTGAATCGTTATGAGATGTATCGCCGATCAGCTTTTCCTAAGGCTGCTATTAAAAGGGTAAGGTTCTGTTCCAATTCTATGTAAACATATGAACCTGTTGCAAGGTGTCTCTGCATTCTATGTATGAATGCAGAGTACTTTAATAAAACAGCCTGCATATTTTCAACTTTAGTCTTCCACAGAGCACACATTAGTTATTTCACAGCAGTGTTTCGAGATTAAAGCAATAAGAATTAGCACTGTCAGACCAAATGTTTAATCTCTTTAATAATCTTTTCTCAGCTGATCCAATCAATTACTGGAACCTCTGTTTCTCAGAATGTGGTCATTGCTATGTCAGGAATTTCCAAAGTCTTTGTTGGGGAAGTGGTAGAAGAAGGTAAGCACCAGAAGATTATTTCAGAATGGAATAAATCTCAGTATGCTTCTTAAAACTACACAACAGTATGAATGAAGGTGATGATCACTTATCTGTGATGACAGCCATTCCTGTAGTTCCCTGGATGTTCAGTTGTAAGGAATGCAGCATTTTGTTCATCAGGTTTTATGTAATGTTTATATTAAGAATAAATATTCACAGTTCCTCTATTGTGTTTATAACTTCTTAAAAGTACCAGCCCCAGCCAATCTGTGAATGTCTAAGCACAGCCTCCTGTATGCAGAGATTTAGATGTTATTTAAAACATTTCTATGCCATCTTTCCATCAAAGTAGGGTTTCCAAGGCATCGAACACTGATGCATTAAAAAATTTAAAACAGCATTCAAAATGTATATGTAAAATATTTAATAATGGAATAAAACATATAGATATACAAAAACCACAGAGGAGAGCCAAGAAGAGTTTACTGGAGGTATACCCAACAAAACGGAATTTTTTTACCTGGCAGCAGAAGACAATGACAAAGGGAGACAGATGAATTTCCTTAGGTAGGGAGTTCCACCCATGACCTGAATATCCTAGGCTAGCCTGATCTCACCAAATCTTGGAAGCTAAGTAGGGTCAGCCTTGGTCAGTATTTGCCTGGGAGACCACCAAGGAATACTAGCATTATTACGCAGAGTCAGGCAATGGAAAACCAGCTTTGAGCATCTCTTGCCTTAAATCAGCTGCAACTTGATGACAAAAAAGGGGGAGTTCCAATGTTTTGGTGCCATGACTTGAGAAGGCCCTTTCTAGGGTTGCCACCCATCTAGCCTCAGTTGGTGGGGGCACCTGAAGCAAGGCCTCTGAAGATTACCAGAGTGGATGGGTAAGTTCATATTGAAGACAGTGGTCATTCAGGTATTTTGGCCCCAAGCTATACAGGGCTTTATAGGTCCATACCAGCACCTTAAATAGGGTCTGGAAGCAAATTGGGAGCCAGTGTAGATGGGACAAGACTGGGATGATATGTGCAAGGTACCTAAAACCAGATTGCTTTACCTATAATTTTTGTTTTGAGTGGTCACCTGTGCATTCACACTGATGGCTTTGCACATAGTAAGATCTCAGAACCATCGAGAGCAACAAAATAGGCATGGAAAAACCCCTCCCCTCCCAAGTGCAGGATCAAAATGTGCATGCCCTGGGGCAGGAATCATGCCATCTGCCACACTAGATGCATCTCAAGAGAACTTCTCCAAGGGTTGTTTCCCTTAGGGCTACTTCTTCATCTGGAGTGAGTGAATATCCATATTGACCTCTTTGAAGGCTTCTGCCTCCTCTTTATTGTGTGCCTTTGGTTTAATGGTGAGAAAAAAAATTGTTTAAAAATTGCTGTGATTGTGGTGGTAAATTGGAATCGACTCATGGTCACAACTACTGTTTGTTCTGCCTGGGCCAAGAGCACAGCACTGAAACTTGTAAACACTGTCTCAAGTTTACATGGCAGGCTCACAGAAATTGACCTCACCTTTAACTTCAGCTGTGGGAATGGGTACTCTAGAAACTTCCAAGATTGAGTTTTGTGCAGGCACAAATCCTATCAGTGTGGTGCACAGAGACCACAAAAAAGTAATTTGTAGTTAACTGTAGAGAAATCTTATCCAATACATCTGAACTAATCACTGTGATACATTGTGTGTGGCAGCATTTGAAATCCTGATGAAGTCAATAAATAGAGTGAGGATAAGTGTCGGGTGAATTTTTTTCCTTGCAAGGAAGGCTACATTGCTTCTGGAATGAATTGATGTTTAGTAAGTTGGGTAATATAGAAACTTAAATGGCAAACATGTCTTAACTTTACACTTTTGGTTGACCAGGTCACAAAATTCAGGTAAACTATTTTCTGTCTTTGAGGTTCAGATGTAAGTTACAATATGCATGTAAGCAAATAAGAGAAATGAGTTATATATGGGGCAACTTCTTATGTCATTTTTATAGGCTAACTTACATTATGACTAGTTATCAGAATGGCAAGACTTGTAGAGACAACTCGATTGCCTCTACTAATTTATAATGCAGTGTTTGTAGAAGTAAGGCTGCGGTCACACGGAGCATTAGCCACGCTACAGAGACGGAAGATAGGCGGATTTTCCGGGCGCAATCACAGCGCCACATCTGGGAAGCGTAGAGCTCCCGTGGCGAACCCGAGGCTTCCCGCCGAAGATGCAGGGTAAAAAACTAGTACCTCCGAGGTACTAGTTTCTGGAATTCGCGGGGCAAGGGCGGGCGCCTGATCGCGTTTCTGGTGGTAGGTCGTGGCATCCGGCGCCCGCCCATGTCCCATCGCTAAAAGGTTTTTTTCCCAAGTCTTCACAAGATGCGCACAAGCACCCAACAGCGCATGCGCACACTTCGTTTAAAAACAAACAACACAGTCCCCTCCTCTTTTCCGTACCCCCCCCCCACTCCTGCCTCGGCCTGCTCGAGAGGAACTCTGCACCGGGCGGCAGAGGGGGAGGTGCAGGGGGGGCGTGGCGGGCGGGAGGGCGGCCTGGCTGAAGCTCCTCCTGGAGGGGACTGGACAGAGGACACAGTTTGCATTTCTCTGCAGCCCTGGAAGGGGTTAAACACACGGAGCCTTTTGCTAGAGAGGCCACTTCTTTGCCTTGCCGTGCCGCAGAATTGTCCTGTGATTGGCACCTCCCCCCTAACCATGGGACCTGGACGGGACCTCTACAGGACGTCTGATCTCGCAACCGCACATTATTTTGCTCCGGGGCAAACAGCCATGCTCCCCCCCCCGCATTTTCCTGCCCGTGTGACCGGGGCCTAAGACTGATTTTGTAGCCATCTATGCATTTTAGCTATACTGAATTTAAAAAGTGATACAAAGGCTTGCTTTTGTTTGATTTGTACAGCACTAGATGTATGTGAGAAGTGGGGAGAATCACCACCTCTGCAGCCAAAACATATGCGTGAAGCAGTCAGACGTCTGAAGACACGAGGACAGATCCCCAACTCAAAATATAAAAAAATTCTCTTTCACTGAAGAGGCAGTAGGGAAGGAGTCTTTAATGGGATGGTGAGGTTTCAGCTTGGAGCAGATGAAAGACTCTTGCTGATGGTGTCTTCAGAGGGCTTAAAGCCTCTAAAACATGTATCATATTTAAGGTCTCTCTGGTAAGGAATAAGCTGTTTCTGAAATTGTGGACCACTGAAGACCAGCAATTCAGCAGGTTGTTTGGACTGAACATATAAGCATTTTGTAAGTATGTGAACAGCAGCCTTACTGCTGTTATGCCAGCTGGTTATGCTAGCCTCATGGAACTTTTTTACAGATTTCTTGTAATTGGAAATAAATACATCTAAAGAAGAAATGTTACTGGTGGGAACCAATAAGAAACTCAGTAAAGAAAAGGTTTAAATTGTGTCAGCGCTAATGTTTGAGTTAGCATTGAGTCTTTTGTCATATAAAACCTGTGGTTGTATGAAATATTACAAACACTATTTGTTAAACTCTTCCTAGTGTTTTGAAAGTGACACGGGCTGCCAGTAGCAGCTCCTTGCATAACACAATAGGCATGACACTGCAGAATTGACTTTCTCTTGTTTTGTTAGATATTTAAGTGCTTTTGAATAGCAGTTTATTTAAAAGACACAGTCACTTTAAAGCAGTCATAAAAATAATTTTGACTTGGGCATGCACTAAGTTCAGAGCAAGTAAGTTCTAGAAGCCAAAGTGTTTGACATATATCATCAGATGCTTCACATTACCAGATTTTAGGGGGTGGCAGTAGTAGCAACAAAAGCTATGAGTAACATCTACTTTGCTACCATCCTCACTGAGTTGTAGTTTAAACACCACCAGAAAGTCAAATTAGTATCCAAAATATGAAGCTAGAAAATATAATTTGCAGAAATATATATATATATATATATATCGACACACACATAGATGTTAGTCAGTTTAATTTATAACTTTTTAAAAGTGGTTCACAGAACCAATACAACAACAGAAGGAAATGATATGGTGCAACACAAAAACAATCCAATACTGTCTAAGGCTTAGATTCAAGTCTTACTTGTACCGTGTGCTCTGCCTATATTCATGGCATTCCT
>NW_015174285.1:600801-629116 GCF_001447785.1 Gekko japonicus | reverse complement strand
TGGTTATAAAAACCACAAGAAATCAGAGAATCGTATGAGAAATAGGAGCTGTCTTCTTGGTATACCAGTTGCAAAGGTAAAACAGTGAATAATTTTGCCTTTTTTACATCAAGCAGAGCAGTGAAAAAGGAAGCATCTGAACAGCAGCCACAACAGTAACCCTGATAAGCAGGGCCTCAGGGCTGTAGGTCAGTAAGACCAAAGAAGCCACTTATCCCTTCTGTTCCCACTGTATCTCCTCTACATTTTGCCTTCTTAGTCAAACTCAGTTCAGCATTTTAGGCTTATAATGGACAGAAGAATGCAGAGACTGAAAGTATGAGGCACGGGTGTAGTTCATATGCCTGTAAGATGCTGCAATTTGTAAGTGAAAAAAGTTTCAGCATTCAAGAAAAGTGAACAGAAATAAGCAGACCTGTATCAAATATGACTGAACTATAGGGCTAAGACCGTCTTGCCTCATTTCAACAACTAAAAAAGGAACCTATCCAGGCTTATTTAATTAAAGTGAAATATCGGTTATGTTTAGGAAAAAGATGTGTCATTGTGTGGTATACCTAAAACTAGCTAGTAGTTTGCCAAGTTCACAGAAAGCCTGATTCCACACAAGAATGAAGTCAGTGATGCATTCTTAGTACCATTTCTTAATAGCAGCTGCACTTGTCAGCCCCATAAGGAAAAGTTTCCAGTTTTTAGAAACAGTTCTATTCATGAGGTGAGGCTCATTCTTCACACAAGAGCCAACTGCGAAACACATTATTCTTTTGATTTTCTGTTACTGCCTTAAAGAGGAGCATTTTCCAATATGGAGAATGATTCCATATATGTTCTCGCAAGCAGTAGGGTTGGGTTTGAGGAAGATGCAGCTGAAGGGAGAGGGGGACCTAAGTGACAGCAGCAGATAAATAAGCAGAAATCACAACACATAAAGCCTTCTGTGCAAAAATGAATTATTCTAAATTAATGCAAGTGACATCACAGCACAATTGCAAAACATTTGTTAGTTCAAAGTGCCTGGACTAGCCTCAAGGGCTAAGAAATTGCGAGGCAGCTAAAGAGATCCTTTTTCTCCCTTCAGAACACACTGTTTCACATACCAAAGGTCACAGTGACTGCTCCAAAGGAGTTAGATGATAACGGACAAGCAGATGTAAGAAACAGTCAACTGCATTCCACAGCATTGCCCTTCAGCAACAAACCATTTTAACAAGGAGAAATATACTGCTGGCGGTTCACTGATAGACTGATCATTTAAACCTGTAATAATTATCACCACCATGTTTCATCATTTTATGAACAACATATCATTCAACAACCTCTTTGATTTTGAAGGAACATTATATAACAACTGCATAGTCATGCACATTCAGTTTACTCTTGGGAATAACCAACACATTATGCAGTATGTCTAATCCAATAAGCACAATAGTATATACCTTCTTTCTAAAGGTGCTTGCAGGGTTTTTTTAAAAAAGGTTAGAAGTCCCCCTGATCCTTTAGACCAACATGTATCAACCTAAGGAGTCAGCTTTCAAGTATACCTAAATTACACATGGTTCTGATCTCTCCAATTTAAGTCAACAATATTTAAAAACTCTGTAATAATAAAATTAGGCCTGTAATTATAGCTACTATCTCTTTTTAATTGGGAGGCACTATTGCAATCCAGACAGCAGTCAAGTATCTCCAGCTTTTGGGTAAACTCAGTTGCACCAAGGGTAGGGGACGTTTGCCAGCTCCTTTTTTTCCTGCCACAATGGAGTAAATGTGTTTTTTGTCAATTTGCTTTGTATCCACAAAATATTGAATTAGTGATCTGAAATAAATACAACACACATTTGGGAAAAGTGAACCCCAATGAAGTTAGAAATGTGATAAACACCAGCAGAGACTTGTATTACTGTCAAGGATGGCCTTTTAGCAGACTGCAGTACTGGGTTGTATTTCAAAGAATCACAGACTTGGAAGGAGCCATCCAGTCCAAACCCACCCACCCACCCACCCCCGCTCAATGCGGGATCAGCCTAGAGCATCCCTGACAAGTGTTTGTCCAGCAGCTGCTTAAAGACCACCAGCGAGGGGGAGCTCACCACCTCCCCAGGCAGGTGATTCCATTGTTTCACAACTCTTATAGAAAAAAAGTTTTTCCTTCCCGCCCTTAATTTAAACCCATTATTGTGAGTCCTATCCTCTGCCACCAACAGGAACAGCTCCCTGACCTCCTCTGACAGCCCTTCAAATACTTAAAGAGAGCAATCATGTTCCCCCTCAACTTCCTCTTCTCCAGATAAGACATTCCCAAGTCCCTCAGCCTTTCCTCGTAGGACTTGGTCTCCAGGCCCTCAATCATCCTCATCACTCTCCTCTGCACCTGCTCCATTCTGTCCACATCCCTTTTAAAGCGAGGCCTCCAGAACTGCACACAATATTCCATGTGCAGCAGTTAAATTTGCACTGCCTGATAGGAAGGTTTACCAGCTTTTTTCACATCCTTTTCTTCATAGTGTCTTTTATGTTCCTTATGGATACAAGGTTAGGGAAGGAATAATCTATCTAATTTTCAACAGTTCCCTCTGCGTGTGGATATTTATTTTTGCAGATAGGTGGTTTACTCTCCCCAGACTCAGCGGACTCTGTGGAACTGCAGAAAAATCCAGAAAGTTGCAGAAAAATCCAAAAAGTAAAACAAAAAACAAAAAACCCAACCTCGGGGAGGGTTGAATCCCCCCCCCCCCCAAATACCTTTTGAAATGACTGCCGCAGGGATGCCCTCCAGGCCCCACAATGGTGACAGTGAAAGATACTGGCTGATAGCCAGAGAGGGGAGGAAGCAAAAAGAAGAACTGGAACTTGGATTTGGGAAGATTCCTCCTGCAGTATGAATGGTTAAATAAGCAGGGAGTTTGGAGCCCAGCCTGGGACCAGAACTGCCTGCTCCAGGTTGGGAAATTTCTGAAGATTCTATTGAAGACTGAGGAGTGCTAAGGAGTGCAGAGTTTGGGAGCAGAGAGGCCTCAGCTGGATATAATGCCGGAGAGTCCACCCATTTTCTCCAGGGGGACAGATCTCTGTTGTCTGGGGTTCAGTTGTAATTCTGGAGGATCTCCAGGTCCCACCTGGAGACTGACAAGCCTAGGCCTAGCAACACCCTCTGGGTGACTTGAAACCACCTGATTTGCATGATTCAACTAGGCCTGGCTGCTTGCTACTGTTCAACAGCAGCCACCCTATGAAAGGTAGTGTAGTATAATGGTAAGAGCTTCAGAGTACAGTTTGCGAGGCCCAGGTTTAGATCCCCATCTTGCTGTAGAAGCTCACTGGGTGATCTTGGACCAGTCACATACTTTCAGCCTGACCAACCTCATAGGGTTGTTGTGTCGATAAAAAGAAGGAGAGAATAATGTAGACTGCTTTAGTCCCCACTGTGGAGAAAGACCACAGTTGTCCTCAGTAGAAGCTGCAGGGGGAAAGGAGATATGGAACGCTGAAGACGGGGGCAGATAAAGGTAGGTTTGGCTATTGGGTGGGAAGGAGATAGGGATGCCAACTCCATGTTGGGAAATTCTTGGATATTTGAGGGATGAAGCCTGACAGATCTAATGCCATAGACTCCACCCCTCAAAGCAGTCATTTCCTCCAGGGGAACTAATGTTGCCAACCTCCAGGTGAAGGCTGGAGATCTGGAAGTCCAGATTACAGAGATCAATTCCCCTGGAGAAAATGGCTGCTTTGAAGGGTGGAGTTTGTGGTACGATACCCTGCTGAGGTCACTTCCAAGCTTAAACCTCATCCTCCCAAGGCTCCAGGAATTTCCCAACATGGAGCTGGCAACCCTAAGAGGAACTGATCTCTGCATTTGGGCAATCCGTTGTGATTCCTGGAGAGCAGCTGCTGCCGCTGCTGTGGAGGGGGGGAGGAAAAAGGTGGGACGCTGGGAGAGTGGTGGGGCAGAAAGAGTGATAGGTGGTGGCAGAAAGGAAGTGACAGGCATGGAGAGAGAGTGTACGTAAGAAAAGGGGTGGCAGGAAGGAGAAAGTTCGAGAGAAGTAGGAAGAGTGTGAGAGAGTGGAAGAATCAGAGATGGGACAGATGCTCCTGCATGTTTCTTGCAGGTCCCCAATTGTCTTGTCCTAATTCACAGGATTGCATTAAGGGCTAAGGAATCTGTGGAATATTTTTATGAACATTTTCTTTTCTCCTGGCCATTACTAATTTCCTCTGTGTGGATTTCCTCATATCCTGTCTGTTGAAATTGTTTTGTGAAAAAAATCCTCTCTGGGATTGATAGTTTAATGAAAGGACCAAAGAAAACGAACAGTGACCCAGCATTTCTTTACACAACTGCTGTGTCATACATTTTATAGAATTGTGCAATTAGCTACGTAAATCAAAGCAACAAAAAGAAGCTTGAGTATTCAGTTTTAGAGTACAAAAGAGTTTCTGACACAATTAATCTGGATTACTAAAAATTGCAGAATGTTGTTTACAGCTCATCATTTAACAAATAAATCTCCAAGGTGCTTGACCCAGAGGGGATGTGCATAATTCAGTTCCTGTGTGTCACCCCACTCCTCTCATTTAAGGAGATAAGAAACTCAAGGTTACCTGTGTATTGTAATGCAGAGAGTGGGGGTGGACAGGAGATCCTCTAATAGGCAGTGCAGGTCATTGTACTGAAATGAGGCAATAATGGAGGGAGTGGATAGCATCTACACACTGGTGTGTCTCCAAAACTCAAGTAACAAAGCACTGGGAAACAGCTTAAAGTGAAACAGGCCACCCAAAGTCTCTTTTCCACTCTCAAATACATGATGACTGTTTCCCTGCCACCTCTTTCCTATGCTAGGATTGCCTCTCATCTGCATTGTACTACGATTTCAAGCTCATGATCCTGCACCAAAGTGCCAAGGAATTTATTTTCAGTGGCACACAAGGCTTCAAGCAGGTAGTCTGACCTTATTGCTTTGATGTACAGCAAGGATATCCCCAACACCACCAGCAACCTCTGGCAGCAATGAAGGAGGAAGCAGAATTATGGTCAGAAATATTAGTAGTTTGTCAGCACCACTTCAAGATGACTTGAACAAAGGAGAAACTGAAATGTTCCTTGTTTGGCTTGGCTATTTTAAAATTTAACACTGCTTTGTACTACCTTGACAGGTATATGGCTGTAAAACCAGCTTTCTGGCTTGTCTACTCTCATTTGCTTTCTTGTTGTCCCAGAGTCCCATCTCTCATAATGGCATATTGTTTCTCTTCCTCAAGGCAGTTACTCTGGTCTGATGTTGCCCTAGTTAGGCATTTTGTAACGAGTAAAATTTTTTGATGCTGGTGTTGATCTCTGGTTGCCCTGAGCATCTGTAGCCCAGGTCACTGCTGTCAAAGTTGGAAGAGGGGATCATATTTCCTAATTTCCTGTAGTAGACGCGCCTTGTCCAAATTAGCTTCTGCTAGGGCATTTTTGGTAACCTGTAGCTCTCTTGCCAAAGCTGGCACTTCTTTTAGCTGCAAAAGACAAATGTTATTTGGCAAAATGTAAGGTGCAATCTGGAATATTAGACATTATATATACAACATGCACTGGCAGTAGAACAAAGTTTGAGTCCAGTGGCACCTTTGTAGGGTTGCCAAGTGTATCTTCACCGGGAGCGGGGGGCTCCCGGCCGGCATGTTGTGTGTGCACGCACGCACCGCATGCACGTCACCCGGAAAAACTATTCATTCCCCTCACTGTGCTGGCATGTGTAGACCAAGGCTGAGATAAGAAGCACTAGCAAGATAAGCATGCTTTTCAGAAAGAAAGTCAAAGATGAGTGCTAAGATAAGTCCTTGAGGAACTTTAGTAGAAATAGAAGAAATTAGATTCAGGTGGGTAGCTGTGTTGCATTCACACTTCCTCAGGCACACTGAAATGGAAGTTATCAGTCCGTACATATAGGTAGAGGGTGAACAGCAAATTAGCCTACAACGTAATGATGTTTTAACAGATATGAGAACCAAACAGAAGTAACAAGCTAAGTTTATATGGTCACCATGTGTTTAGATTCAATTCTTGGGGGGGGGGGGGAACAGTGAGGCAAATAAATATGTCAGAATTGGAGACTGATGTGTACTTGTATCCTTCTTCACTGTGGGATGCTAAGAGTAACTGTCTCAGATCCTGCTGTTGCCCTCCATCTGTCTCCTCTCAAGCATGGAGGTAACTAACAGCATCCTATTCTTTGAGGTATAGTGTTAGATCTCTGTAACCAGATCAGAGAAATACATTTCAATCTACCATTCTAAATGATATTACATCCCATTATTCCACCAAGAATGGCTATACATTTTCAGTGTGGTTTCCTATTTTAGAGTATCTAAATTCACAAGACGAAATCCCAACAGTAACTGATATTTTAAGTATGATATGATGTTAAAAGTAAGAAATACAACAAATATTGTGTACATTTTATTGTTATTGTTAAAGTTCCTATATGTAGATGTGTATTACTTGGTTATAAGCAATTTATTACTGGATTATGTTTATATTATTTTTTTCTTTAATAAAAAAAATTGGGGGGGAGAATGGCTATACATCCTCTTTATTTTAGTGTATTTCTTATTTGGAATAGTAGATTGGAATAGTGATTGTAATGTAATAGAAAGAATATTAGAATGTAGTATCATTTAGAATGGTAGACTGAAATGTATTTCTCTGGTCTGGTTACAGAGGAGATCTAACACTGCACCTCAAAGAATAGGATGATGATGAAGAAGAAGATTGGATTTACACCCCGCCCTTCACTCGGAGTCTCAGAGTGGCTTACAATCTCTTTTCCCTTCCCCTCTCTACAACAGACACCCTATGAAGTAGGTGGGGCTGAGAGAACTCTTTTGAGGAGTGTTCTTGAGAGAACAGCTCTGAAAGAACCTGTGACTGTCCCAAGGTCACACCAGCAGCTGCATGTGGAGGAGTGGGGAATCAAACCTGGTTCTCCCAGATTAGAGTCCATGCTCTTGACCACTGCACCAAAGTACCATGCTGTCAGTTACCTCCATGCTTGAGAGGAGACAGATGGAGTGTAACAACAGTGTCTCAGTCAATTACTCTTAGCACCTCATAATTAATAACTATGGCATACCTGTAGTTCATCATCTACAGCTGCTGAAAGTATAGAGATTTTCTCTACTGGAATCCGTTGTTTCTTGGGACTTTTCTGCACCAATGATTCTTCCCTCTTTGCAGCTGGAAAGTAATGTAGAAATCATATGTATGATGACACTTATACCATGGAGGTCCTTTTAGAGTATTCACTCAGACTGGATATCTAAGGGAAGGGAATAGCTGGACAGCTGTATCCAAAGTGCCTATGACCTACTCTCCTTTATCTACCATCTAATGCTTAACTTATGTCATATTAATGCAAAAAAAAAGGATAACAGAGTCTAGAGGTTTTTAGCTATTTTAACTCCAGCCAGGGCTACTGACATGGAATGTTCTATGGTACTTACCTGTTATACAGAACACTCCATCATCATTACACTGAACAACAAGGTGATCTGCTGCAAGAATTATAGGGACAGGACCAGGAGAAGTAGGATATACTCGAGGACTATCATCCTGCAAGACAAAGAATATTAGCTTGGCTACAGAAAAGTTCTCTTTCCCAAATTCTTACATTAACTGTTGCCAGTGCTCCTACATTCCATGCCTTTAAACAGGAAACAATTGTGAAAACAGAAGTCTGGATCCAATTGTACTCTACAGCCCACCAGTTTAGTTCTTCTTCCGAAGCCCTGCTCTCTGTGCCACCACCTATAGTAGTAAGACAGATGCTGACAAGCATTTTGTTGGTGGTGCCTCACCTTTGGAATGCCCTCCCCTTGAGGCTACTTTATTGTCCTGTAAGTGCCAGGCCAAAACATTTCTCTTTACTACCCAGGCTTTTAACTAAAGGGCTTGGGGGGGGGGTTAGATGTTTTTATGGTCTGCTTCTAGCCAGAGGGTCATTTTATTATATTTGGTTGTTTTAACAGAGATAATTGTGGTGTGTGTTGTATTTATGATTTTATTGTTTGGGGCTTTTTAAAATAACAGCACAAATACTTGCCTTCAGTGTGAACTTGGCATCCATAATTTCAATCTTCAGGGGAATGACTTCAGGAATCACCTCATCCTCAAGGAAGGGCCCAAGGCTAGTAAGAGAGGATATCAGCAGTTCTTTATGGTAGTTCTGAATCACCATGTGGAAAAATCCATTTTGGACAGACAGGGGTGAATGCACTGCAGCACTCGGTCCTATTTCAAATCGTAAACACACCTCAGGCTGAGTTTGGTTGGTTTCTTTTGTTGCAGGCCTCTCTGGGTTCGGATCTCCTAAAAGCATAAAAGTGGTTATCATCACAAAACTATGTTGTTGATAATTATCTAGTAGTATCTGTCCTGGTGTTGCAAAAGCTCTTGAACAAATTGAGTTAATTAAATTAACTAAGGATAAGAGCTATCGCAAAATATGGGACCATTTTATCATAGACAGAATTACTAGTAGTATTAATCAATATGAACAATTTCCAACAAATTCTATGTTTGACAAAAAATGGCTCCACTACTTGATTTTTTGGTCCATCAGAACTTTATTTCACAAGACTGGATGCAATTAAATAAACTGTATCAATGAATAGCAATCTAGGCATTGTTGGGACTACTCTCCCCTTCCCCCCCTTATAACTGTATTGACTACACAGCTGTTATTCATACTTTTGCTTCATACTGCCTATATTTTCTTGTATCAAGTATTGCATCAAAAGGGAACACATTTCCATTGGATAATGGAACTACTGTGATCAGGACATCTTTTTTTGAAAAAGAGGTGCCAGAACTCTTAAGAGGGAAATTAAGTTTTCAATCTGTATACTGAGAACTCATAAACTTTTAAACATTTTAAAAAGAATTTTGTGGAAGAGGTTCCGGAACTCCACTCTGGCATGTTCCCCCAGAAAAAAAGCCCTGACTGTGATGTAAGACTTCGTATTTTATGTATTCCTTGCTTGTTAAAAATAATAAAAATATTTATTTTAAAAAATGAAGGAAAATACAATTACTGGTTAGTTACACCCAAAAGAGTGACTGCAAGCCCATTTTCTTTTAACAACCACTTTTCCTGATAATTACACCAAAGTTGGTACTTCTAAAGACAGTCACAAAAGACAGACCCAAGCAGTATCTGCTGCTGCCTTGAGCTATCCAATTTCAATAAGACATTTCTGTATACTTTATTATCAAAATAATTAAGCTTTCTTTACACAAAGAGAATCATGCATTCATCAAGGCAATATTAAGCCTCATTCATCAGTAATACTGACTTAACTAGGGCTTTCTTTCTGACAAACAAAAAAATTAATTACCAATTCAGTTTCCATCCTATTTTGCATTCTGTCCTCTAATAGGCAACAGATGTTCAACTGAAGGACTTAAGGAATACAGAAAGAACACCATGTAAGAGTCCTCACTCTGTCTTCCACACACAAACATGCCCCTCTAAAATCTAGTGACGTCTGCTTTCCATGAAGCACCCATAAGATAAATCTAGGGATTGCATACTAGACTGAAATGGCAAAATTGTGTGAGACATAAGGCTTGGGCACACACATATCCACATATAGGCAAGGAACATCTACTCTACTGAGACAAATGGGGCATGTATAGAGTTATGAATTAGACTCTTCTTTTTTTTCTTATAACATTAGTGTTTAAAGAATGGCTGGTTCCCTCATGGGAAGGAAAGGGAGTGTTGTGTTGGGATTCCAGTTTAATTTTGTTCTTTTTACCATACTGCTTAATCCAACACCACAGCAATAGTAATGTTTCTGGACAGCCATAAAGCACATATCCCTCACTTTCTGGTAACCACAGCACATCCTTACACACCAAGCCTTAGGGACCACGGCTCCATAGAAAAAAATGGAGCAGCTGTGCTGAATGAGACCAATAGTCCAATATGTTGTATCATAGAGTAGCCAGCCAGATGCTGCTCTACTACCTCTGAACATGGAGATTCCAATTTAGTTATCACTACATCTTGTGACAATTAATACCATAAGTGAAATTTCAACATAACACTTATTATTAACCATTTTTCTTCAGTCTCTTTTTGGCCCATTTACTGCACTTACTCTGCCTTTTGCTTGTGTTTCTAAACATTAACACAGGCACATACCTGCTTTTGATGGGAAGGAATGCTAAATGTTAAAAATCATCTCTGTGGGATTTAATTTATGTGTATGAATTACAGAAATGAGAACTCAAATTTTATACCTATATTTCATAGTATTAGATGTTCCTCACTGTGAATACAGAGCAAATCAAGATAATGTTTTGCATGAGTAGATCTCTGCACATGTATTGGAGCAGCTGAAACAGTAAACAAAAGCTCCATTGGCCAATAGCATACCTGCATAATCACTCTGCAGATACTGCCACATTCTTATATTTCCCAGTTGTTCAGGAGTTACCTCCATAACTTGAAGGGCAAGTGCCATATCATTTCCTTTTGTCTCTATCACACAGTTTACTTCATTCATTTTCAGAATCAAAACAGATACCTAAAACAGGAACACAGAACAAGTGATCCCCTCAACAGAGCTGGTGTTTTAAACTTCCCAGGGGGAGGGGCAGGGAGGGGGCTGAATCTAACCAGCTGAGGGTTGGAGTCATCTCCACTCTGAGAAGCTGAACTGTTGATATATGTTGATTCTCTCTCCTCATCTGCCACTGGGCTTGTTCTGTTGTCTGCATCACCAAGAATCTGAGGAAGGTGTCCTGGGGTAAGAGGATCCAGACTGGACTCTACAGAAGAATTAATACTTTGAACATCAGTTGTGCCTTTGATTTCACAAATTTGGCTCTCCACTTCTCGTACAGCACAAATATAACTGACTCCTGGAATCTGAAGTCATTATATACCTTGGACTGAATTTTAAAATCAATCTAAAATGCCATATTTTTGCAACACTAAGGAGAAATTTGTTTTCAACATGGATACTGAAATGCTAGCATTAATTCCCCAGAGCTGAAACATTTTTGTCCCACCCCCTTCCACCTTGCCCATCACTGGAGTATTTTCACTATGTAATTCTATTTCAGAAAGTACAATTGGATGATGATTTTGTGGAATTTAGGCATTCTGTAAGCTCCCATAGTTGTCAGTGATCTGCATAACTGAAAACATAACATACAAATATAAAAACAGTAGCTCCAGTATCTACATCTCATGAGATGTTATAATGGCTGCTCTAATAACTTGGCTGAGGTATTCTGTATTTTGAAATGAAACCTTTAAAGAACTCAACCTCCTAAATCTGCTTGCAATTCAAGACCACATTTACACTGAAGGGAGAGCTGTTAGAGAAAACAATGCCCAATAATGGAAAACGTTATTTCTTTTGATCAGTATTTTATGTCCTATTACATATTTCTAGACTACAGGAAAGGACACTTATACCACTTAGGTGGCCATCAAAATGTAAAAAAAGAAAATACTTAGATGACTGAGAAACCTTTATCAATAATCTAAATCTGAAGAAAAGGGCAGCCCAAATTTATCTGGCAATGCTGAAACTGTTTAGAAAAGCAGGCAGTAGGTGCTGTTTTCACCACCCCCACCCCCAACCCAAACATTATTGTCCAGATAGTCAGGAAGAAGTCCTCCTATTATAAGGATTGTTGTTATTTTCTGCCAGCTTTCTAGAAGACAGGAATGGGGGGGGGGGGGGGGCCTGAAACAGAGAATAATTAAATGGGGCACAAATACCACAAATAGCTGTGTATAAAAATTTCAAAATATGTTAAGGTATACTTTGCTGTGGCCCTTTTTATGTAGAAAAATGTTTAGCATAACAAGACTTTCTAAACTTTGGGCAAAAATATTACTACAGATTTTTTGTCAAAGATACACTTAGAAGAAGAAGAAGAGATTGGATTTATACCCCACCCTTCACTACCCAAAGGTGTCTCAGAGCGGCTTACAAACTCCTTTCCCTTCCCCTCCCCACAACAGACATCCTGTGAGGTGGGTGGGGCTGAGAGAACTCTGACACAAACTGCTCTTTTTCAAGGACAGCTGTGCCAGAACTTGTGACTGACCCAAGGTCACATCAGCAGGTGCAAGTGGAGGAGTGGGGAATCAAACCCGGTTCTCCCAGATTAGAGTCCACCCACGTAACCACTACACCAAGCTGGCTTAACCACTACACCAAGCTGGCTACTTCATATCAGTGTGTGAAATGCAACCATCTCCATCCCCAACATTTCACAACCCTATGATTGACTGTAAGTTTTCTGGTCTACATTTCTTCAGCTCCCTACCTCTTGTACCTCTCATTCTCTGAGGTGCCACCGCATAGTTTTCAATTCACTGGAGTGAGTTTTACTTCATTATCCCTCAGATATTACTTTATTATCTCTCTGATACCTAAGGGATCTCCATGTGCTTTCTATACTTTGACAAAGCTTGTATCTGGGTTTTTTTAACAAAGTATATTTTAGTTTACTTTAATGAGATTATAATGGGAGAGGAAATATAAATAAGTTCTGATTACCTGCATCCATAAGCATCACAAAACCATCACTGCCATCACTGTCCACTGACAGCCTATCTTCAGGACCACTGCCTTCAAGTGAGCTGGTATCAAAGGAATGCTGGGAAGCAGTCCTCTTCATGGAGAAGAACCGCATACGGTTGCCACTACCTCCCACTGGAGTCAGTGACCCCTCTTCAGCCTTAGGTGTTGGATCCCTTCCAACAAACCAAATAAAAGATGTTTGGTATTAATGGACTGTGCCAAGATTCACAGTTATACAGTAAAATGTCCTCCATTATGACAAGTGGTATGTGGAGGAGGGAACTGTATACTATCATAATCTTGGGAATTTTAATTTGCTCTGTATACAGGCTGCAATATATTCCAACCTCTAAAGTTCCCTGTCATTTAAGGGCTAGGCCATCCACTGTCAGGGGCGCTGAAGAAGCTTTTCCCTCACTGAAACCTTAACCATTGTCCTCTTGTGCAGTACTTTATTGAAACCCATTGATTTATATAGGAGGAAGTAATTAAATGTACTTAGTGACACCAATGGCTAGACTCTAATCTTGTCTCCTGTTCCAGAGACATGAATGTCTGGGGTCAGGGCCAAGTTGTTCCCTTCTCAATTATACTCCAGAATGAAAGTTCTATAGATGGCATCTAACCCCAGATAGATTGGCTAAAATGTATAAAAACTTGAGTAATATGTGTTGGAAATGTAATAACTATATTGGGTTATACTATCATATGTGGCAGACATGTAAAAAGGTTCATAAATTCTGTATTGAAGTGCATACTTTCTTACAGCTAATCTTGACTATCACAATACCTCTTAAGCCAGAGATATTTTTGTTAAATTGTTTACCAGATGAGTTAGAGAAGAATCACAGATATTTTATTTTACAAGTTATAACAGCTGCCAGAATTTTATTTGCAAAGGCATGGAGGACATTGAAGATTCCAAAGCTACATGAGTTGATATTGAAGATTATGGAATGTGCTGAAATGCACAAGTTGACAAATATATTAAAAGGAAAAATGGAAGAAGAATTTATGGGACCCTGGAGGGCATTCTATTACTGGTTAAAACTTAAGTATTAAGAAAATAAGATCAAGTGAAGTATAATAATAATGATAGATGTAGTTGTGAAAATGTAATGAGAAGATATGCATGCAGAATGCTAAATTGGATTTTTTAAATAATTCTGTATTTTTCTTTTCTTCCTCATTTCCGCTTTCCCCCTTTCTGTATATAAACTAATTTTAAAAATTCAAAAAAAATTATACTCCAGATTGCTATGTTACTTTGTTTCACAGAGCTCAACAGGAGGCATTGAAAGCTGGCCCCAGGCTATCCAGTTATCTCCATATTCCTAACAAGGATTTTGGTTTATGGTGTGATGCAACTTGGTGGATTGACTTTTACATTTACTGATTGTGTAAAGACAGAAAAAAAATCCAACTCCATTTATCCTCATAACACTCATGAAAAGTAAAGGCACTATTTATGCCCTAAAGTAGCTAAGGAAGAAACAGTGAAGGAGGAGGAGGAGGACACGGCGGTGATTGGATTTATACCCTGCCCTTCACTACCCAAAGGAGTCTCAGAGCAGTTTATAATCCCTTTCCCTTCCCCTCCCCACAACAGACACCCTGTGAGCTAGGTGGGGCTGAGAGAGCTCTCTTGAGAACTGCCCTTGAGAGAACAGCTCTGAAAGAACTTATGACTGACCCAAGGTCACACCAGTAGCTGCACGTGAAGAAGTGGGTAATCAAACCTGGTTTCCCCAGATTAGAGTCCGTGCTCCTAACCACTACACCAAACTGGCTCAGAAGAAATAGCCTGTACCACAGGGAGCCAACATTCAAGGCAAAGAACTGAAAGTATTTTGCAACTGGACAACAGTGATATCATCATACTACTCTGGAATAAAACGTGACAGACATTAAGACCTTTGAGTTCAATGCCAATAAAATGATGGATTTAACTGGCATTTTCCCAACTTTCCCATAAACTAATTGTCTGTACTGAAAAGCAAACTCAGTGTGAAGAATTTGAAGTAGAAGTTTGAACTTCTGTGTCATGGAGACCATAGACAGGGCAGTCAATGAGTACCACAGCCAACTACTACCCCCTCTATGGTGCAGCCAGGATAGAATAACTTACTTGGTCTGAGGAAGGAACAGCATTTTCTGCATAGTAGAAGCCATCTTTTCCTTGCTCAGGCTGAAAGCATCTTTTGTCATAGACATGGCTTCTTTGGTGAGATCCATAGTCACATGTAAGGCTTCCTTGGTGGCATCCTTTGTTATATGCAGGGCACTTGATAATTCCATCTCCATGTTCTTCAAAGGGATCAGCTCTTCTTGCCCATTGGGAGAGACTTGTATGCCACCTAAAGGATCTACAATAGAAGATGGGCTGGAAGCAAGAACATGAGTAGTATGAGAGAGGCTACCAAGATCACTTGGTCTCGCTGCACCAAGGGTTTCTTCAGCTTCATGTGCTTCTTCTACAGGACCTCGTTCTCCAGTTGCTTGGCTGTGAAACTCTTCTCCCCCCAATGAGCCATCACTCTGTGATTTCAGCATTCCATCCTGCAATGCACTCATATTTGGGTTTTCAATTCCACTATCTTCTAGTGCTTTCATGAGGCTGCTGTCTCCTTTCTCAGAGCTACTATCAGATCTGAGGTCCTTTTCTTCAGCAGCCAGTCCCTCCTTGCTTTCTGAAGGTGAGAGTTCAGATTCTATTAGACTTGTAGTATCAGAGTCTGCTGATCTAGGTTCCAATGCAACATCCGTAGTAGGAGGCATTAGCAATGCCACCTCAGCACTGTTGAACATGATACCAATACAAGTGGTTATGGAATCTAGAGGGGACCCCAATACTTCCTTAGTGTCTTGGGTCAATTGTTCTTGAAAAGCCTGCAGAACCTCCTTCATCCTAAGTAGCATCAAATACTGGTAGTGATTGACTCGCACCTTCACATGTGCACTTGAATAAAGAAGCACATGAACATCAGCAGAGACTTCAACATCTTTATCATCTTCTTCACCATTAACACCACTTTCTTCTAAGCCCTCCTTCACCTCTGGAGTGACAAAGACAGTCTTCAAATCCTGTTCAGTCTTTGATCTTTGGTAGAACTGTTCCTCTCTAGAAAAGTCCTGATGTTTGGCATGATTACTAAAGGTAGCAGAAGGCTTCACTTTAACCTGCAGCTTTGATGTCTGGGCTTCTTCCCACCTCTTTGGGAGACAAGCCCACACACAGAGTGGGAAAGGGCTGATAAAGCTAAGGGATTTGCCTTTTGAACTCTTGGTCCCCTCAAAGTCCAGGGAGATCTGGGTGAAATTAACTGACCAAAGGTCTTCAAAAGCTGAAGTCTTTCTAAGAGAACGGTGAAATTCTGCATTTTTTTGAGTCTTGGTGTCCACTTGGAATGCATGGCGTAAGAAGAGGGTGTGGAGGAGGCTAAAATTATCCTGAAATTTAGGAAACTGAGTGTAGCTGGAATGGAAGAATTCTGACGCAGCAAATCTACGAAACAGGTTCTGGAGGGCCAAACAACTGCAGTGAGGAGCATGCCTTGTGTTGGTAGCTGTCATCTCTGATGTGCGAATGGAGAGACAGTGGGGACGGTCTCGGTGATTGATTACTTTCTTCTCAACTGGGATGTTCAGCTGCAGCAATTAGAGAAAAAGTGGAGGGAATAAAAGAACCTACAGACAAATGGTCCATTGTATTATTTACTGGGAAATGAAATAGTGGCTGCGATCACATGCACAATTAGCTCCGCCATAGGTGCGAATGCCGGGCGGATTTAAAGGGCACGATTAGACGCGAAGAACCCCGCACCCGTCAACAACCCATTTTGCTCCGCCATAGAAGCTGAGTAAAAAGACACCAGGGGAAAATCCAGTAGTAAATGGGTTGCGACGAGCCACAGACGGAGTTTCTCATGTCTGATTGCTCCAGCGTGCTCTCATGGCATTGGGATGGTCTGATCAGGCCATCCTGACTTCGTGCTGTTGGTTTTTTCTCCCTTCTCAGTATGTGCATCATCGCACACTCCATAGAGAGCCCTCAGTGCGGAGATGAGATTAATCGATTCCCCGTTTAAGCGCATTGGAAACAAAGGGCCAAAAAAAACCCCAACTCACCCGCGGTTGCGTCTGATCACACAGTGGTGGGCTGCCCCCGCAGTTTGAAAGGACTGTGTGATCGCGCAACCGTGGGTCAAATTCCTCCGGAGGGAATAGCCCCGCCCCCCCCCCCCCCGGTTTATCTGGCGCATATGACTACAACCAGTTATCCCTTATTTTGGGCTTTTAGTGTAGAATTGTAAGACTTATTACTAGCTCAAAACAGCCATGTGGGGACACGGTATTAATATTACTCATGGGAACAGAATGATAGCTGTGACTTGCCTACGACTACAGAATAATACCATGGCTAAGAAGAGAATTGACCTAGTCTTCCTAAGTTTAACACCCTATCCAAAGAGACCACTTTAATTTACAATATATTAAAGATAAGCCATGTACTTGTTGCCATTCAAAGGCCTCTTCTGTGAACCACTGGTTTAATGAAAAGCTAGTTGTTACACACTTCTGTTTACAGTTATCTTACCTGGCTTTGGATAATTAACACTGATGGAACTGCATTAATAATAATGATATATATCCCAATACAGAGCTATCAGTACCTTCCTCTCAAACAAGGAACATTTGTGACTGCCCCAATATGGCACTGGAGAAAGTTGTCAGTCTTCTACAGGTTACATGAAGAGGGATCAGAAGCACACTGAGCCTTTCAGAAAAGGCAAAAAATTGAATTGTTGCCCCCTCTGCAAACTGAGTGCCACTTTGCCCTGTACAGTTCAAAGCAGAACAGAAAACAAAGATACCTTCAGTTTGAAGCCATCCAGTCTGACATCTATGTGCTCATCCCGCTTGCCAGAGCTCTCCAGTTCGTAAATTGCTTTAAAATGCTGTAGGCTGCGATAGAGATCAAGGCAGAACAAATTCACCCAAAGCATGCTCACTGTGTCCAAGGTGAAAATCAAACCATTCAGCTGCAGGTACAGGTTTGGACAGGGGACTGGAGAGGAGAAAAGTGCAGGTTAGCATTCCATTGGTTTGGGTAACACTAGTTGAGGGAGAAAATGACGGTGTTTTGGTTAGATAGAATGCAAGAGCTGCATCTATGTAAAAACACAGAGAATCTAGCACAACATCTTGCTTCTCACATTGACCAATGCTTGGGTATGTTTGACAGTTCTACAAGGGAATCAGTTACTATCCTGCCATTCTTTTCAAGTTTGCTTCTTTCAAAGGGGCTCCAGATACCTTTGAAAATGTGGATTATATTGACTTATGCTTATAATTCATTTGCCAGTTCCTGCCTAAAGGTTTTAATAATATCCCATGGCATACCGCCCTCAGTAATTATTAAATTATCCATATGTACTTCAGGTTAATCATAAACAATAGGCAGTGCTTTGGGGGTTGTTTCTGAATCTTATTCATTTCATGAAATGCTTAATTAGTCCTTCTATTTCAAGAGGGGAACCCCTATTTATTTTAACTGCACCTACACTGGCAGGGGCTGGTTAAGTTCCCAGTGCCTCCCACTTAGTTCTAGGAGACAAAGATTGCATTCAGTATTCTTAATTAACTGTAGTTAATTTAAACCATGGTTTACTGGACTAACTATAGTTAGTGCAGCAGATGACTAAAACTGCACCTCTATGTTGGGGAGTAGGGGCAGGGGACAGTGCCACTGAAGAAGTCAAGATTCTTGCATCAGGATATAACAGCTATCCAGAATTACTACAGGTCAAGTTTCAGAAATGGCACTGTACTCCAGTTAAGTAACCCAGTTTGCTGCCCTGTCCAACATTTAGACAGGAAATTAAACTGCATTCTAGTCAAATCATGGTTCATAAACTGTGGCAGAATGTGACATCTGAAATGTAGCCATTGTAAATGAGAAGATTTAGGACACAGCTGAGAGGATGCAAGACTTGCTCCTCATGCCAGGTTCTGGGTTTAACTGAGAGCAGGGCAGGGGAATGGGAAGCGGGTACCAATTTTTACCATTATCCCACCAGCTAGAAGCTAGGTTGAAGGAGGAGTAAAGGAGACACTGCTTCCTTGGTCCTCCATCCCTCCTGCCCCTCCACCTTAGCAACATTCTCAATGACAGAAGAAAAGGGGGGGAGTGGGAAGGTGGAACTGGAGAAATACAGGAGACACAAGTGAAGAGTCGGATGCAGAAAGGATTAGAACGCCCCATACTTCCACTCCCTGCCTTTATAATACTGTATTACCTGGGCCCTTTTGGATCCAAGAATCCAAACTATTCTGCAAGAATTAAGCTCTACAACACCCACTGTGAAGTAAGAAAAATATA
The DNA here is from genome assembly GCF_001447785.1 of Gekko japonicus. Classification (NCBI taxonomy): domain Eukaryota; kingdom Metazoa; phylum Chordata; class Lepidosauria; order Squamata; family Gekkonidae; genus Gekko; species Gekko japonicus. Next base: position 610,134 of record NW_015174285.1, on the reverse strand, counting down.
TGCCTCACAAAGGTTGAATATTGTACCAAAACTTATACAAAGATTAGTACCAAATAACCAAGAACAGAGGCGGGTATTCTTAAACTCATATTCGGCCCAAAGAAACAAGAAATGGATCCAGTATCTCTGAGATCGCTCTTGTCAAACATAAGAAAGCCACCTGCTCTAACACTTCCTAGTAATCATTTTTCTTATGAGTAGCCTTCTTAGTCTTCATTTCTCCTTCTCTCCTGGTTGTGTATTGTTTACTGCTTATTCTAGAGGACAGAAGTGACTTCATAGAACAAAAAGTTAGAGAGCCAACTATAGTGGGATACCCACTGCCCCTAGAGGGAATTTTCTAAGTTCAGGGAAAGATGCAAAAACAGAGAGAGGGAGAGCCTATCTAGGCACAGATCCCCCCCCCATTATTTCTAAATTAAAATGTGAGGCATGCATTACTCTCATGGGGAGAGAGAGAGAGAGAGAGAGAGAGAGAGAGAGAGAGAGAGAGAGAGAGAGATAGTTGTGTAGCACTGATCAGAGACATGCAGGCAGATTCAGGACGCTTACCTGGGAAGTTTGCATTATCTGGAAAGTAGTACTCAGTGAACTCCATATGAATTGCTGAGATTTGGTCAGGAAGACCCAATAATTTTCTCCTACATGAAAGCAGCGTTGAGGGTTTCTTACTATGCTGTCCAGCTGTGGAAACCTGAGGAAGATTTAGTTGCATTATGAACCCACAGCAAGAAACATGATGGTCTAGATAGCATCACAGCCTTCTGTTTTTATTTTGTGCTTCAAACGAGAGGAACTGCAGAACTCCATTCTTCATGCACTTGATAAGAACATAAGAGCCCTGCTGAATCAGACCAGTAGTCCATCTAGTCCATCATCCAATCTCACACAGTGCCCAATGAGTTCCTCTGGAGGGCCAACAACAGGGCATAGAGTGTGGGGATAGGAAAATCCCTGTGAAAACAGGAGCCTCTCCCTGTAAGGACAGGAGCTTCTCCGGGTGTGCCTCGCAGAGATTTTCCTGTTCCCAGCAGAGATTTTCCTATCCCCACAATAGAGGCCTTCCCCTTACATTGCCTCCTGGCACTGGGATTCAGAGGCTGACTGCCTCTCAATATGGAGGTTCCGTTTAGTCACTATGGCTAGTAGCCACTGATACCCTATTCTCCATGAATCTATCTAACCCTATTTTAAAGCTGTCTATGCCTGTGGCCATCCCTACATACATGTGTTAAAAAAAGTATTTCCTTTTGTCCAAGTGAAGAAATGCATTTTTTTTCTCTGAAGGTTTGAACTGAGCAAAACCTTCACCATGAGTTTTAAAAGTTTTCCTCTCTGCCAGAGAACAGGCAGGAAGAGGGAAGTCAGTTCAATTGCTTTCCAGCCTCACCTTAGCCACCATTTCAGCAATGCTAATAGGTCTATCTGGAGACAATGGGATGGTCCTGTTCTCCCCCCACCGCAGGAACAGAGATTTGGAGGTACTGAATACTAGAAAGACTTCAGGAAGAAACTATTGGAGACTTCAGAACACCCTTCTTTGACTCAGCCTTATTGGGTCAATGGGAGGAGAAAGAGAAATGATAAAACTCCTGGGAGCAAGGAGGTCTTTTGTGCTGAACCATCGAAGCAAACAGGAGGCAGCCATTGCCATGTGATGACCTGCACCCCTGAGAGAGGCTTGAAGGTAATGGAACCCCTGTAAAACATCTGTAACTTTCTATGTTAAGGAGCCTACCTTATATTTAACATAAATTAGGGCATATATAGAGGCAAGGACAGAGGAACTGTTTCACCTCTTTCTTTTGAATCCCTTTCTCAGTCTGGTGCTGTTCCAAAAGTATCCTTGTGAACTTTCTTTTTTAATAAATACTTAATAATTTTTGATGTTGATAGGGGTTCTCTGTGCCACATATACCTCCACTGTCTTGGACACGCTATTTTAAAAGGAGCACTAGGAAGAAGGGGAAGGCAGTCAGTTGGCAAGTGGCTACTCCTCCAGTGGTGCACAAGGCAGATGCTGGGTAGCAGGAGAGCTGGGCAGCATGGCCTCAGAACTTGGAGGAAAGCTTGAGAGTCCTGACCCTCCCCACAGGCAATTCCTACAAACATCAGGTTGTAGTGGTTTATCAGAGGGAGAGAAAAGCCCCTCCAGATATTGGGAAAACCATGGAGAGCAGGGTGGAACAGGGCCTGCAGGTCAGAGCAGGACCATTCTGCCACAGTCCTTCCTGAATCTACTGATCAGTACAGAGTCTGAAAAACTTAAATGCTCTTGTCCCTACTCCGGGACTCCAGCACCCCCCCCCTGCCACCGCCAGCCAGCACCTCCCCAGAGAGCCACCAGATCCCTCCCCACTGACAAGCCCAGGACTCACCTTGGGGCTGGGAACAGCTGTGGTGGCAGGAGAAGAGAGGCAAGAGGCGGGGGGGGGGGATGGCAGAGTGGTGCCTGAGGCAGGTGGCTGGCCGCCACTTTCAGTGACATGCCAAGCACCGGGAGAAGCATGTCTCCGGTCAGGCAGTGAAGTGGCTGCGACGGGCTGCCAGCCCCGCCCTTGCCCCAGAAGCAGCTGGCCTTACTTTGGTGGCCAGCAGGGCCATTGCTCCGTTGGAAGCCAGGCCTGCCCCGGGGGAGACACTCAGTGTCTCGGGCTAAATAGGGAGATGGGGCAACAGCCGGGAAGACAGGGGGAGGAGGGGCAAGGGAGCAGGGAAGGATAAAAGAGTGATAGTGAGGATGGGACATGGAGGACTGCCCTGAGGCTGCCAGAGGACCACCCCCAGAGAGAGTAACGGCCAGGAGCATGGAGGATGGGTGTGGTGACATAACCCCCTGCCCCCGTTCGAAGGACTGAGGCCCCAGCTACCCACAATCCCAGAGAGAAGGGAGAACACCAATAGTTGAAAGGTAGAGAGTCCTGTTCCCTGGAGCCATCAACAAAAACAACTACTACTATCGATCAGCAAGGAAGGTTCTCTTAAAGTTGAGTAATCATCTAAGCAAAAACAATATAAAATATGAAAACAAAAGCTGCAACGTATAATGAAACTTTGAGCCTACTTTGAGCCACAGAATAACATTTATGCTCAGTGTAGCTAAGATCAAATGTCTTGGCCACTTGTACTTTAAAATTCAGAAATATTCAGAAAGTGCATATGTGTTTAAAACTGCTCCTAACTGTATGACCCACCACGTGCTCCCTTGATCCGTGCCCTTTGTGGCTAATTAAAGCTGGCCACAAGGGGTTCCGAAGTGCCCTGAGTGAGATTGTCAACAAGTCCCTCTTAGAGGGACAGTTCCTGGGGGCACTCAAGGAAGCGGTGGTCCATCCTCTCCTGAAAAGTCATCTTTGGATCTGGCCAAATGGGCGAATTATTGGCCGGTTTCCAACTTGCCCTACTTGGGCAAGATAATAGAGAGGGCTATGGCAACTCAGTTACAGGGCTTTTTGGATGACGCTTCCATCTTAGACCCCTTCCAGTCTAGCTTTCGCCCAGGCCATGGGACGGAGAAGACACTGGTCACCCTCATGGATGACCTCTGGAGGCATCTGGATTGGGGCGGATCGGCAGTACTGTTGTTGTTGGACCTGTCAGCTACATTCAACATGGTCGACCATCAGCTACTGATCCACCGCCTCGCCGACACTGGAGTCCAGGGGCCTGCCTTGCAATGGCTCGTCTCCTTTCTCCAAGGCCAGGGACAAAGGGTGGCAGTGGGGGAACAGCTATCCCAAGGGCACCCACTGGATTGTGGAGTGCCTCAAGGAGCAGTGCTGTCCCCAATGCTATTTAATATCTATATGCGCCCCCTTGCCCAGATTGCATGGAGGCATGGGCTGGGGTGCTATCAGTATGCTGATGATACCCAGCTATATCCACTGTTGGGCGGTCAGTCCGACTCTAAATCAGAAGATCTGGATCGGGCGTTACAAGATGTGGCTGGATGGCTTAGGCTGAGTTGACTGAAATTGAATCTGACGAAGACAGAGGTCCTGTGCCTGAGCTGGGGTGGACTGAGGGTAGGGATCTCACTCCCGACCTTCAACGGGGCTCTGTTGGTGCCAGCGCCAGAGGTTAGGAGCTTGGGAGTGCTCCTGGATGCCTCCTTAACAATGGAGGCCCAGGTAGCAGCCACTGCCAGGTCGGCGTTTTATCATCTTCATCTGATCAGGCAGCTGGTTCCCTTCCTTGAATGCAACAACTTTGCAATAGTGATCCACGCGATGGTCACCTCAAGATTGGACTACTGTAATGCTCTCTACATGGGGCTGCTCTTGTTGCAAATACAGAAGCTACAGACAGTGCAAAATGCTGTGGCCAGGCTCCTAATGGGCCTCCCAAAAAGCACATTCAGCCTGTGCTGAAAGCATTTCACTGGCTCCCGATAGCATAATGAATTCACTTCAAGGTGCTGGTGCTTACCTTTAAAGCCCTTTATGGTCAGGGGCCTACATACCTGAGGGACCACCTTTCCCCACATGTTCCCCAGAGAGCACTGCAATCAGGGTCCCAAAATTGACTGGCCCTCCCTAGCCTTAAGGACACCAGGCTGGCTGTAACTAGGGCCAGGGCTTTCTCAGTGGCAGCTCTGTACTGGTGGAATGAGCTCCCAGAAGAGATCAGAGCCCTGCAGGACCTCATGCAGTTCCGCAGGGCCTGCAAGACAGAGCTCTTCCACCAGGCTTTCAACTAGGAGCCACCACCAATAGTTGAAAGGTAGAGAGCCCTGTTCCCTGGAGCCATCAACAACAGCCTGTGCTGGCCGCATGGGGATTAGATCTATGGACCGATCACCAGATTGTCATTGATTGATGGCCACCATCATTTAATAATAGGTCTACTTTTAGAATTATTTATGGTTTATAGCACTTTTTAATCCTGGAATGTTTTTAGATGATTTTAAGATTGTCAAACTGTATTGATGTGTCTATTTCTTATGTAAGCTGCCCTGAGTCAGCCTTGGCTGGGAGGGTGGGGTATAAATTCAATAAATAAATAAATATAAAAAATAAATCTACTCTTTAGTTCATAAGGCAGAAATAATAAGAAAGGGTTGATGTGCAGTGAGTACCCAGTGAACATAAGTGGCAAAGTTTTTCATCTCATATGCACCAGATCTCTCTCAAATGTCTTCAAACACTGGGTTGCATCTAGTAATATGACACAAATGTCATTAATCATTTTTATGTCTGTTCCCCTCCCTTTATGACCCAAGGAAAGCTGATTTCCAGGGTGGTGGGACCCATGTGGACTAATAGTCAGGTGGGGGGAGTCACTGAGGAGGAGAAAGAAGGTGAAATAACCCTCTCTTTCTTCTGTTCATACAGCACCACTGAAGGAAGAGACAGAAACATAATTTTGTCCCCTTCCCTCTCAACAGTGCAGCTCCCAATTAACGAGGCTATTCATCTAGGTGGGTCCTGCAACACCATAAATCAACTTTCCTGAATTTAGATGGGTCTGCTGGACGGAAGGGAGCACAGGAAAGACCCATGGCCGTCAGTGCCTCCTGCTGATGGACTGCTGGATTCCACCCAATATTACTGGATGTAGTGCTTCTTAACAAGGCAAGGCAGTGGAAACACTATTTAGACATGCTACACTTACCTCTACTTATGACTTTTAAAAACTTACCTGATGAATATCCAAATCATCTACTCGGACAACTATACAGCTGGATCGGAGTCTATTCCATGCAGGCCGCTGGAACTCACATATATGAGGAGGCAATGCTCTCACTGGAGTTACACCCTTCTCTGGAGAGCCTTTTTGGGAACTAGGAGCAGTATCTTAAAGATATTTTAAACATGATCAGAATATAGAACTCCATCAAACAGCCATTATACACTAAAACATGACTAGTTATCACATTCTCTTTTTCTTTCACTCATGTGTGTGCACATGCACACAGTTCTGATGTGATACAAGACACTAACTGTAAAGAAGACATTTATGGAATATATGTAATACATTTTCAGGGGGGGAGTAAGTGAATGTTGTTGTTGTTTTTAGATACAGAGAGCCAGTTTGGTGTAGTGGTTAAGTGAGCGGACTCTAATCTGGGAGAACCGGATTTGATTCCCCACGCCTCCACTTGCAGCTGCTGGATGACCTTGGGCAAGCCATAGTTCTGATAAGAGCTGTCTTTGAAAGGGCAGTTCTTGAAAGAGCTCTCTCAGCTCCACCTACCTCACAGGGTGTCTGTTGTGGGGAGGGAAGGGGAAAGGAGTTTGTAAGCTGCTCTGAGACTCTGAGTGAAGGGTGGGGTATAAATCCATTCTCCTCCTCCTAGTTTGGTTTTCATGCAAACCCTGACCTCAGCTCCAGAAACATGGGCACTGTTTTTGACAGGGCTTACAAGAAACAGTTATTCATGGTCACCATTGACCCCTGCACAGCCAGAGTACTTAGAGGAGGAGTAGGGCGTTTCTTTCTTGCAGTGGGCTCCAGAAAGGTAAAGGAGCAGCCCATCTTATTCCTTCCCCCCTCCAACACATTTATAGGGGCTACAGAAGCGCTTAATGTCAAAAAGCCCTAATGTCACATTAGGTGATGTACAGCAGATCATGCTAGACTTTTAAGAATTTTCCACAAAAGAATGCCTATTCACACAAATCATAACCTTCAGTGTGAAATTATCAGAGATATAAACCTGCTGCCCCATGTTGCTGGTACATATTGCTTGCTGTGCTTGGTGGCCTTGCTTCACCCATCGCAACCTGACGACATGCTTCTCTCACACATTAAGGAAGTGAGTTGCTAGTGTAAGCGCCATTTAGCAGTGGGCTCAGCTAAAACTCAGGTTAGCTCTCCTGCTTGCAGGTCTCAATTCAGTGCTCAGGACCAAGTAGCAGCAATAGCAACATAATTTTCTATGATCTGGTGCAACACATGTACTCCTACAAATCCTGACCAAATTTGGTAACACGATGTGATGTGCCCCAAGGGTGCAGCAATTTAATAAAAATATCTTGCACTGAAATGGGGAGGGGGGAGCAGTAAAAACCACCATCAACCGTGCCACAGCACCTCTGGAACTTTTCCATCTTTTCCATGCTACTTGTATTGTCTCTATTAACAGGCAGGCCCACTGCAAAGTGAATCACTGAACCTTCCCGTTATTTCTCCTTGATGGTCACCAGAGAGGTAAGGACAGTTGCCATGGTAACCTGGTGAGTAGAGGCCAGGTTAATAGTAATGGAGGAATGTTCTCCTTTTCTACCAGCCTGCTGATCTACAAAATAAACAATTGCAACGTATGTGCAATTTGGCAGATACTAGATCTAACAACTAGCTTCTGAGACAGATTCTAGGGTTTGGTTTTAACCAGCCCAAATTCAGAGTACCAGAGACATCTCCACCTGCAGCCTGGAAAAAAAGAGGAATCTACTTTCCATAGCACAGGCTCTGTAGTGCACAGATATAAATGTTGAAGGTCTTCAAGAACGAAGGCCATGCTGCAACTTGGTCAGCATTTCTAGTGGTACCTTCATTTCATTGTACTTTGTCTCTAACATGGGCAGCTTTAAAACAGTGCCTAAGTAATTTTGGCATAACACAAGGCAGAGGTTTCAAAAACTATATGCAACAGGGACTATATGCTGACAAGGAATTCTTTCATATAGAGGGCTTTACCATGCTCCTCAAAATTACTGAATTCCTGTTTATTGAACATAAGTCTTATGTGTTACCTGGACTCTTTTTAAAGGAAGACTCTCCTCCTGCAGTTCTAGAGAATGAAGAGCTTATTTCTTCAGCACGTTTTTCCATCTTGGTTTGGAATTCATTCACTAGCTTTTTTGCCCATTGGTCTCGGGTCTCCATGGCATCACAATACTTCACCCAGTGCTTGCAGCTGTCCCCTGCATCAAACAGAGGCTTTACAATATCAGTACTTCTCCCTCTCTCAGCTTCACTTGAGAAGCCACATTTGAGAACATTTGATTGAAGCCACTTTTCCCAAGCAGGAATTAGAGATAATTTTCCTTATACTGGAACCTTGTGTCACTATTATCTGCCACTATGTTTCCAGATAAGGAAGTCTATTTGCATTCAGTATTCTCTTTTCAGTAAAAGGTAAAGGTAAAGGTTCCCTTGCTCGAAAGCCAGTCGAATCCGACTCTAGGGTTGCGGTGCTCATCTCCGTTTCAAAGCCAAAGAGCCAGCGCTGTCCGAAGATGTTTCCGTGGTCATGTGGCCGGCATGACTAAACACCAAGGCGCACAGAATGCTGTTACCTTCCCACCGAAGTGGTACCTATTTAGCTACTTGCAATTTCTTGCTTTCGAACTGCTAGGTTGGCAGGAGCTGGAACTAGAGATGGGAGCTCACTCCATCTCTTTTCAGTACTACCCACTTAATACTCAAATTTATCTTGCTGTTTAGGTTTCAAGCCAGAAATGTTTTCAAAGCTATTGTCACACCCCTGCCCATTACTGCATCTTAGGGCATTTCTACCCTCATTATTTATTCACAAGAAATGTGTCCTGGCTACTGATTTGTTTTGCTCTGTTCTGGGGGGGGAATGGATTAATGAAATATTCTTACCAGCCCAATGGAAAGGATAATAGTCAAAAGCCATCCTCCTAAAGGTTAGCTGCATTGCACCTCCCATTATTCCATGTCTGGAATTACCTGTGGTAAAATGGAACAATTCATGTCAAAACACTGGGCAACACATACTCAGTCTCATGTGAGAAAAATTTGAAATGATAACTAGAGAACATTCTTCTTTGAGAGGTATCAGCATGTGATTCTAATTATGACAGTAGAGGATGCTAAATCACAGTGCTACAAGCACCCCATACCCACTCCTTTGGAGTTGACAAGTTTATGATCAATAGTAATCCTATCTTCCTTTTTACAATAGAATACCACCAAGTCCTGGCATCCGGCCTAGATTCCGTTGAGACTTCTTAAATTATTCTTGGGAATACAACCAATACACACCAAGAAATGTCTGTCAGTTGCAACATGGAAGGGAAGTTGATATTATCTCCCTTATAAACAATAGTAATCCTATCTTCCTTTTTACAATAGAATACCACCAAGTCCTGGCATCCGGCCTAGATTCCGTTGAGACTTCTTAAATTATTCTTGGGAATACAACCAATACACACCAAGAAATGTCTGTCAGTTGCAACATGGAAGGGAAGTTGATATTATCTCCCTTATAAATAAAAGCCAAATGGTGGTGGCACTTCTCTAGAACATTCCACACGCTCCAAAATCAGTTCGCTCTCTGATCTGTCATTCAGAGGGTCTCCCTATCCACTGGCTGCTTTGCCTGAGTCCTGCCTCCAACATTCTAAACATTTTGCTGTTCCT
>NW_015174285.1:553853-599783 GCF_001447785.1 Gekko japonicus | reverse complement strand
TTCTTTTGTAAAGTTTAAAGTTCTTTCCCATCTTCTTGATTCCTTCCTTTCCCTCACCTGGCATTTTAAAGAATGTCCCTTTTTCTGTTGTATTTTTGGCCTCAAACTTATCAAATTCTTTGAATGGTGTCTTAAATAAAGTTCAGGTTTCTGAGATATATTTTCTGTACTTAAAGGCTGGCTATCCAATGGTTCCCTCTCCTGCCCGCAGTCCTGTTGTTCGTCTAACACTTGCGAGGGTTGTTCCAATTTCTCATTATTTTCCGTCTCCACATGTAAAGTCTGTGATCCTTCAAACAGATTTTTAAAAGCTGTTGCAACTGCTTGTTTAATTGATTCTTCTAAAAACATTTTAAATTGTTCAACAGTAAGGTCTCCTATTTGTACATTTAAATCTAGTTCTTCCTCATCCTCTGCTGCTGCCGCCTCCATTTTCTCACTCCACATTAAATAACTTTTTAAACGCCATTTAATTAAATTCCACAGTCCTTTTGGGGTAACATTCAGCAGGTTTCTTTTGCATTTTTCCACAACTCTTACTCTGGTTAACGAATACTTTACAGTCAGGTAAACATTTTTCTTTTTCCTTACCCCACTTCTCCACTTCTTCACAACAGTCACTCCCCCAACTTTTCATAGCCGCTCTCACAAAAGAATTGGGGATAACTAAAGGGGTATTTAAATCAAAGTCTCCGACATCTTGCATATAAATACGTGAAAAAATATCCTAGGTATGATGTGCTACTTGCTTAGCATACTTTAAAACGGCTGGTCGCTGCTCATAGAACATGGAAGCCATGTTCTTCCACGTCTTTGCTCCTGGTTTGGGACAGACCGGCGTCTCCCCCCGTGATAGCCATCAATGGGGGGGCAAAGCCCCTTGCCACTTCGCCTCCCTCCAGGAAGCGGAGCAGAGCTCACCTGATCAACGGGGAGCTCCAAAAAGAACGAAGGGGAAACGGACGGGTCAGAGATGATCCGAGACCCATCCGTTCGCAGCACTGTTGAACCAGAAGCCAAGGAAGGACAAGATGCTTGTAGGCCCCCTTAGCTGAAGCATACATTTTGTTTTGTTACAGTAAACTCTGTATCTTCTAAAGGGCAGTAACACTTCCTCTTACAGGTAAGTTATCCCTACACATACTTGTGTGTGTGTTAAGTGCCATCAAATCACTTCCAACTTATGGCGACCCTGTGAATTAATGATATCCAAAACGTCCTATTGTTAGCAGTCATTCTCAGGTCTTGCAAACTGATGGCCACAGCTTCCTTTACTGAGTCAATGCATCTCATGTTGGGTCTTCCTCTTTTCCTGCTGCCTTCAATTTTTCCTAGTGTTATTATCTTTTCCATTGACTCTTGTATTCTCATGGTGTGACCAAAGTACAAAAACCTTAGTTTAGCCATTTTAGCTTCTGGGGAGAGTTCAGGCTTGATTTGGTCTAGGACCCGTTTATTTGTCTTTTTGGCAGTCCATGTTATCTGTAAAATTCTCCTACAACTCCACATTTCAGAGGAATCTACTTTGTTCCTGACAGTTTTATTAATTGTCCAACTTTCACACCCATACATCCTAATGGGGAATACTGGCTGCCTTCCTTAGTTTCAATCTCCTTTTGAATTCTAGGCTGCAGTCTCCCTTTTTGGTTGATGATGGAGCCAAGGAATACAAAATCTTGAACAATTTCAATTTCTTCATCATCCACCTTAAAGTTGTATAATTCCCCAGTAGTCATTACTTTTGTCTTCTTGATGTTCAGCTGTAATACTGCTTTAGTACTTTCTGCTTTAACGTATGTGCCCCAGAGAGCACTGAGGTCAGGAACACAGAATCGCCTGACCTTTCCTGGCCCAAGAGACATCAAGTTGGCCGCTCCTAGAGCCAGGGCCTTCTCAGTGGCTGCTCCACACTGGTGGAATGAGCTCCCGGATAACATCAGGGCCCTGTGGGACCTTTTACAGTTCCACAGGGCTCTTCCACCAGGCCTTCGATTAGGAGCCACCACCGGTGAGGGGGCCACTGGAGACAGCGCCACAGATGTCGGTGCAGCCGGAACACATCTTGGACCACATAAAACAGCAGTTGGTTATTGCCTTTGTTTGTATAGTGTATGCCGCCACCTTTACGCCATCATTACTAGTATTATCTAGTGGTTATGTAGTCTTAATTTATTAATGTATTTTAATGTATTTATTGCCTTGGTGTTTTAAATGTTGTTAGCCGCTTTGAGCCTGTTCTGTGGGTAGGCAGGATACAAATCGAAATTATAAATAAATATAAATAAAATATAAACCTTCATCAGTAGTTGCTTCAAGTCTTTACTGTTTTCTGCCAATAATGTGGTGTCATCATAGGGTTTTCGAGGTAAGAGTTATTCAGAACTTTACCACTGTCTTCTTCTGTGCAGTACTAACCAGGGTTAGCTGAAGTGTTCACTGCCGTTGTCCAGTGTTACCTTCCACTACTGCTAATGCCCAGTAGCTACCCTTCGAGGATTTCTCCACCCCCATCACCATTGGAACTCTCTGTTCTCTTCTGTTGATGTGGCTGTTGATCCCCAAAGGGGGTGGATGCATCTTAGTCTGGTGTCTCAGCAGTGACCATTACACTATGAGTGACTCTGCTAGAAGTTTAGATCCCCTACGGTATTGCTGTCAGCTTCACTGACACACAAACCCCCTCACCACATTAAGCTGTGCATTCCAGAGAAGGTTACATATAGTTATTTCAGTAAAAAGAAATTGGGGTCCTTAGGAAAGAAAGAGGATAGCAAGATCATATATCATCATGGGGAGGGGGGTTAGTTCCACAAAAATTGTATCTAGTTTTGGTTTTTCTTACTATTGCTAGCAAGAAAAAAACACATGAGCAGTGTTTGTGACATATAATGACCCTGGATAGGGAGAGGATAATTCCTTACATAGGCATACAAGCTTTAGATCAGGGGTGACAAACATGTGGCCCAGGGGCCGGATTAGGCCCCCAGAGGGCTTCCATCAGGGCCACAGTGGAACAGGCCATCTCCTGCTTCCAGTTCTGCTGCTACATCATAGCTTGCTTTGCCAGACTCTCTTAATCACTCAGCCATTTCATGTTTTAATCTGAGTCCTAGACTCAGAACTCTGAGCATGAGACTTCTGTGGTGAATATCAATAAATCAGAAGTAGGTTTGCAGCTTACACAGCTAATGTTTTAAGCATGTTTTTATTTTAAGTAAAAAAAATCTTTGTGTGTGTCCTTTATAAAGTTTATATCTCCGCTACCTGGCATTACATTTTATGACACACATGACCCGGCCCAGCAAAGTCTCAGATCTGGCCCTCATAACAATTGAGTTCGACAGCCCTGCTTTAGATTATTAAGCTGCTGGAAAGCATGCACTCTAATTGTTCAGAAATAAAGAGAAAAAGATAAATTTGAACATGGTTCAAGGAACAACAATAAGAGAAATGAACAGACAAATCAGAGAATTCATCAAAGATTAAGGGAAAAGGGATATATGGTAACTGTAGATTGAGAGCAATCACACAGAAAAAGGATGAGAAGTATGAAAACCAAAATCCATTCAGCAAGAAAAAGCCTTTTAACAGGAAGACGGTTCCTAAGAAGACAAAAAGTCCTTTGCTTCAAGTATAAACACAGGAAGCAATCCTAAGAAATAGGTCCCATGTTATTCAGGGGGATTACTTCTAGGAAAGTGTAATTAGGAGTGCAACCATAATCTCCTAATGCCTGGACATCTTTTCGGAGATCTTTTCAATCAGAGCTCCAAAGCCTTCAGAAGACGAATAAAATTTAAAGTGCCAAGTTTGTTTTTAATATGAAAAAGTAATCAGGAAGGGTTACATCCAGAGGACCATAAGCATCTTTCCTTTTTTTCCTGCTGCTGCCTCTTACAACCACTAAAACGTGGTGCCTGGGGGGCTAATTGGCAAAAACTGCTTATCCTTGCGCATATGGAAGTGCCCTTCGACTTCTGGTACTTTGAATTTAACCCAATATGATTTCATAAATCCAATTTACAAAAGGAATCACTTGAGTGATTTGAAATGGAGACTGCTCCACCCCTGTCACCACAGAATTAGGAGTTATGTCAGTAAACAGCTGTTCTCAAACCTGCACTTGCTAATTGTAGGGAACAAAGTAGAACCTAAATGGATAAGGAAAGAGGGGTGCTTAACAAATCCTGTGCCTGCAGATTTTCAACTGCATGTCCTGCACTCAATCCTGCACCAGCTGCTTTTCCTTAGGAACAGCTTACTTTTGGTTTCCAAACCTTGTTGTGATGTGTGAGTAGAAAACAATTAAATACCATGGAGGAAGAATTGCAGGATAAAATTTATTTTATTTATTTGAAACATTTATTAGCTGCCTTTCTACCCTGCAGCACTCAAGGCAGCTTACAATATAAACAAAACAGCAGTTACAAAATATATAAAAGATAACAGTTGAAAATCTTAATTAGGACTGCCAATAAATAATAAAAACTAAATTAGTCAAATACAGTCCTAAATACAAATGTCTTCAAGCTGCCTCCTGCAGATTGAAAAGGGGGGGACCTTGTGCACCTCCCTGGGGAGGTTGTTCTGAAATTGTGTGGCTGTCACAGAAAAGGCCCTCTTTCATGTTCCCACCAAATGAGCTTCTCTGATTGGTGGGATAGTCAAAAAGGCCTTTCCCTATGCTCTTAATTCCCAGGCAGGAATGTACGGGAGAAGACAGTCCTTCAGATGCCCCAGTCCCAAGCCATGTAGGGCTCTAAAGGACAAAACCAACATCTTGAACTGGGATTGAGAGTGGATCAGAAGCCAGTGTAATTGCTGTAGTATTGGGGTCACATGCTCCCAATAGTTGGTCCTGACCAGCAGTCTAACAGCAGCATTCTGCACTAGCTGCAGCTTCCAAACACTCTTCAAGGGTTGCCCCAAGTAAAGAGTACTGCAATAGTTCAGTCTAGATGTAACTAAGGCATGGATCACTATGGCTAGATCTAACTTACCCAAAAAGAGACATAGCTAGCCCTGACCTGGATAGCCCAGGCAAGCCTGATCTCATCAGATCTCGGATGCTAAGCAGGGCTGACCCTGGCAAGTACTTGTAGGGGTGACCTCCAAGGAATACCAGGGCCAGGACGCAGAGGCAGGTAATATCAAAAGCCACCTCTCTGAAACATCCTAGCCCCACTAGGGGTCATCAGAAGTCACCATGACTTTCAGGCTTGCAAGCACACACACACACAAAACACACAAAAACCCCACAGACAGAGCTGACACACCAGCTGAAACTGGGTGAAAGCACTCCGAGCCACCACAGTCACTTGGTTTTCTAACATGACCACTGTGTCAAGCAGTACTCTCAAGCTGCAAACCTGGCTTTTTAAGGGGAATTTAACCCCATCCAAGACAGCAGAGATCTCAAGTCTCTGGTGTACCCTGGTCTGCCTTTCTACTAACCCAGAGAACCTCTGTCTTATCAGGATTACGTTTCAGCATGTTCACCCTCCTCCAGTTCAGTACTGACTTCAAGTACTGGTTCAGAACATTAACACCATTCTCAGAATTAGGAGGAAAAGAAAGGTCGAGCTAGGTATCATCTGCATATTGGTAACATTGCAGTCCATACCTCCTGATGATCTCTCCCAATGTCTTCATATAGATATTAAATATTATGGGGGATAAAATGGAACCCTGAATAACCTCACAGGCCGATGGTCATGGGGGAGAGCAAGAATCTCTCAACACTATCTTCCAAGACCAACCCACCAGGCAGGACTTGAACCATCATAACACAGTGCCCCTTATTCCTGGTGCTGAGAGATGGCTTAGTAGGATACTATGCTCGGTAGTACTGCAGGCCAATGAGAGATCCAGCAGAATGAGCTGGGTCACATTCCCCCTGTCTAATTCTCAATAGAGGTCATCAACCAAGGTGACCAAAGGAGTCTCTGTTCCAAATCCTGGCCTGAAGCCAGATAGAAATGGCTCCAGAAAAATCAGTCTCTTCCCAAAATATGCAGAGCTGAGAAACAACCACCTGCTCTAGCACCTTCCCCAAGAATGGAAGACGACAGACTAGCCAGAAGTTCTCCAACCTAGTAAGGCTCAGGGAGGGTTTTTCAAAACAAGTGTATTTTCTGCCTCCTTGAGCTGGGGTGGCATCTCACCCAGAGCAGATCTGGGCACTTTTGTCTGGACAAAATTTTAGCTCCACTTGCCAATGTTCCTCTGCAAGCATCCACTGACTTTACATCCCAATTTTAGAATTCTGAACTTAACAAAATGGTGTGTGGGAGAGACAGTGCTTCAGTCTCAGCTCAGAACCAGGTACCTGTAATGCTCAGGGAGGGTTTTTCAGAACAGGTGTATTTTCTGCCTCTCACCCAGAGCGGATCTGGGCACTTTTGTCTGGACAAAATTTTAGCTCCACTTGCTAATGTTCCTCTGCAAGCATCCACTGACTTTACATCCCAACCAAACATAGGGTGAAATTCTGCCCTGAGTGACCAGCCCTCTTGTGCTGTCACAATACAGAAAATGAGCCACTTAAATATGACTGCATAGTACCCATAAGGAACTCACTCATCATCTGGTCTTTATTTATATCCCACTGTTTGACCTGACTCCTCAATGTGGCTTGCAACACTAATTAAATACATTATAAAATTTAACAAATTAAACATTACAATTATGAAACAAATGGACTATGAGAATGTCAGCGGTGGGTGGGGGCAGAGACAAACAAATTGAAAAACAAAATTTTAGAATTCTGAATTTAACAAAATGGTGTGTGGGAGGGACAGTTCTTCAGTCTCAGCTCAGAACCAGGTACCTGTCTCACGAGTGTGACTGTCATCACAGATGTGAAGGTCCAAGCGGGAGATGAGAAGGTGGTAGGAAGACTCTTTCATGTCATGTTTCTCAAAGTACTGGCTGATTGCTTTTGGGCTGCTCCCAAATGACTGAGGCCAAGAGTGTTGGGCAGTGGGAGCAGGTGGTGTGATCTGTAACACAGAGAAATTAAGCCCAGAGGTATCAGTCAAGAATCAAAGGGACACAATAGATTCCTATTTTTGCTGGGTGGAAGCATCTTAGTTTGCGCTGAAATATTGCAAATGGTACTCTGCAGAGATACTATTTATTTATATCCTGCTTTTCTCCTCTGTTGGGACTCAAAGGGGCTTAGAACATTGTTCTCCCCACCATCATTTTCTCAAAACAACAACCCCATGAGGTAGGCCAGGCTGAAGGTTTGTGACCGGTCACCCAGAGAGCTTCCATGGTAGAAGTGCGGATTTGAACGCATTGCCCAGGGTCCTACTCTACCACTCTATCCACTACACCACACTGGCTCTCAGACCATTTGATACAAGAAACAGGGGAGAAAGGGATTTGAAATGCACATTTTCATTGCAATGCCTCACTGAGGGTTCAACTAGACATGATGGGGGAGCCATGGAACAGGTCTCCTGGTTTTTTAAAAAATTGTAAACCACCTGGGGACTTTTGTAAATTACCTTGGGGACTTTATAATTTCATTTGCATATAGGATGCCTTTCAACTAAAAGAGCAGCTGCGAAGACACCCAGTTAAAATTGAGGAGATGGCATGGGAAGAAAAGGAATTTAACCATTTTCCCTGCATAATGCTTTCATAATCACTCTCCTTTCCCCTCCCCTGGAGCTATTTACCTTGCAGTAAAAATATGCAGATACCATATGAGTACCAGTATTCTACCCCCTATCTGTGGGGCAAACAGATGAAATTCCTGGGCTTCCTGTGAGCCATCTGTAGTTTAAAAAACAATGGGAGATCTGTTCACACACATCTCACCATCATATGACCTGAGCTTTACTCAGATCAGACTGTGAAATTCATTACAATGAGAGTTTCTATAAGGTGATATTGTTGTTGTTGTTGTTCAGTCGCACAGTCGAGTCCGACTCTTCGCGACCCCATGGACGAACTCTCGCCAGGCCCTCCGGTCTTCCGCCGTCCTCTGAAGTTGACAAAATTTAATTAAACACACAAATTCATTCCATAAAGAATCAAAGTGGAAATTAGTAATCTAGCAGTAATAGTTCTAATTGTGCTGTGTGATTTTCAATTTATACCCTGCCCTCCCTGGCGAAGCAGGCTCAGGGGGGCTACATAAAAGGTTAAAACACATAAATTAACAATTATAAAACAATCATAAAACAATCCAATCATAAAGTGCTAGTGACAGTAGATCTAATAATAATAGCATTGCATAGAGATGGCGGAAACAATCATGATAGAATATTCAAATGGGATACAATCTGTATTGATGGTCAGCTCATCTTGATCTATTTATTTATGCGGCAGGCACAGGCTGTCGGTAGTAGTGCCAGAGGAACAGGGCCCTATCACAGTTCAGTTATTTGATGAGGCTCCTTGCCTGAAGGCCTGGTGAAAGAGCTCTGTCTTGTAGGCCCTGTGAAACTGTAAAAGGTCCCACAGAGACCTGAGCTCATTCCACCAGTGTGGAGCTGCCACTGAGAAGGCCCTGGCCCTGGTTGTGGCCAGCCTGGTGTCTTTGGGACCTGGGAGCACCAGTCGATTTTGGGACCCTGAAGGCAGTGCTCTCTGGGGAACGTGTGGGGAAAGGCGGCCCCTCAGGTATGTAGGCCCCTGACCATAATGTGACTACCCATCCTGGAATACCACTTTGAGGCCTATGGATGAGGCAAGTTATGCATAATGTTATTCACTTTTAATCTGCCTCTCCTCTGAGTTACACCAGTTTTAATACAAAGCTACTGTCTATAATTCAGTCTGAGAAAATATTCTCATATTTTCCATTTCCTTGTAATTACAGTACCATGAATCTACAAAAATTTGAAGAAAGTCAATTTGAAAGATACAATAAAAGATAAAAAAGAAGACTGCATATGCTAGTCCAATAACTAGTTATTAACATTTCTAAAAAGATAATTAGTCTACTGTAACTGATTATTTAAGCAGAAACCAACGAGAAAGTAAGAAGGACAGCAATGTACTAGGGCCAGGATGGGCCAAAGGCAGATCATTACCTTCTGGTAGATCCTTAGCTGAATCATAGTAGATTTCTGAAAGCTGCTTACTCAGGCAGAACCAAACTGGAACCACCAGAAGTCATTTTTACCTAGTGCTCCTTGGCTTAAATGTAGCTCTCAATACAATTCTAGTTCTCTTTAAAAAGGTAAAGGTTCCCTTGCTTGAAAGCCAGTTGAATTCGACTCTAGGGTTGCGGTGCTCATCTCCATTTCAAAGCCGAAGTGCCAGCGCTGTCCGAAGACATTTCCGTGGTCATGTGGCCGGCATGACTAAACACCAAGGCGCACGGAATGCTGTTACCTTCCCACTGTAGTGGTACCTATTTATCTACTTGCAATTTCTTGCTTTCGAACTGCTAGGTTGGCAGGAGCTGGAACTAGAGACGGGAGCTCACTCCGTCATGCGGAACACTCGGGTCTCGAACTGCTGAACTACCGACCTTCCACAGCCTGCAGTTCTCTTACCCCATCCTTTTTTCTAGGAAGTTCCCACCCTGTGAGGACTGGCCCCATTACTAAGGCAAGCAGTCGAGTTCTCTCTCTCTCCTTGGGTACACAGACCCTTCTCTCTAGTAAGACCATAAATAAGAATGCTGATGTAAATTTAAAAATTGTGAATAAGAATGACTAATTGCCCCTCTCTCTGATTCGATGTTCCTCAATGGTGGCATTCCCATATCCCAAAGTATGGTTAATGTGTGCAGCAAGTAATTGGTTTCACACCCCGAGGGAGCCATTTAGCAACTAGATCCAGCTAGTGGATCTCAAAGCCCTGCCAAACAAAAGAGTTGATCCTTCAAGCATAGAGATTATTCAGCCCCACACAAAGCAGGGGAAGGATGCTGTTTAATTGTATATGAAAAACAGTTTGCAAGGGGACAACTCAAGGGTTATAACTTAGAGGTAGAAGCATAATGCTGGGTGGAGATGGAATGGAATTCTGTACATAGAACAGGACTTTCCCATCTTCCTCTTCCTGCCATATTCCCTTGCATCTTCTGAAAAACCACTCCTGATCACAGGGTGTGTGTGTGTGTGAGGGGGTACTAATAATGGTGTGGGATGTGTCATGGCAGTAACATTACAGACACCATCAATGCATAAACAAGAAGAGCATCTTCTATTATTTAAGCATGGATTTGGATTCAGTAATGTCAAATGAAGAGTTTTATCTGTTGTATGTTTGTCTATAAAAACTAACAAAACCCAACAGAGGCAAAACATGTATTAATTTTTAAAATGTATCCTGCCTTTCTGTTAAAAAGCTATAAAATCCAAATCAAATCCAAAGAATGACAAAACAAAAAAGCAGAGCTAGCAATAAAACACAAATATCAGAACAGTGCCAGATTTATTAACATTTGAGTAGATAGTTCCCCAACTATGGCACCACCACAGAAGACCCTAACTTCTGAAGGTGTGTACATGTGAAGAAGAGTCTCAACAGTTGGTGGACAGGTTCAGATGTCTTATAACAAGTTATAAACTTCTTAACTGTCTTTGCCAAGATGCTGTTATTCAGTGCACCAAATACCATTACGTACAGACAGCGCTACTTACTTGGACAGATTCCGGAGCCAAGCTTTTTCTCTGCTGGGCTGACTTCTCCATGGCTTCACTCAAGGACTCTGCATACTTCATCATAGCCTTCAGCTGAGAGTCAGTCAGCACCCACAGCAAGTCATCAAGGACGAACATTAGCTTGGATGCCACAACATTGCAATCCTTTGTCTAGCTCAAAGGAAAACAAGAAAGTTAACATGATCATTTGGGCTGAAAACATTGACTCCTCGCTGCTGGGGATCACACTGTTGATGAAATAAAAAGGTAAAGGTAAAGGTTCCCTTGCTCGAAAGCCAGTCGAATCCGACTCTAGGGTTGCGGTGCTCCTCTCCATTTCAAAGCCGAAGAGCCAGCGCTGTCCGAAGACGTTTCTGTGGTCATGTGGCAGGCATGACTAAACACCAAGGCGCACGGAACGCTGTTACCTTCCCACTGAAGTGATACCTATTTATCTACTTGCAATTTCTTGCTTTCGAACTGCTAGGTTGGCAGGAGCTGGAACTAGAGATGGAAGCTCACTCCATCATGCGGCACCGGGGTCTCAAACTGCTGAACTACTGACCTTCCACAGCCTGCAGTTCAGTGTCTTAACCACTTGAGCCACCGCAGCTCCATTGATGAAATAGCCTATTGCAAAAGCATATGCAAACAACCCTGGGAGGAGGCAACTCCTCTGTCTGACAGCATAATTGAAGATTGGTGGTGGGGGTTTACATTGTACAGGCTTTTTTATCCAGCACTTTATCCAAAAACATGGCTAGACACTGGCTTGGGAATTGTTGGTGGGTGGAGAGAAGAGTGATTGAGCCACAACGGCAGCTGAAATAGCAAAGCAGCACAGAGCACTAGCAAAAGGAGAGAGGCAGGGTGAGAGGAAGGAGAGGTGAGCCAGCAGCAGCTGCTGGAACAGCAAACCTGCCGTGGAGGCAATCAGGACATGAGGGGAAGGCAGAGGAAGTATACCTGAGAGAAAGACTCAAGACTCAATGTGGTGTAGCAGACGAGTGACGGACTAGGATCTCAGAGACCCAGGTTTAAATCCCCACTCTGCCACTGAAGCTTGCTGGGTGACCTTGGGACACTCACACACTCTCTACTTAATTTATCTCAGAGGGTTGTTGTGATGATAAAATGGAGGGAAGAACAATGTAAGCCCCTTTAATTTCCACTGAAGAGAAAGGCAGGATATATATGAAGTAAATACAATAACATAAACACAAATGGTAAGATTCAAGTCCCATAGCACCTTAAAGATCAATAAAAGTTCCAGGGTATGAGCTTTCCAGGATATCTAATGAAGGCAGTTTTGACTCTCAAAAGCTCATACCCTGGAAATTTTGTTTGTCTTTAAGGTGCTACTGGACTTGAATCTTGCTCTTCTACTGCAGACCAACATGGCCACCCACCTGAAACTAAACACACATGGTGTACATCTAGGGATGCCAGATGCCCTGGTGGGGAGGAGGGTCTCCTGCTGCCAGGCCCCACCTCCCTCCCAAAAGGGAGGAACACCATAAATTTAGGCAATGTGCCTACATGATCTGGAAGTGACACAGGCACATCGGGGATGACACTCTGGTTTTGGGGCAAAGATTCTATGGTAGAAACTAATTCCCGATGTACCTATATCGTCCCCGATGTACTTATATCACTTCTGGGTTACACAGGCACATTGCTGAAATGCTGGGCATTCCTCCCTGCTCCCAGTAAGTGCACCCCCTACCAGCTGCTCAGAGGTGGTAAATCTGAGTAACTAGCACATCTGGTTGACCATCAACTCTCATCACCAATGAATGCCAGATAACAAATCTTTTACTATATGTTTCCTTATGCTCAAAAAACTCATAATTTATTACTTTAGTCTAAAAGTGAAAGAAATAAGCTATACATTGTATAGTATACAATTTACTAATGCTTTAAAAGGCTCAAACTGAACACAGTGCACAAATACTACAGCACACATCTTATTCTGGTAATTTGGAAATCATTATTATCCTAAGTAGATGAACTAAGAATAAAATATTTCTACAAGATAGCCAAGATATCCCAAAGTACAGGAGGGGACCTTCAAAATAATCTACACATCTATACAAAAACCTTGGGAAACCAAATTTCTATTAAAAAAAACCTATTTACAAGTGGAAATCCACAAAGATTTGAGAGAAGCCTCGCATTTTCCTCTCCTCCACTATTTCCTTTTTCCTTTCCCTAAAAGCCCCCATAGCCACAAGCCCTCTTTCCTGCTTTCTTTTCTCTTTCCTACCTGCCAGCCAATTTACATTTATCTGGCTACCTGCCTTCAGCTGTTCCTCCTTCCCTCCTCCTAGTAGGCTCTACCTGGGAAAATTACAACCCAGTTACAGGGCCAGATACTGGGCTAGGCCCAGTTGGACAGGGCTGGATGCTGGGCCAGGCAAGAGTAAGGAACTTTCAGAGTGGGATACCTCAGTTTCCTCCGTATCCCATTTCCCTATTTCCTCTTTCACTCCTTCTGGCATCCCCCATATCCTCATCTTTCTCTGTTTCCTTCTCATCCACCAAACAACATGTATCTATCTTCAGCACATTTATTATTTACTTACTTTATTTATACCCACCTATCTCCACAATGGCACCTAAAGTAGCTTACATCATTGCCCTCTCCTCTATTTTATCCCCACAGCAACTCAGTGAGGTAAGTTAGGCTGAGAATGTGTAACCCAGCAAAGGTCACTAAGTAAATTTCCATAGCAAAATGGGGATTCGAACTTGCATCTCCCAGGACCTAGTCTGAAACTCTAACCACAATACCACACTGCCTTTCATGGAGTGGCTGCTTTTGAACAGTAGCAAGCAGCCAGTCCTGGGTGAGTCATGCAAGTCAAATGGCAGCAAATTGCCTGATGGTTGTTGCTGGGCCGGGCCTGGCCCCAGTGAGTTGTCCCTTAAAGGTCCATATAGCCCTGGAAGGGCCCTGCATTGTACTGAGAGAAACCAGGGCTTGAAGGTTAGTGATACTATTGTGGTTGCATAGTAACAACTACTCAGAGGATATTAATGTCTTAAAACTACAGAATCTGTTTCTATTAATTTCGGGGGTGGGGGGTTAACCCCTGAGTGTATTTCAGATTTTTCTGCAAATCATGTGCATTTTTTCGGGTTTCTTGAAATATCTGTCTTGTCTGTTCATGGCCTTAGTAGGCTTACCAAATCTCACAAAATCGCGGTGGGGGATCCGCATGTTTTCACAGAATCCGTGCCGCGGGGATGGCGAGATGTGTTGCACCGCAGTTGCCAGGACATGACACTATGCGTCGCTCCGACAACAGGGCTGTTTGGAGCCCCATTGCCAGAGCAACGCATAGCGTCACATCCTGGCGACGGCGGGCGCAACGCGTCTCACCGTCCCCGCGGCATGGATTCTGTGAAGACATACAATCCCCCGCTGTGACTTGGCAACCCTAGGCCCTAGCCTCCAGATTTAAGTATCCACAGATCTGGCTATGTTGAAAATTAGAGATGCTGACAAATGGGGACCAGTGATACTTGTGAGGGAGGAATACCTCCCCACCATTGTTGCCACTGCCAGACTGACACAGCTCCCAGTCAGCCCCCACCACTGCCACTGGCACCACCCAGCTCCAGGGGGGAAGCAAGGACTGCTGTGCCTCCCCCCCCCCAACTCCCTGATTGCCACTTGGAGGGCAGCAAGGATTCATGCAACCTCACCATCCAATCCCTCAATGGCTGGTTCAGTGGACAGGCAGGCTTACTGGCTTGGCAAGGGTGCAGTGAGGAATTCCCACACCCCACCGTCCTATTCCCTCCTTATGGCTCAGTTGGTGGGTGGGTTTTCTGGCTCCATGGGGGGGAGCGAGGATGCCTATGCCCCCCTGCCCAAATCCTTCATTGCTGGCTAGGCAGTTGGGGGACAGCAAGGACTCACACACAAACCCCCCACCCAATTCCCTCCTTGCTGGCTCAGTTGGCAGATGGGCTTACTGGCTCAGCCAGGGGCAGCAAGTAATCCTGTGCCCCTTGCCCAAAGCCTTCATTGTCAGCTTGTGAAAGGGGCAGAGAGGACTCATACAATCCCCTATCCAATTCCCTTTTGCTGGCTCAATGGGGGTCTACGAGACCCGTCTACCTCCTCCAACATTTTTGCCAGGCCCGGCATAGCTCCCTGGCTCTCCTGTAGCCATTGCCATGCTTGCTGCAGTTCCTGAGCTTTGCTGTCGTCACCTCTGCCATGGGTCCCAGACTGCAGCCAGGACAACTGTGGCTCCTGGGCTCTGCCCCCAGGCCCCCCACAATTCCTAGGACCCACCACAGCCACCAACCATCACACTTGCATACTGGTTATTTTACCACGCCAGCAGAAAAATACTCTCACCTTTCTCTTAAGGGATATTTGGATTTTGCCCTGATTAGTAATAAGTCTTAGAGGTGTGGTGATAGGATCTTGATCACCATTATCTGTAGCATCTGCTTCTATCCGAAGAGACTGCCAGGTAAGTTCTTTAAATGTTAACACCTACACAGAGAAAAGAGAGGTATAAAGACAAAAGATGCTAAACTACTGAAGCTACATGTTAGAAAATAAATTTCACAGAAAAGGAATACTGCATGTTCACAAGGAAAAACCCAGAATCCTAATCACTCACTTGTTTCAAAAGGGCAGCTGGCAAAAAAATCAGCACCAGAGCCCTGAAGGGTGTAAAGAGTTGGGGATACTTCAGAATCATGTATCTAGAAGATGCTTGGAAGCTTTTTAAAACTAAACTAATTAAAGCCTAGATAGGATGCATTCCCCAGGTTAGGAAAGGTGCTGCCAAGTCTAAAAGCATGCCTGCATGGTTGACAGCCGAAGTCAAGGAAACCATAAAAAGCAAAAAGGCTTCCAAGAAGGAGGAGGAGATTGGATTTATACCCCGCCCTTCACTCGGAGTCTCAGAGCAGCTTACAAACTCCTTTCCTTTCTCCTCCCCATAACGGACACTATGTGAGCAATGCTCTCTCTAAGCTGTGGAGTCTTGTGAGCAAAAATTCTATTTTGTGAGCTGCTGGCATTAAAGTTGTGAGCGAGCGATTTGGCTACTGCATCAATTAGCTTGCTCTGGAGCCCTCCTTCCTGAACGAAGACAAAAATGTGTGAGCTGGAGGCTAAAAAACTGTGAGCTAGCTCACACTAACTCAGCTTAGAGGGAACACTGCCTGTGAGGTAGGTGGGGCTGAGAGAGCTCTGAGAGAACTGCTCTTTCAATGACAGCTCTGACAGAACTATGAGTTGCCCAAGGTCATCCAGCAGCTGCAAGTGGAGGAGTGGGGAATCAAACCCAGTTCTCCCAGATTAGAGTCCACACACTTAACCACTACACCAAACTAGCTCTCGAAGTGGAAGGTCTGCCCTAATGAAGCGAACAAAAGGAAGCACAGGATCTGGCAAAAGTAAGTTAATAATTAAGAATGCAGAAAGAGAATCTGAGGCGTGCTAAAGCACCAAAACAAACATTAGACATTTCTTTACATATATCCAGAGCAGGAAACCAAGCAGCTGAACCTTTGGATGACCAAGCAATAAAAGGATGATGGAGAGATGACAGAGAAGCTAAATGATTTTTTTGCAACTTGTTCACTGGGGAAAGTGTGAGGCAAGTCCCCAGGCTGCAATCACTATTTTCAGGAAGGGAGTCTGAAGAAGTGAGTGAAGAGAGATGACGTTCTAGACCTATCAGGGAAATTAAAAACCGATAAATCTCCAGGTCCTGATGGCATACACCCAAGGGTTCTCAGGGAACTCAAATGGGAGACTGTTGATCTGCTAACCAGTATATGTAACCTGTCACTAAAATCAGCCACTGCACCAGAAGACTGGTAGCAAATATTACACCAAATTTTAAAAAGGAACCAGAAAACTACAGGCCAGTTAGCCTAACGTCTGACATAAGCAAATCAGCAGAGGCTGTAATCAAAGATACAATTATTAGGCACACAGAGGAACAAAGCCTACTGAGGGAAATCTGCATGGCTTTGGCAAAGGGAAGTCTTTGAACACACAACCAACCTTTTGGAGTTCTCTTAGAAAGTGAATAAACACGCGATCTTAGCCAAAAGGCCGAGAAGTGATCTAAACAGTGGTGTCGAACTCATTTCTTATGGGGGCCAGATCTGACATAAATGTCACTTTGTCGGGCCAGGCCATGTGTTCCATAAAACGTTTTGCCGGGTACCAGAGATATAAACTATATAAAGGACAGCAGCTGGTAAGCTCCGAGTTGGAGTATTCTCACTGCAAGGCCCCATGGGCTGGGAGTGGGGTCCAAAGGAAAACCCATATGGGTGGACTGGAGAGCCAGCGGTGCAGCACTGGGCAGATGCTCTCACATTGCTTGACTGCTGCAGACAAGGTTGTTCTGCCATGCTGAAGCCACAGGGTGGCTCCACCCATCCCCCCCACCCAGCAGTCTCCTCTTTCCTCCGTTGCACTAGTTGCTCTCAGGCCACATAAGAGCCCTGGACAGGCCGGTTCCAGCCCCCGGGCCTTATGTTTGACACCCCTGATCTAAGATTTATAGCTCACTTCTAAATGTGAACAAAGGCAATGATACTTTTTTGTAAAAAGTGGTGTAAGACTCTTGGTTATATGATCCCAGAACGAGTCTGCAATTGCATCCTTTCATATGGTATGTCCTGTCCTTTTCAATTTGTACTCAATTAAGGGAAAACATTTTGATTCACCTTTGGTATATGACCCCAAAGAAACCTGTTCTAATTTATTGTTCTTCAAGTAAATGTTGGTTTTGCAAGCACCCCAAAGAAGGATGTTTACATATGTGGTGGTTTTGCTTGCATGCCATTAAACACTGGAGAACTATTGTTGAAAAGTTGCAGTTGCTCCTGAAGTGTTGTTGCTAAATAATGCCATGAACTTCCCTACAAGATTCCAGGACATTATATTACATGTGATTAGTATAGCTAGAATTCTTTATGCTTGATGCTGGAAATGTCTCCAGATATTCGGGAATGGACTGAAAAAAATGAAGGAAGCATATTTCTTAATTAAATTAACTTACCTACAGAAAGGTAAATGCGCTAGACTCAGTCTGGTTGCCCTGCATCCTGAAAAATGGTTTAAGTAATGAGTTTTGACCAATTTGTATAGTGTTGTATATTTCCATGATGAATGGCTGAAGAGTCTGGGACTTTTCAGTTTGGAAAAAGAGAGTACTAAGAAAGGACATGAGAGAGGTTTACAAAATATGCATTACGTAGAGAGCATGGAAAGATATGATCCCAGAACAAGTCTGGAATTGCATCCTTCTCTCCCAAAATACTATAACTTGAGGGCATCCAATGAAGCTGATAGGCAACCAATTCAGGATAAAATACTTCCACATTCTGCAGTAAGCCTTTGAATATCGGTGTCAGGATATAACATCATGCAAATGCCTTGGCCTCTTTTTGCTGATGCTGGCCCTTCAGAGTAACTGTTTGGCCACTGTGTGAGACAGGATGCTGGACTGGACAGACCACTGGTCTGACCCAGGAGAGCTCTTCTTATGTTTATACTGAAACTCCATGGGAATTTTCAGTGAATTCAGTCAGGACTCAAACAAAATCTACAAATCCCTGTGAGTCTGCATAAGAGATTCCACATTAGATGTCTTTTGTTTGTGTTCTTACCTCCCCTCTATTGGAATCAGTAATACGAGTAAAGCGCAGGTCACTTTGCTGCCAGTTGGGATTGACACTGTATCCTTGGAGTTGCCACAGTTCAAAAGAAGCATGAAAGGCCTTTGAGTGAATCTTGATGGTGATGGAATTCACAACAATAAACATACCCTCCACTACTTTCTCAGCAAAGCCATATTCACTGTAGGGAAGGGAAAAAACCTTTTAATATGATAGTGTTCCAGAGCCAAATGCTTTAGTTCAGCTGATTAATATAGTCAAACCACTGTCATGTGACAGATTCATTTCCACACACATGGATATAAGGAAAATTTTAAGTGACATCCAGGTTTATGTCTCCAACCTTTTCCCGACCCATGAGTAAAGCTAACATAATTATAGCAGCATATTTTAAGGCATTCATATTAACAGTATTAATTGTGCTTGTATTGAAACATTTGTAGGAGATGATCTGATGCTTTAATAATAAAATACAGAGAAGCAATTCATATTGTTGTTGTGCTGAACCATCAAACATGTTCACAGTGGTAAGGCTTTGAACATAATACTGAATTCTACAGATGGATTTGGTTCAGCCATAATGGCTAACTATGGTTTGCTGTTAGGGGAACAAGCCCAGAGGCTTGTTCCTCTCACCCTTGTCTGGTATGTTCAATCAAACCATATACTTCAACTTTCACAAAATACCATATTTGCCATTATGTTATGTTAATAGCTGTTTGCAGCAAATACACAAACCATAATTTATTGGCTGAGATGTAATGGCCAACTATGGTTTATAGTGAAAGCAAAAGTATCTAATTATTGGGCTGTATTGGAGGGGAGGTCAGAGCAAGCTTGAGTACACCACTGGTTTGTTCAGGTAGTGGCAAACTGTAGTTGTCCATTACATTAGATTTTCATACCATAGTGTAATTTAAAATCCTAGTGTAATTTAAAATCCTGGGCCTAGGGGGAAAAACACAGAAGGTCATATTATTCACCTTGGGTACAAAAGCAAGAACTTCTACACATCAGCTATGTAAAGACTGACTCACGTCCAGGCCAAACCATGTCACAAAGAGGGACTGGAAGTGAGCAAAGTTCATCACACCCAAAGTGCCTGAAGATCGGATAGCTCCAGATAACAACAGCAAGTGAACTAAGCCACAAGATACGAGGGAAAGCAAATCACCATGGCCATATGACTGACAAATCTGCTTGAACACTCAGAACCTTACAGGATAGAGCAGGGGTCCCCAACATGATGCCCACAGGAACCATGGCACCTGGCAACACCATTCATGGTGCCCACCAACGGTTTTTAGAAAGTGGGCCAGGCTGGGTGGGGCTTTTGCCCAGCAAGGCTTCTGATTGGCTTCTGAAGATTTACTTGGTTGTGAGGATTTTTAAAAAACACTGTTTTGGAAGCAGCTGCCATCACAACACAAGAATCTTCACTGTGTGGCTGAAGGTAAGCTTTTGCAGCCATTTTGTGGCTGGCTGTATCTCCTACAGCAGCAGTTTTGTGGCAGCCATGTCATGGTTTTAGGTTACTGGTTAGTAAGGGTTGTTGTCTTCTTCAAAATTTAATTGTTCACACTGTTTGGATATGTTACTACATTTATACTCTGCCCTCCAGACACTTAGGGCATTTGTGAATTCTGTTACTTCTTAGTAATTACAACACATTGGGATTGGGAATACAGTTGCCAGCCTCCAGGTGGGGCCTGGAGATCTCCCGCTTTTACAACTGATCTCCAGCTGACAGAGATCAGCTCCCCTGGAGAAAATGGCTGCTTTGAAGGGTGGACTCTATGGCATTGTACCATGCTGAGGGTCCTCCCCTCCCCAAACCCTGCCCTCTCCTGGATCCACCCCCAAAGTCTCCAGGTATTTTCCAACCCAGACCTGGCAACCCTAATTGAGAATCTGGCTTCCAACCCTTAATGGGGTACCGGTTGACACCAGCGCCGAGGGCAAAAAGCCTAGGGGTGATTCTGGATGCCTCACTTTCCATGGAGACCCAGGTCATCAATGTTGCCAGATCAGCCTTTTATCATCTTCGGCTCGTCAGGCAACTGGTTCCCTATCTCTTCTCCCAGGACTTAGCTACAGTGATCCATGCAATGGTCACTTCCAGACTGGATTACTGTAACTCGCTCTATGCTGGGCTACCCTTGAATCTGACCCGGAAACTGCAGCTAGTGCAAAATGTGGCAGCATGCTTGCTGACTGCAATGTCTGTGCACATGCGCATTCAGCCGGTGTTGTGCCAGTTGCATTGGCTGCCAGTTGAGTACTGGATCCATTTCAAGGTTTTGGTCTTACCTTCAAGGCCCTATGCAGCCAGGGACCAACATACCTACAGGACCATCTCTCCCCATATGTGCCCCGGAGAGCCTTGTGCTTGGCAGACCAATGCCTTTTGGTAGTCCCGGCCTAAAAGACATCTGCCTAGCCTCGATCAGGGCCAGGGCATTTTCTGTCCTGTCCCTAGCCTGGTGGAACACATTCCCACGTGAGATCAGGGCCTGCAGGATTTGTTACAGTGTCTCAGGGCCTGTAAAACAGAGCTGTTCTGACAGGCCTTTGGCTGGGGTGGCAGATGTCCAACCATTTCGGCCTCCCCTGCTCATACTGCCCTGCTCAATGGCCCCTCAGTGCCACAGAGATCTGCACAGCACTCTCCAGCAAATTGGATACCCATTGATCACCTAGTTGCGCCCATACAGGAGGCACTCTAGACTCCCCCGAATTGGTCTGTCATCTTATTTGAATTGGTTTCAATCTGGTTTTAAATTGTATGTTTTAACATGATTATTATGATATTGCTTCTTGTGACAGTGTTGTGATATGACTGTTGTGACCACCCTGAGCCCGCTCGCAGGGGAGAGAGGTATATGAATCAAATCAAATAAATACAGTAGAATGTGAGTCCATCTGTCCTATATATTGAAAAGTGGAGTGATTTCAGATGCCAAATGACATTAGCAGGCAAATGACAATAGAAGGTGTGATTGGATTAGGTGTAAAATGCAGAAAGGTATTAAGCGTGGAGAAATCAGCATTGGTAATGAGGCAGGAAACCTAGGTCTCAATTCAGTCCAGGTGGATGCACTGTCTTGCGCTTCATTATCAGCGGCAATTCAACAGTCTTTCTTTCTAGTCTCCCTTTGAAATTCCATTGTAAGATAACTGATACTCTTAGGTCAGCAACTGAATGTCCTGGAAGGTTAAAATGTTCCCCCACTGGTTTTTAATGTTGTGGTTTCTGATGCCAGACTTATGTCCATCAATTCTTTGTTGAAGAGTCTGGCCCGTTTGTCCCATGTAGAGAGTAAAAGGGCACTGATGACACGTGATGGCATAAATCACATTAGAGGATGAGCAGGTGTAGGCCTGCTCCTTGGGAGGAAAGCGATGGCGAACCTAAGCAGCATGATAAAAAGTAGAGACATCACCCTGCCAACAAAAGTCCGCATGGTCAAAGCAATGGTATTCCCAGTAGTCATGTATGGCTGCGAGAGTTGGACTATAAGGAAGGCCGAGCACTGAAGAATAGATTCTTTTGAACTATGGTGCTGGAGAAGACTCTTGAGAGTCCCTTGGACTGCAAGAAGATCAAATCAGTCAATCCTAAAAGAAATCAACCTTGACTGTTCCCTGGAAGGCCAGATAATGAAACTGAAGCTCAGATACTTTGGCCACCAAATGAGAAGGGAGCACTCACTGGAGAAGACCCTGATGCTGGGAAAGATTGAAGGTCAAAGAAGACGGGGATGGCAAAGGATGAGATGGTTAGACAGTGTCATAGATGCAACGAACATGAAATTGAGCAAACTTCAGAGGACGGCGGAAGACAGGAGGGCCTGGCGGGAGCTGGTCCATGGGGTCGTGAAGAGTCGGACTCAACTGTGTGACTGAACAACAAGGAGTAGGAACCTGAGATGGTATGGCTTATGTTGCTGAGTCCAGTATGGTGTTGCTAGGATCCATATGAGAGCAAAGTTGGCATCTTGGTTTCCTGCAGGCCTTGGTACCAGAGTCCATGTTACTGTTAAGTAGTTTATCATTGTGGGTGAGAAGTTGTTTTAGATTAGCAGACTGTCTGTAAATAAGAAAAGGTTGACCCCCCAGTGCCTGTGTAAGGAAAGTGTCACTATTCAGCATGGGTTGTAGGTCATTAATAATGCATTGAACAGGCTTGAGTTGTGAGCTGTAGGTGACCACCAGTGGTGTTCTCTTGTAATTTTCTTTGGACTTGCCCTGTAGCAAGCTGTCCCTGGGTATCATTCTGTCTTTTCCAATCATCTTTCTCACCATATCAATAGGATATTGTAGATGCAAAAATGCCTGCTGCAGATCCTTCAAGTGACTAACTCTGTCTGAGGGGTTGGAACAGGTGCAACTAAAGCATAGGGCTTGGCTATACACAATGTATTGTTTGATATGGTTGGGGTGGTAGCTGGAGGCATGAAGATATGTTTGCCGATCTGTTGGTTTTCAGTATAATGCGATACTTATATGTCCCTTGTATATCCGTACTGTGGTGTTCAGGAAGTTTATCTCTTGTGTAGAGTAATTCATAGTTAGGTTGATGGTGGGGTGGAAGTTGTGGAAAGCCTGGTAAAATCTCTCGAGGACTTCTTTGACATGTCCAGACAATAAAAATGTCATCAATGAATCTAAAGTAAAGGAGAGGTTCTAGATCCGCCATGAAAATGTTGGCATACTGTGGAGCCATGCAGGTGCCCATGGCTGTGCCACTGATTTGGAGGTATAAGTTCTCACCAAACCTTGAAGTAGTTGTGGGTGAGAACAGACATGCGGAGTTCAGTGGCAAGATCTGCTGTGGTGTTGTCAGGGATGATGTTTCTAATGGCTTGTAGTCCATCTTTATGGGGGATGTTGGTGTACAGAGACTCAACATCCGTAGTGGCTAGAATGCTGTTTTCTGGGTGATCATTGATGGAATGCAGTTTCCTCAGGAAGTCTGTGGTATTACAGATACAGCTGGGGGTATTAATAACGTATGGTGTCAGGGTGGAGTCCATAGATCCTGATACTCCTACACTGTTGGTACTTATGCCTGGAACAATGGGACGTCCAGAGTTGCCAGGTTTATGTATCTTTGGCAGGAGGTAGAAAGTGCTCAGTTGAGGTTCTCAGGGTGTAAATTTGTTCCTGTATGTATGTTGGAACTTTCTTTATGATTTTGTTGAGTTCTTGGCAGTAGTCTGTGGAAACCGGTGTTTCAGAGTTGTCACTCAGCTTCTCGTGTATAGTTTGTCTTGTCCATTATGACAATGGCTCCTCCCTTGTCAGCTTGCTTTATTATAATATCTGGATTATTTTTCAGGCTACTTATGACATTCTTTTCTGTGCGGCTGAGATTGGATCTTGGGCTCGGCAGCAGAAGGATTCCATATATAGGTCCAGTCTGGTGTTGCTGCCTCCAGGGGGAATCCACATGGAGTCCCTCTTTCTGCAAGTGTTGAGTGGGAGCTAATTGGTCACCCTTATACTGTTCACTGGTGAAAGGGTGAGGAGGCAGCTGTTCAGCAGTAGATTGTTGAAGCTGTGAGGAGGCTGTCTGTCCAAGTGTGTTCTGTTTTGTGATGAAAGTATTCCTTCAAGCATAGACGGTGGATGAAGGCCTCCAGGTCTCCTCAGAGCTGTTTGTCTGTTTAGGTTTAGTAGGACAAAAGGATAATCTTTTTGAAAGGACAGATTCCTCTGCTAAACTGAGGGAATGCTGGGAAAGGTTAACAATATTGCTGGTAGGATTGTTGTTGTGACTAGTTGCGGCTTGTAAAAGGTTGGAAAGTTTTTTGTCCTGCTTTTGTAGAGAAGTTAGTTGCTTATTGTAGATGCCTTGTTTTCTGTTGTGAAATTCCTCTGGAAAAGGCTGATTCAGTATATAGGAGTTAAGTTCAGTGAACTTTTCCTTGATCAGTTTCTGTTTCTAGCACAAGATGCTGATCAAATATTTCAGTAGCTTCTTGGAGAATTTATGACACAAACTCTCACCATAGTTTGTGGGGTAAGTAGATTGTAAAGGGTTTTTTATTCTCAAAAAAAAAAAAGGGAAAAAAAGGGTTTTTTATTCTCAGTCCCTTCAGTATAATGTTAAGTCTTCTGCTTTTGGTGAGAAAGATGATATCTATTTGTACCTGTGCAGGTTTCTTCATAGTATAGTTGATGCGCCAAACAAAGCACAGCCTCTGAAAAGGATCCCCAAGTATAATTAAACTGTATCCTATGTTGTATTTATATAATGGGATCTTCTTTTGAATCACTTTATTTTCATTCTGATCTCAAGTCTCTTTTCTCCTTTTCAGTTGGCATTTGAACATGCCCAGGGATGCCCAATTAACTTTTCAGAAAGGACTCTCCAAGCCCTGCCTCTAAAATACATTACTCTGATTCATTAAAAACATCCCAAACAAAACACCATCTCTTTGAATGGTGCTCTGTCAATACAGTCGAATGGTGCCCCCAAAGCTGTATATATATTTTTAAAAAGCATAAAAATCTTTTACCAAATATATGCTACATAATAGTTCATGTACTTCTCAACATTTGCAACGGGTGGTACCTCTCAAATTTTTATGTCTGATTTGTACAAGAAAAATAAAGATTGATTTTATTATAATTTGGAGCAATTTTCTAATCAAATTTATAGATTTTTAACGATGACTAATATAATGTTATAAAAACTGAAGATGACTGTGTAGGCATAAGCAGAGCTGCATGCTTCAAAGCCCACTGGGGTTAATGAGCTTAGAAAGATGCCACTCTCCTTAGGACTGTACTGTAAGTGACCAGCAGAAAGAAACTCTTGTGTCAGTTCACCCAAAAAGCTTCAAAGTATCTTACTCCAGGCCTAGGTGGAAAATAACAAGTTTTTGCAGTGAAAATTACCCCAGGTAATTGAATTGGAGAAGCATAATATGAAAGTCAGCATCTTGTGTAGTTTAGCCCTAGGAGTAAATGCAGCTGCTACTGACTCTTACATCCTATCAGCTTCCCAGCAAAATCCCACAGAACCCCAAAGCAGGGGAAAAAATTAATCTTGAGGAGAAGGTAGAAGTAATATCAAACACCACAATGCCCCCAAACAGTTACTAAACAGAAGTAATATTAATTAACCTCTGGCCTGAAGCTAGAGCAATGGGAGATTGTCCGTTGGGTGGTCGGGGCTCTTCACATGTCCGCATCTCAACTTCCACTTTATCTAGATACTATGAGGAGAAACAAACATGAAGAAATTATTATGATATGAAAAAATAAGTGCTTATTATGCTATTTTACACTGCAATCCTAAGAATATTTTCCTGGAAGTAAGTTTCATTGAATAGACCTGAGTAGGATTATTCTCTTAAGAGATCTGTACTTAAGATATTTTGGCTCCTTCAGAAACTGCAGAATCCATTCATATCATAACTTCTTGACGCCTCACAGGAAATTCAGTCTTGAGAGCATTCAGGCTAGACCTTAAATGCTATTTCCAAAATCAGGTGACTGTGTTATGCAGCATCCTGAGCCAGATTCTAAAAGTCTTTACTCATTTCAGAATGTGATGCTGGGAGACTGCCACACAGTTCTGAAGACTGGAGATTTGGGCTGGGCTATCATGAATATGCTTTATTTTGCACTTCAAGCAGATCCCAGGGAAGCTGTAGAAACCCAGAACTGGTGCCTAGAGGCAGTTTGGGGCTAATAAACTGAACCTTAATCCTGACACAACAGAAGTGCCACTGGTGAGCTGTAGGACTGACCATGGCCATAGCTCGTGCGGGGCGTTCAAGGCGATGCTCCCTCCCAAATTTTCAATGCCCCTTTACTCCCACCGCTGGCCACTGCTGCTCCTGCTGCCATCCCAAGATGATCCCCTACTTCTTTGTCGATGCTGTCATCTTGCAGAATGCCATCAACCAGCAGTAAGTAGCTGCAGCTTGGCTGGGAAGCCGGCTGATGCTGCCCTCACCAGCAGCCCCGATGCTGGCACTTTTTCAACAGAGGAAGGGCCCCACTTGGCTGGCTGACCAGCCGTGTGCTCAGCGGTTGAAGCAAAGCACCTTTGCACAAGAGTCTCTGGCACCCCCTCTCCTGGTACCTGTGTGCTCCACAGCCATGCCCCAGCCCTCTTCACTGGCAGGTGCCCACCTGAGCCCAGCCTGAGTGGAGCCTTTAACCCAATTTATCTCCCACTCCTTCTCCCTCCACCCTTCCTCCATTCAGTGCCCCACCAACCATCCAGTCCCCCCCCCCGAAAATAGTCTAGCTTCAGGCCTGATTGACCCTGGATTAATCCTGATACAACAGAAGTGCTACTGGTGAGCTGTAGGGCTGACCCTGTATTAAGATGCCTCCTATTCTGGATGGAGCTGCACTTCCCTGGAAGAAATAGGTCCATAGCTTTGGGGTTCTGCTGGACCTGAACCTCCTGTTGACTAAGCAGGTGGTGGCCATAGCCAGGAGTGTCTTTCTCAGTTTCAACTGGTTAACCAGCTCTAGCCTTTTTTGGACAGAGAAGACCTGGCCAACTGTGGTGCATGCCCTGGTAACATCTAGGTTGGATTACTGTAATGTGTTGTACACGGGGTTGCCCTTGAAAAGTGTTTGGAAAACTTCAGTTAGTACAGAATGCTGCAGCCAAGATACTGACTGGAGTGGGTCATAGAGACTATCACTACAGGCTTGGTTCATCTTCACTGGCTCCCAATCAGCTTCCAGGCCCAGTTCAAGGTGCTGGTGCTGATCTTTAAAACCCTATGTAGTTTGGGACTTATATTAATCTACCCAACCACTATGATCATCTTCTGAGGCACTGCTTCAGATGCCCCCACCTTCCAAATTTTGGCTGGTGGCAACCTAAGAGATGGTCTTCTCAACTGTGGTACCAAAACTATTGAACTCCCTCCCCCACATATTTATCTGTCCCCTTCTATCACTGTCTTCTGGCAAGACGTGAAGACATTTTTGTTTCATTTGGCATTCCATTAATGACCTCTCTTTCTTGTCTTATATTTTAGTTGCTGGTTTGTACATGTTTTATTTGTGCTTTTAACTGATTTTATGATGGATATTGTAATATTCTATTTTAAACTATTAGATATCTTGGTGGTCCTGTTAGGGCTGAAAAGTGATATATATATTTTGCAAACAGATAAATTTCAATATCTAGCAATTCAAAGGTATGCCTGCTTGCCATGGATGCCCTTGAGTATTGTTTGTCAACTTCTGTGTGTACAAATATAAGATCACAGGAAGCATCACTTAACATGAGGGAGGGGCTGTGGCTCAAAGACAGAGTATCTACTTAGCCTGTGTCCCAGATTCAATCCCTGGCATCTGCAGTTTAAAATGGTTCAGGCAGTAGATCAGGTGAAGTACTTTTGTCTAAGACCCTGGAGAGCTGCTGTCAGTTTGAGCTTCATGTGTTCAACAGAATGCTGTGTATTTTATTTTACTTCATTTATAGTCTTGCTGTGACTCAATACAGAATACAAAATTTAAAACAATGCAACCAAAACAGTATAATGTATATAATAAACAGTGCAATAAAACTAGATTAAAAATAATTCAACACAGTATAGTATAATACAATAAAATGCCTAAAGTTTACAGACATTAAAATTATAATCTTGTGTTTCTGAAGAGCAGTTACAGGTTTAGGAATATTTGTTTACTGATATCATATTTAGTTCTACACTAGAATTTTACCACTGAATTCAGGAGAACTGTTGAGATGCTTCACACGTTTTTTAAAAATGTTACCTATATGTAGAGTATCATAAGCAGACAAATGCAAAAAATGTCAGCAGTACAACTCTCAAAATGGGGAAGGCCTGGGTTTAGGACTAATTAGCTGCAGATCACAACAAAAGAACCGAACACTCCAGACAGTCAATAACCTAAGCCATAATGCAGAAGACAAACATTTCTATGTTAATTCTAGAACAGAAACATTTCTTTTCATCATTAAGGGTGTTAATGAAGCCACCACGTGCAAAGGCCTGTGTTCTAAGTTTCATTCATATGTTCTCACTACTCACTCATGTGAATAAGGCTAGATAAATTAGAGACTTCCAGGTGGAGAGGAAATTCTATCCTCCCTATACCATCCCCTCTTCACCAAACTGGACCTGATATGGGCACCAATATGAGCATTAGCAAATTATTGATATCCTCTTGCTTCAGCATTAAAAAATGGTCTTCTAAAAACAATTCAAACTTGCAAGCTCTTAATAACAGAAAGAAGGAAAGCAAGGCTATTACCAGACAAATTGGATGAGTCTTCAGTTTTGTCCACTGGATCTGTAACAAGAAAGCTGATGTTAAATAAGCAGGAACTGCTGCAATGACTAAATGGCTGCAGGGTGACACTAATAGGCTCAGTTGCAAGAAACTCCTGCTCTGAAAAGTGATACTGTAATAGCAGCTCCATGGGAATACAAACTCAGAGAACAAAATTATTCCTTATCAAATGCACTCAGAATACAAATGAAGAGATTTGCTAAAGGACAAAGAGTGCTGTAGTTCCTTAGATTTAGCAGATTTATTGTACCATGAGTTTTCCTGGACAGACACATAAATACATTATACAGCCAAATTGGAGACAATGACTTGGATCCAAAGATTGTTCTGCATGAGAAGAAGGCATTATGCTGGTGTGTAGGTATGAGCCTGTAGAGAAAGGATTGTTGATTTCCTTCTTCATCTTGTTGTACTTTTCCCAGAATTGCTCCAGATAGGAGGCCCTCCAGAGCACTTTTGGGGAACACAAAGGGGTGTAGATATTGAGCAGGGAGAAAATCACCAATGCATCCTTTCACTTTTGCAGTGAAAGCCACCCATAATTCTTATACAAGACCCGGGATGCTGTCAAATTTGTTAGTAAACTTCATTCCAAATGTCATAAGCTCCTGTTTAAGAATGGCAGCCCTAAGACCAGAGAAGGAGTGTTCAGGGACAATGAAGTTCAACTTTTATCCTGCTAGTTTTTTCAGATTCGATTTCTAACATTCAGTTAAGAGCCAGGTGCTGTACATGTATGACTAAGCCTGGGGAGACCTTAGTTTAAATACCCACTGAACTAAGAATTTCACTTCCTTGGGCCAGCTGCTCTCTCCTAGCCTAACCTACCTTGCAGCATTGTTCTGAGGACAAAATGGGGAAGGGGAAAACCATACATACTACCCTCAACTCCTTGGGGGAAGGTAAAGATGTAAATGTGGTAGAAAGAATTTGTTACAGAAAGATGGGGCTGCTAATTGTTCATAATTATGTTCACTAATGAAGATCAAACCCTTACTAAGGTTATTCATGAGAAAAGGTGTTGCTCACAGTTAAACAGCCTTACCTTTGGAATAACATGATCCCTCAATCGTAGCAGCTTTCGATTTTTAGCAAGGGTTGCTTTTTGCATTAACTGATTAATAATAATACTGGCCTGTATCCAACAGCTTCAAAGATT
The DNA here is from genome assembly GCF_001447785.1 of Gekko japonicus. Lineage (NCBI taxonomy): Eukaryota > Metazoa > Chordata > Lepidosauria > Squamata > Gekkonidae > Gekko > Gekko japonicus. The sequence goes on along the minus strand of NW_015174285.1, from coordinate 570,032 downwards.
TAAGAGCACTTACTTTTCTCAAGAGGTAGAAATTGTCACGCGCACACACACACACACACACACACCCCAATCCATTCTCCTGCTGCAGCTCAATTGAAATTTTGTTCTAGAAGAAAGGGTCAGCAGATCCTTGGGAAAAGCATATGGGGCAAACTAGGAGTCTACATTGTTTGGGGGGAATCAATGGAAATCATCACCTCTGTTTAATAAAAGTCTCCAGAACTCCGTGGCTGGATACAGACCATTAATACCCATGTCAACAAATTTATGTCTTTTTGGAGAAGCTAAAAAGAGCGTCAATTTATTTCACACGTATCAGAAAGCTCAACTCCCAAAGGGCTTCTCCATGCATATACTGAGTGAGAAGGAACACTTCTGAGATTACGTTTTACAAACATCTATATATCTAATAGCAAAGTCTGGTCGTCATCTGCAGGTATCTAAATCTGCACATTGGGGCCACACCAATGCTAAACAGATTTTTCTGCAAGCTTGAGAGACCCCCCCACAGGTTTGCAGAAAAATCTGATCTGTTAAAAAAGTATATTGGGGGGTTGAAATTCCCCTGAAATTTAAAAAAAGTGTCTGCATGCAGACAATGCACTTACCAACTGGTGTCAATGGCATTAGGGAGTCACTCCGGGCCCGGCTGTGCAGGTGGCAGCAGTGGGGAGCTGCTCAGGGGACCAGCCACACATGCAGCAACATCCAGAAGCCACTCCAGGTCGGGAACAGCTCCCAGACACTGCCGCCACTGTGGTCAGGCCCAGAGGCCTGGAGCTACACCTGGCTTGGCAAAGGGGGAGCTGCTCTGGGCCCAGGGCTGCTTCCAGGTATTGTAGTTGCTGTGGCTGAGTCCAGAGGCAGCTGCTGAGGCCTTAAGCTGCGCTGGGCTAGGTGATCAAGGTAAGGAGGGAGTAAAGGAAAGATGGGGGGAAGAAAGAGGGGACACTGTGGAAAAAAGGGAGGAGGGAGAAATAGAGAGGGAGTAGGTTTTCAGATAAGTGGAAGGAGAGATGGAGAAGGGTTGACAAGGGGAGAGTGAGAAAGTGGGGACAGAAATAGAGAAGGGGTAGGTTGACAGATAGTGGGGGAGAAATAGAGAGGGGGGAAGCCTGACAGAGAAGGGGATGGGGGGGAGATTGACTGAAGGAGAGGAGGTGAGCAAGAGGGGGAAGATTGTTAGAGAAGGGGGGAAGAGGGAGAAAGCAAAGGGGGGAAGTTTCTTGCACGTCTCCACTTGTATGTTCTAATAGCCAAGTTGGCCAAATCTGAAGATACTTAAATTTGGTGATTGGGGTTGTGACTGGACAAGATAGATCTTTCTACAAACCTGAAAAATGCCCCAGGTTTGCAAGAAAATGTGAAATCTAAAAAAAAATACATGGGGGGGGGGGCTTAAAAACCCAAAATAGTAAAAGGAGCACCTGTAGCTTTTAAGAAATTGATTACTTCAGTGCCCTTAGCTAGGCAGTCATATCATTTCAAGCTTGGTTTATGTGAGTAAAAGGAAAAGGGGAGAGGGTAGGATCTGTTCCAGGGTTGCTTTAGCCTTTGAGGGAGGACTCATCAGGGCCAGGCCTGGCAGCAACCACTGGGTGACTTGATACCACATGACTTGCATGACTCATACAGGCCTGGCTGTTTGCTACTGTTCAACAGCAGCTACCCTAAAAAAGCCAGTGTGGTATAGCAGAGCTTTAGAGTAGAGTCTGGGAGACCAAGTTCAAATCAAAGTGGAAGCTCACTAGGTGATGTTGTGCCATTCACATACTGTCAGCCTAACCTACCTCACAGGGCTGTTGTGAGGCTAAAAAACAGGAGAAGAGAATGATGTAAGCTGCTTTGTTCATCTCTCTGGATAAAGGCAGATATAAATGAAGTAAATAAAATAGTAAGTACAGCTGAACATGGGAGTCAGATAAAAAGCAGTTTGGTGAATGGCTGAGAAGGAGAGAATAAGGTGGGGAAAGGGGAGAGAGTATGGGGGTTGCCAGGAGGAGGGAAAGGAAAAGTAATGTGGGGAGGGAGATATGGGGGAAAGGTACCCTCCCCATAAGTCCTTGAGGGTCTCCTACCATGCAAGTGGGCCTGGCCCAGCCACTGGCACCACACAGGTGGCCTATAGTTTTCCTAGGTGAAACTGCTGGGGAGGGAGAAGGGAAAGCTAAATACAGAAGGATACACAAAGGTAGGTTAGCTGTTTGGTGGGAAGGAGAGAAGGAAGCAGAAAAAGGGGAGAGGCTAAGGGGGCTTTCACGAAAGCGAAAGAGCAAATTGTGGGGGAGGGGGAAAGGAGATGCTCCCCTTGCAAGTCCTTGGGAGCTCCTGCTTGTATCAATATACTAATAGTGAAGTCAGTCAAATCTGAGGATAGTTAGATCGGAGATGTGAACAGGCAAGAGAGATCCTTCTACAAACCTGAAAAGGGCTTAAAAATACATGGGAGGTTAAAAAAAATGATAAAAGGACCAGCTCTAGCTTTAAGAAATGGATTCCCTAAGTGGTTGTTGAAATGATGAAAAGAATCCTTGTAGTTTTACAAAACAGATGCCATCCTTGGTTTCTATCAGTAAAAGCCAGGGGAAGGGGGCATGGTCTTTTCCAAGGCTATTTCTGCCTTTAAGGAAATAGCCATTTGGGCCAGGCCTGGCAACAACCAGTGGGCAAGTTGCTACCACCTGACTTGCATGACTCACCCCCTTGGTATTTGGTATTGTTCAACAGCAGCCACCTCATGAAAGCCAGTGCAGTGTAGTGGTTTGTCTCAGACTAGGAGCTTGAATCTCCATTTTACTATGGAAACTTAACTGGGTGACCTTGGGCCAGTTACACATTCTCAGCCTAATTTACCTCACAGGCAGGGGTGGATTGGCCATGAAGAGGATCAGGATGCCTCCAAGTGGGTCAATGCCCCCCACCTTGACTGAGCCAGCCCTGTGACAGACGTGCTGGGCCCTGCCTACCCGAGCCCCGTGCAAGGCCAGTGAGGTGACACCCAGCCCACATGAGATGAGGTGGAGGAGACTGAGCCCAACCAGCCAAAGCCCTGTTTGAGGCAAGGTGAGAGGAGCAGCAGCGGCGGCACCTGGCAAGACCCACATGAGGTGAGGGAGGCAACAGCTCCCAGCCCCTTGAGCAAAACCAGGGAAACAGGAAAGGGCGCCTGACCTACCCAACCTACCCAAGCCTTGTGTGAGGCAAGGAAACTGGCACCTGGCCAACTGGTGAGGCAGAATGCCTCTTTCTCCTGCTCTCTCTCCCTCCTTGGGGGGGGGGCAGGGCCAGGGGGCTGGGAGACAGGCCCTTTTCCAGGGTTTTTTTATCTCCCAGTCCGTCCCTGCTCACAGAGTTGTTGTGAGGATAAAACGGAGGAGAGGAGGAGGAGAGGAGAATAATGTAAACAGCTTTGAGTCTCCATTGTGGAGAAAGGTGGGACATAAAATAAGTAAATAAATAATAAATAAAGCTGAAGATAGAGGTAGATAAAAGGTAGGTTGGCTGGTGAGTAGGAAGGAGTAAAGGAAGCAGGGAAGGTGAGATATGGTGGCTGACAGAAAGAAGGAAGGAGGAAACAGTGTACCGAGGGGCATACAAGAAAAGATGAGGTGCCCTTTGGAAGTCTTTGCAGGTTCCCCACCATGCAACTGGGCCTGGCCCAACGACCAGCACCACACCACTGGTCCATAGTTTTCCCAGAGAGAGGCTGCCAGCAGTAGGAAAAGGGAGGAAAATTTAATACTGGGGGCAGACAAAGGTAAGCTGGCTGGTGGGTGGGAAGGACAGAAGGAGGCAGGAAAAGGGGAGAGACTATGGGGGCCTACAGGGAAGGGACAGAAAAAATGGTGGGAGAGGGGAAAATTAAATGCCCTTGTGGGATTCCACTTGTATTTTCTAAATGATGCAAATAAATCTCAGGTCAAAAACAGCAGTACCATAACAAGCTGCTCTGTGTACTAAATATAGTAGGTAGCAGACCTGATAGGGCTGCTATGGTGGGAACAGGTGATATCAAAGCTCCTCTTTTACTCAACAATCTCCTAAACCATTTTGCATAAAGTTTGTGACTCTGTGCCTAATCCTAATGGAGCGTAAATGATTACTCCCTTACTTCAACTGAAAAATCAATTTCCTGCTCCCAAAAGAGCTTGGGGCAAGTTTTCAGGAACAGAATATTATGCCCAATATGTAAGCGTACAACATCAACTGTTAAGTACAATCCCTGCAATTACACATTTAATCAGTGCAATTTTGTTGTAAAGCCTAATAGCATAACATACCAGCAATGAATTTTAACTAGACTGTCATGTCCACAGCACTGAGCATACAGAACTTGATCCTCTCCTACTAGTGACTGCAGCAGTTCTCAAAGCATATGATAAGGAGATTAGTTATCTGCGTACATGGCCAGAGCAGATAAGAAAGCAATAGATGGGTGGGTGATGGGCAAGACAGAATAGGAAATATTTTTATTTATTTATTTATTGGGTTTCTATCCCGCCCTCCTCGTGAACGGGCTCAGGGCGGCTTACATTTAAAGGCACTATGTGCCAGAGTACATAAAACCTATAAAACCAGATAAAACAACCATATCATTACAATTAAAGTGCTCAACATAGAAATGATCTTCCAATCACATTGAACATGGCATCCTGTAGATGGACACAAGTCCCAATTCAGCCGTATCTGTCTCGTACGTTACTGTGGCTCCATCTCCATATGGGCCAACCAACTACCCCGGTGTTACTAACAATAATAGTTGGTGGTAGTGGTGGGTGGCTCTTAACTAAAAGCCTGGCGGAAGAGCTCCATCTTGCAGGCCCTGCGGAACTGTTCAAGGTCCTGCAGAGCCCCAATCTCCTCTGGGAGCTCATTCCACCAGGTAGGAGCTGCCACCGAAAAGGCCCTAGCCCTGGTAGCGGTGAGCTATTTATTTTCACTGTCACACTACTTTTATAGTCAAGAAGATATTCAGATCTCCTTGTCAGAATGTCTTATGGCACCCAAAGAAAGCATATAGTAAACAGGCCCAGTAGAGTATGCAGACCACAGTTAATTCTGGGATCTTAACTCACCCTGATTGAAGCTTTGTTACAAAAGACCCGAGTAATAGCTAGCCAAGTGGGCAATTCCAATACATTCTGTAGAACTTCTTCATCCAATTCAAGGTTGGTCAGCTGCCCCTGCCCTTTCAGTGTGCTCAGGTTGATTTTATCTGGGGAGAGATTCTTTGTAAACCTGTAGCCAAGAAAAAAATAATAATTGAAGATCGGTGCAGATCACTGAAAAGAGTGCTGGAACAGAGCCCAGAAGAAATGGGTTTAAATCTCATCCCAAGACATTAACCTAACAAGATGGCCTAGAGCAAATCTGTGTCTAAATCATGCTCCATTCACAATCTGTAAAATGAGAATAAGGATGGGGGGGGGGGAATCTACTACTTACAGTATCCTTTTTCAGATGGTTGCAATTACAAAGATAGACTATTAGCATTCAGGATGGCTTTTTACAACTGCTACCCCACTGTTCTAATGAGAGAGCTGTTAGTTTTTTTACTGGATTTTAATTGTATGTTGTTTTATTATCTTTGTAATATGCCTTGAGTCCAGATTTAAAGAGAAGCAGGCTAAAACTGCTCTAAATGAATACATTGTGTACATTAAAATTGCTACATAATAACAATACCGCAGAATCACTACCAAAGTCTCTCTGCCGGGTTGCAGTCATGTTGGTCCAAATAAAAATCCAAAATCAAACACCTTGTAATACCTTTTATTAAGACCAACCCAAATAACACACAGTAGGCAAAGTCAAGGTGCAACCTGGTACCAGCTCCACCCAAGTCCACCTTAGCTATTCAGGTCTGCCTGATATTCTATGTGAGACACAGCCAAGAGGTTTAAACTATCCTTTTAACATATTCTCCCTTTTTAAACATCCAGATTGATGAAGGGTTCTGGCAGAATTAAAACACTTTCTCATAGTTAAATATTATTTTGGGGGTTTCCGTCAGGAGAATATTCTTATGAAGCAGTATAAGCTCTTGGTCCTTGCTAGTGTAACAGTTCTCAACTCTTCTAGTTCTTCCTCTTGAGAAAGTCCTCTTTCAATTCAGTCACCTGCTCACTAGTTTTCAAACATCAAATATCAAAGCCCACAAGATAATCAAAGAATTCTAATAATGAAGAAGAAATGCATTTTTATCCCATCATTATTCTAAGGAGCTATTTATTCCATTTTATTCTCATAACAATTCAGTACAGTAAATTAGTCCGGCTCTTCGCAACCCCATGGAGCAGATCACACCAAGCCCTCCTGTCTTTAGGCAAGAGAGTAGCTAGTCCAAGGTTGCTCAGTAAGTTTTATAGCAAGTGGGCTTTGAACTCCTCCCACCTACTCCAGCACTCTAATCACTATACCACACTAGCTTTAAACTGATGTACTAGAATGAAGTGGGATGGACATGGTACCTGATAAATGAATACCTTGCGGCAGGAAAGTGAAATAATGAAACTGATTTAAAATTATTGCAGGGCTCTTCTCTTAGAATCCAGGTCTTTGTAAACGTCAAACTGCAATCCCATGTTCCCTTATCTGAGAGTTAAATCCATCTGAATTTAATGGGATTTAGTTATGAGTAAATATGCACAGCATCATCTACAGACCTGGTAAATCTTATATGCACACTTCCAAGCCATTTACACATACTGAATACTTACTGCCATCATGCAGAAATTAATTTCAAAACATAATTGCTATAACTTCCCTATTGTTAATTGGTAGATAAGCAAGAGTAACAATTCCTGTTGGTAACTCAAGTAATAATTTTGGGACTAAGGAGATGCAGAGTTTTCAGGAACTGATTAATAAACAAATATTAGAAACTGTTGCCACTGCAGTGTAGAAGTAGGAATACAGAAGTCAGATACACTGATATTGACACCCTCCTAGTGATGATGTAACATTCCCACAATCCAGTCTTAAACTCAGTTACAGCGATCTAAATCTATTGAAGCCCCCAGGCTTAGAAGGCTGTACTTCTGCTTAGGACTGCACTACCAATTTCCTAGCCATGACCAGAACACTAGCAACATGCTGCAGACTCCTGCCCATCCCTCCTTCCAGAGTGAACTCACCTTCCACCATTAGCTTTGGTCATGGTGTAAAGTTACATCTGCACTGGTGATTGCGAGGTTAATATTAACCAGGATTTCCCTCTTAACAAGGTTACAAGATTAGAACCAACCACAGTCAGCACTGATGCAGATGTGAGGCTATTTCCAGGTTAAAGCACACCATGGAAAATAGGTGGAAATGCAGGCTTTTTAGCTGTTATAATAGTATATTATGAGAATGAGAGAAATTATTTTAGTGTACATTGCTGAAGTTGTTTTTAAAAACTCATTAATTCAGAGTTCCTGGTTTAGTTGGCTATCTTCAATAAAGCAACAAGATTTTTCACCCTAAATATAAAGTTGTGAACACTTTTTTGTTGTTCAGTCGCACAGTCGAATCTGACTCTTCGCGACCCCATGGACCAGATCACGCCAGGACTTCCTGTCTTCCGCCGTCCTTTGAAGTATGCTTGATTTCATGTTTGTTGCATCTATGACACTGTCTAACCATCTCATCCTTTGCCGTCCCTGTCTTCTTTGACCTTCAATCTTTCCCAGCATCAGGGTCTTCTCCAGTGAGTGCTCCCTTCTCATTTGGTGGCCAAAGTATTTGAGCTTCAGTTTCATTATCTGGCTTTCCAGGGAACAGTCAGGGTTGATTAATTTTAGGATTGACTGATTTGATCTTGCAGTCCAAGAGACTCTTAAGAGTCTTCTCCAGCACCATAGTTCAAAAGAATCTATTCTTTGGCGCTTGGCCTTTCTTATAGTCCAACTCTCGCAGCCATACATGACTACTGGGAATACCATTGCTTTGACCATGCAGACTTTTGTTGGCAGGGTGATGTCTCTACTTTTTATCATGCTGTTTAGGTTCGCCATTGCTACTAGGGACTTCATTCTCTCTGTTCAGATAAACTGCTGTGTCATAGTTGCTACAAGCAGTGTACAATATTAATTTACAAAAAGGTTCTATTTATAGCACATAACATTAACATGCATCATGCTGAACTGGTGCAATGAGGTTAAGTCCCTCAGTATGGTCACAAGGATGGCAGAGAGAACAAGAGAAACCTTATTTCCTTTCCAGTATCTCTGCAAAGCATGAATCAACATAGAAATATATTCTGTACCAGAAAGTAGCCAGCACAGAGCTGAAGTTACTTGGGAACATATCTGAATAAGTCTGAGATCTAGAAAAGATGAAGATTACATGCCTGATGATTTAGTAATTATCAAAAGCCCAATAGTATTTCACACACATTCCTCTATGCTAATTCTTCACAGAAGCCCAGCAGGTGGAAAAGAAAAGGTCCCATTGTTAGCAGATTAGATACCCGCATTAATAATGCCCTGTGGTTCTCATTTCCTTTCGCCTGCACTGCCTGCATATGTGCTTCTCTATTGTGAAAGGCACAAAGACAAACTTCAGCAAATCAGCAGAATCAGTACAAAGTTTGTCTCTTAGAAATAGCAATTGATCAGGCAATCCAGAATTTGCTGAAGATCAACTTGGGTTACAACATTTAACATAATCCAACCATCTATGCTTTCTGCATTTACAAGCATATACAAGTGTTCAGCGTTGTTCATATAAGTAGTATCTGGAGCAGAAGCTCTCATCACTATGTGTAGGAAAGTTTAAACAGAAGAGCTTGAAAAGTACAATCCTGTTCAAAAAAGTTAACACAGAATTGCACAAATCCCTACTTCTCACAATGACTTGTATTCTGACCCTTGGCTCCAAGGACAGAAGGGCACTTCTATTTGGTAGAGGAGGTGGAGAATGATTTTTGCTAATTTCACTGTCCCACTGCAATCTACTCAGCCTATTTAAATTTTGTTTCTTGTGGTCAGCAGACCCTTAACAGCACAGCGGACAAACTGGGGATCAGCAACTGAAGAGGAGAATTGGCAGAAAATCTCCCCTCCAAAGATGGAAGAGGCTTTCCATCTTCAGAACCAAGCAGTAGGACACAAACCATTGCACTGCTCATGTGAATAAGCCATTTGTTGGGGGTGTTAAATGCGTAAATCTGGCCACGTCTAACATATTAACCATTAGGGAAGCTCTATGCTGCGGTTTGCTTTTATATTTAAATGTCAGACATGCTAATTCAGATTGCCTGATGCCTGCAAGTCACAAACTGAAAACACGCCAATCATACTGATCTCTGATAATGCAAATACCAGACTAAAATTACCACTGCAAATTCTAGGGATGGGTGGGGGAGGTTACATTATTATATAAAATATGTTAGGTTGTTACAGCCAAAACAACACAGACTAAGGCTTGGCTCCTAAGAGGAAAGTTTCAATTCTGCCAGTCCTACATCCTCAAAAATTCTTTGGTGACATAGGTTTTCATTTCCACTCAGCACACCTTGCTTTAATCAACCTCAGTTAGATTGTCTAGATCAGTGATTCTCAAAACGTTTTGAAATGAGACTTCCTTCTAAACTCACTGTACTTTTCAGGGCCTACTTGCAAAGTAATTCAACACTACTTCCCACTTCTTAAATATTAAATGCATGAATCTGACATCCATAATCACAGAACAAGGTATTTTTAAAATTTTTAATACTTATAAATACTGTAATATATAGTGCATGTTTACATAACTGAGTAATGATGTATTTCATCGTCATTTTGCACATTTTGCCATTGAAGAAGAAGAAGAGGAGACTGGATTTATACCCCGCCCTTCACTTGGAGTCTCAGAGCAGCTTACAAACACCTTTCCCTTCCCCTCCCCACAACAGACACCCTGTGAGGTGGGTGGGGCTGAGAGAACTCTGACACAAACTGCTTTTTGTCAAGGAAAGCTGTGCCAGAGCTTGTGACTGACCCAAGGTCACATCAGCAGGCGCACGTGGAGGAGTGGGGAATCAAACCCGGTTCTCCCAGATTAGAGTCCGCACACTTAACCACTATACCAAATTGACCCTCCCAAAGCATCTTCCCACAGCTCACTTTATTCCTCCTTTTCCCATCTAGCCTTGTGACTCACTTGTGAAAGAACCACAGCACATTTTTGAGTTCTGACCCACAGTTTAAGAACCAGAGGTGTTGAACTTATCTGTTACAAGGGCCAGATCTGACATAAATGTCACTTTGTCAGGCTGGGTCATGAGTGCCATAAAATGTAATGCCAGGTATTGGAGAGATAAACTTTATAAAGAACACAGGCAAATCCAATTAACATTATTATTATTTACTCAAAATACAAACAAAAGCAATTGATTCCTAGCAGTGAAAGCAAGTGATTTACTAGGGAACTCACAAAAGCCCCAATAAATGTATTTAATCATATGCAAGACTAGATTTTTCCAAGGAATACCATAAAAGGGGGGTATTTTACATTTCCATACAAATTAGCTACTCATCATCCTTGCAAGTAAATAAGGTAGTGTTTCAGCACCCTCCCATACACCCAGCCTCAGTAGCCAAGCATGGCTACAATCCTTCTCTTGCTCTTTGTTTTCCCTCTTCCCCATCCTACCACTGAGGATCTCAAGGGGACACACCAGACTCCTCCACCGCCCTACCCCCCTGTGAGGTGGGCCAGGCAGCAGGGTCCTGGCTCAGGAGGAGGGGGGTCCTGAACCTGTCTCTCCTATACCTCCCCCCCTGTTCTCATGCCTCCTGTATTTCCCACAGAAGCAATGGGGCTGAGGGGAAGGCTTGACAGAAAGGCTATTTTTGAAACCTCCAGGAGGTGCTTTTTGTCCTCCTGCAACCCTTTGCCCCTCACAGGCTGAGAATAGGTTGGGGGAGAAGGGCGGTTGCTGTCCCCCACCCACCCCAACACTCACTCTACCTCCCAGCTCTGTGGCTGTTCAGACATGCAGTGGTGACATCAGTGTTCATTTTCCCCTTTGCTCCCCCACTTGCTTCCGAGACCGGGAGTTCTTTCCCCTCAGACGACATGCACAAGACAGCCCAGTTGCCTCCTAATCCATGTGCCAGTCCTCCTCCTCCTCTCTTCCCTGCTGGCCCCATCCCTTCGTTGGCAAACCGCCGCTCCGGATGCCACTCTCTCCAACTCCCCTCACTGTCGCCATTTAGAAAAATGCAAAGCTGGTTGGTGCGGCGGTGGCAGCACTGGCCACTCAGCTCCATCCCCCCAAGAGCACTGCGATCAGGAACGCAAAACCATCTGCCCCCCCCCCCCGCCTAGGGACGCCAGGTTAGCGGTAACTAGGATCAGGGCGTTCTCCCTGGTGGCGCCAACGCTGTGAAATGAGCTCCCTCATGAGATTAGAGTTCTACGGGACCTCCAGCAGTTCCGTAGAGCCGTTAAAACGGAACTGTTTTGCCAGGCATTCCAATAAGACCTGATTACGTCAGTAGTGTCGCACTAGCACTTTATCATAGGATGTATTAGCTGGGATTTTATGGAACTGTATTTTATATTTTGTAATTGTTGGTTTTAACCGAATGTTGGTTTTAAATTGCTTGTAAGCCGCCCTGAGCCGCTTCGGCGGGAGGGCGGGGTAGAAATTTAATAAATAAATAAATATGCAGTTGGAGTAGGTGGGAGGGACAAAACACCATACCTCCTCTTGAAGAACATAAGAACATGAGAGAAGCCAATGCTGGATCAGGCCAGTGGCCGATCCAGTCCCAACACTCTGTGTCACACAGTGGCCAGAAATACCAGTGCCACCAGGAGGTCCAGTAGTGGGGCCAGGACACTAGAAGCCCTCCCACTGTTGCCCCCCCCAAGCACCAAGAAGACAGAGCATCACTCGCCCCAGACCGAGAGTTCCTATCTATACCTTGTGGCTAATAGCCACTGATGGACCTCTGCTCTTTCTCCACTTTCACTGCCATTCCCTCCCACATCGTTACCTCAACCTCTTAGCTCCTAGACATTCCTTTCCATTTTTTGACAGCTTTGACCACACACACCTCACTGCATGCACCTGCTCACACCCCCATGAGCAGCCTCCTGCCTTCCTTCCCTTGTACCAGTTGATCACGGGTTGGGTAAGAGCCTTGGACAGACCAGTTCTGGCCCCTGGGCTGTATGTTTGACAACCCTGGTTTAATTTTTCTTGTTCAGTGAATAGTAAGCCTGTTAATCCTTACAGATCAGATTTCCTTGATCTTTGAATGTGATGTAAGAATTAGTGACAACCGATTGTGGAAAATGATAATTCTATCCGTCAGGCTCTGGGGAAAGGCCTGTTCTTGTTTACAAGCAGATCCTATGTCTGAAACTGCTACTCATCATCAGCAATAACCTACTCAAAAGAGATAACAAGCAAGAAATCAAGCATTTTTTCTGGTCCTCCATCCATGCAGACAAAAATGTAATAGTATTTCATCATAGACTGTTAAGGAATAATCTGCCTTCCTTCAATGGTACAGTTTTATTGGTCATAGCCTTAAGCCTAAATCTCCTCAAGTAGGACACTTTTTAGGGGGAAATCATCTTCCACTTACTCTAATTCTGACTTGGATAAACAAACTGTTAAGCCACCCTCTTTAGTTTCCCATCCTGAATCAGGGACTAAGAGTAAAGAAATGGACCAGATTTAGCTCAAGAGATTAGATCTATAATCTACTGCAAAAAGTGTCGTGCTTTACAATGAGAATGTGTTTCAGCTAATGATGTATCAACCTATTATGATATTTTACGTAGTTCATAGATTCATGTAAACCAGTTAACCTATTTCAACCAGCTAAAAGAAAGGAATGATCAGTTTGACTTTGAATGTCAGACCCACCTGTCAAGGCTGATCCTGCCTTGGTGTGGTAATGTAACCAAGCTGTACCTGGGTTTGGTCTCAGAAACTCCCCAAGTAATACACACACAATAAAGCAAATGCAGCTTTACTAAATAAATTCAAGAAAAAGCTTTAAGAATAAGGCATATAGTTCAGTGGCAGTAAAAATGCACAGAAGAACAATGAAAGCTAACTAGTTACCTCTTAGTGGAGTCCTAAAACAGCACAGTTGGTTTTGAAAGCAAAGAGCATAATTCAGATAAGGCTATGGCCAATAAAACCATTCCATTGAAGGAAAGAGGAAGGAAGGAATCATCTGAGTGCCCACCAATGTCATATATACTACTGGTGGCAAATTCAGGTGGGTAGCCGTGTTGGTCTGAAGTAGCAGAACAAAGTTTGAGTCCAGTGGCACCTTTAAGACCAATGAAGTTTTATTCAAGGTATAAGCTTTCAAGTGCAAACACACTTCTTCAGATACAGTGAAACTTGCAACTCAGCAATTTCCCTTTCTAATCTGTTCTTGAAGTTCCTTTGCAATAAAACAGCCACTTTGAGGTCACTCACTGAATGTCCTGGAAGGAAGAAGTGTTCTCCTACAGGTTTCTCAGTCTGGTGATTCTTGATGTCAGATTTGTGTTCATTTATCCTTTGACATAGGGTTTGCCCTATGTAGAGAACTGAAGAGCATTGTTGGCATTTAATGGCATATACAATGTTAGAAGACGAGCATGTGAATAAACCTATGGTGGTGTAGTTGATGTTGTTAGGTCCAGTGATTGTGTTGTCTGGGTGTCTGTGGCAGCAAAGTTGGCATCTGGGTTTATTGCAAGCTCTGATACCAGTGTCCATCTTCAAATGAGATGTTGTATTATTGTGGGTGGGGAGTTGTTTGAGACTGAGGGGCTGTTTGTACACAAGAAAAGGTTTGCCCCCCAGTACTTGTGAAAGAGAAATGTCATTATCCAGTAGAGGTAGTAAGTAGCTGATGATGCATTGAACTGTTTCAAGTTGAGAGCTGTATGTGACCACTAGTGTTGTTCTGTTATTGTGTCTTTGGGGCCTGTCTTACAACAGATTTTCTCTGGGTATCATTCTGGACATATTCCACCAGGCATTCAAAGAGTTTCACCCCACAATCAACTTGACAATGAACCAATCTATGCAAGAAATACATTTTCTGGACACTACTGTAAAAATACACAATGGATGCAGAAACACCACCTTATACCGGAAACCTACTGAACAACAAGCATACCTACATGCCTCCAGCTATCATCCTAAACATACCAAATGATCCATCATATACAACCAAGCTCTACGCTACAACCGCATCTGCTCCAGGGGGGAAAAAAACCACAGAGAATTTTCTTTTTAAAAACAGGATTTTTTCTCCAACGCCTTTCCCCCCACCTGAGTTTTTCTGATAGAAAAAATAGAAATTTGGGGGCATACTGGAAAAAAAGTCCTATGATTTTTTCTCTTTTCAAATGCATGAAATGCTTTTAAAGACAAGGTGGGCATGTTGTAGTATACAGTACTATACAGATACTTCTGCACATAGAAACATATCTGATCTTCATAAGGGGGAACATACAGGGCTCTCGTTGCTTTTCTGCTGTTGCATACCTTCTGTTGTCTTTTTGGGGACGTACTAAAACTAAGGACAAGCGATTGCCCATAGGCAATACATGAGTACAAATAGAAAATGCATGATTGCCCATAGGGAATAATGGAGAGTACGCTTGCCCATAGGGAATAATGGGGTACATAATTGCAAATAGAGAATCCACAAGAAAGAAGATCCGCGAAACTCGTGGGGGGGGGCGGGGGAGCTCCAAACTCGGCAGCCGGAGGAACCAGCCGGAGCAGGTAAGCTCTCCCCTGCCCTACACTTGCCCATAGGGGATAATGGAGTACATAACTGCCAACAGAGAATCCATGATTGCTCATAGGGACATTTGCATTATGTTCTTGCTTGGTCTCCTCTAGTATTTGTTAACAATTAGTTAACAATTAGTTGAAATAAAATCCAAGTTCCTGTTGGGAAATCTTTCGTTTTATACTTAATACTTGATCTAGTATTTCTCCTAGCTGATCAAATATTTATTAGAAACATTAAAAATATTTCAGTCATGTAATCGCCTGTAGGTCATTTCCATTACAAAAGGGAGGGGGCAGGAAAAATAAACAGTTGGACACCTGGCTGTGTACAGCAACAGGAGTGACTCACTATCACTGTTAATGTGATACTATTCTTGATCCATCATTAGTAGTCTGATAAATTGTAGAAAAGTAATGAGTTGGAGAGAGGCAAAAGCTTCTCTACAGAAAATGCCTTTCCTCGGTTTTCCTAATTGCAGCCACTAAAGCAAAATCACACATGCTTCTAAAGTGCAGGATGGTTGAAATTAGGGTTTAAATCAAGCTTCCTGCATGGCTATCTGTTAAGAAACTCAATACACGTGGCCTTTGCCTTTTTGTTTTTCACAGGTTTTTTCTCACCCACAGGGAGAAAAGGTACAAAAAGCACTTTTGGCACCTGTGAATGTAGTCAGAAAGAAGTGAAATCAACAGATTTCAAGCAGAAGCTAGTAGTCAAAAAATTGTATTTTCTTTTCATTTTCCAGTTTAAATTTTTTTCTTCCATTTTCCAGTTTAAGAACACATATCTGCTTATGAACTATTTTTGCATGCTAAAGATACTTTAACCAGGCGCTCCAAAAGTATTCCAAGGCATGGGGGAAGTGCATGTTAACTACTTGATACGAACTATCTCACCTCTATACATATAATGCCAAAATACGTAGACAGATAATTGCAAAACTGTGTCTACTATGTAGAGGCTACTGCCAATCCACACAGATGCCAAGATTTCATCTGCAGTGCATAGTGCTTTCAACCAGATTCAGCTGGTTCACCAGCTGTGACCTTTCCTCAAAGTGAGATCTGGACACAGGAATCTTATCACCTCCAGATGATTCCTGTAAAGCACTCTATCTTGGGCTTCCTTTGAGAGAGCCTAAAAGTTTTAATCAGACCAGAATGCAGTGACAAGATTGCTAACTGGCATGGACAAAAGGTGGCAGATCGCTTCAGTGTTAAGAGTTTTACTGGGTACCCATCTGCTTCCAGTCCCAATTCAAGGTGATAGTTTTGACCTATTAAGCCTTATGATTGGGGACCTTGGCACTTTAAAAGATTGCCTGCCACCACATAGCCCTGCCTAGAAACTGCAATTTTAATTGCAGGCCCTCTGGAAAATTTCCTGCCTTCTAAGGTGAAGCGAATGGCGATGAGAAACTGGGCCTTCTCTGTGGCTGCTGCCC
>NW_015174285.1:534436-553825 GCF_001447785.1 Gekko japonicus | reverse complement strand
ACTTAACTCCATTGTTGTGTGTGTGTGTGTGTGTTGGTGCCACACTAAGACACGTTGATTTCAGCTTGCTTTTAATCGGTTAATATATGGTTTTGTACTTCTGTTCTGACTTTTTCCCAAAAAAAGCTCAGAGTTCCACAATGTGGCATCCATGAGCACCGTGGTGCCCACTAGTACTTCTCCTGACACCTGCTGAGCTTTCCAGTAAGTGGGCAGAGCCATTGTAAGGCAGGGCTTATTACCAGCTGCCCTAATGAAAATGAAAGCAATGTCTACAGCAGCCACAGCCACTGGAGCAACGGTGTCAAACTCATTTGTTATGAGGGCCGGATCTGACATAAATAAGAACTTGTTGGGCCAGGCCATGTGTGTCATAAAATGTAATGCCAGGTAGCAGAGATATAAACTTTATAAAAAACACAAACACAATTAAATATTTTTTAAAAATATAAATAAAACATGCTTAAAACAGCACTCTTGCAATATTTTGTTTATTTAACAGTCTCTGATAACTGACACCTCTTGCTCTGAATTATTGCATTAAAATCTGGAGACAATGTGCTGTAGCAATCTTGAGTATGCTGTTCAGGTATTGTTCAGGTGTGTATCTGTAATTTGCAAACCTACTTTTGATTTATTGACATTCATTACAGAAATCTCATGCTCAGTGTTCTGTGCCTAGAACCCAGGGGAAAACATGAAATGGCTGATCTTTGCGAGATTTTGTACATACCGGTAAGTTGCTTCGTGTGCTGGTCAAAAACATGTAAAGGCACCCTGAAACAGACTGAGGTCTAGGTGTCTGTCTACAAAACTATAGTCTTCCCCAGAAAAATAACTACAGCTTCTATGAGGCAGTGCAAGAATAGAGAGACAGCACTGTATAGTGGTCAGTATCAGCCTACTATATGGGAAGTCTAGGTTCAAAATCCCCAAAGGAAATATGCTGGGTGAACTTGGTATAAACACACACTCTCTGCCTAATCCACCTCACTGGCTTGTTGTTATTCCTCATCTAAACAGTCCACATTGCTTTTCTACTAAAAAAGACGATCATGAGGGCATGAATACAGTGATGAAGGGGAGGCAAACCCAGTAGCACCCAGGAGAGCCACAGCAATAACGAGCCCAACAAAATACACACACAGTGTAGCAAGGCACACAAAAACTCATACCTTGAATAAAACTTTGTTGGTCTTAAAGGTGCTGCTTCATATTTCTCCAGTGCGATTGAGGCAGCTGAGTAAAGCAAGACAGGAGGAAGGGAAGGAGCCTCAGCCAATGAAGGGAAAGAAAGGCTTGCCTTTGTCTCCTGTGTGATTGAGGCAGCCTGTCCAGGAAGCAAGCTCTGGCTTGTTCCCTCCCTCTCCTTGGGAGGAAGAGGCGGAGGAGCCTCAGCCAGTGCAGGGAACAGAAGCTTGCCTATCCATCTCTCCTGTGCAACTGAGTCTGGAAAGCAAGCTGCAATGCAGCAGAACTGGAGAAAGGAGGAGACAGCCAGTTCCTTGTGGGCCAGATAGGAGCCCTCTGAGGGCCTGATCCAGCCCATGGGTCACATGTTTGACACCCCTGCACTGGAGGATCAGGAGGACTGGTAAGCATCCAAGTTATTAGTTTCATTTCCCCATCAGGCTTTCTTTTTATTCTCAAATCTCTTTTTCCTTCCCTCTACCCTTGATGCTTTCTTTCACTGCTTTTCATTCTCTTGTGGTGATTATTTTGCAAGTCAAAAGGATGGTACTATGTTTGGCTCCACCTTCTGTGGAAGCCATTTTGGAATGGCACTCACCACCCTTTTTAAAATGACAAAGGTGGCCAAAGGCTCAAAAAGGCTGGGGACCCCTGGTATAGCTTTATTTGTTAATTGTTGCTGCTTGTTATTTCAGCTGTTAGGTTTAAATGGCTGGCCCTGAACAGCTGAACCAAACCAGCCAAAAATTTAGTAAATGTTTGGGGAAGACGCCCTCCCCAAACATTGGTTCTCTAGTGCCAAACTGGCCCAAGTTTGGCCTGAAGTTTGGCTTGTGAGCCAGTTCGTGCCCATCCCTACTAATCACTCTCAGAGTACACTGAAAACTGACACTGGAGCTCTGTGATGGAACATATATTTGCTCCCTCCCCATTCTTGGTGTAGCCCTCATGCCTCCCAAAGCATTCCAGAGGATCAGAGGACCCTTGGGACCTGTGTGAGATGTGGCACAGGGCACAGTGGGAGCCATTTATTATTTCATTTGTATGCTCTTTTCCTCCCCAATGAGAACTCAAAGCAGCTTACATCCTCCTCCTCTCTTCCGTTTTATCCTCACAAGAGCCCTGTGAGGTACGTTAGGCTGACTGTGTGTGACTGGCCTGGAGACACTCAGCAAGCTTCATGGCAGAGTAGAGATTCAGAACTGGGTCTCCCAGGTGCTAGTCTGGCACTCTAACCACTACATCATACTGGCTCTCATGTGGTATATGAGGCCAGAGTGCAAAATCGGTGGTGGCAAGTGTCATCAAGTTGTGGCTGACTTATGGCTGCCTCTGTGTAACAACCTTGGATTTCCTTGGTGGTCTCTGATCCAAGGTACTAACCAAGGCCAACCCTGCTTAGCTTCCAAAATCTGATGAGATTAGGCTATCTTGGGACATCCAGGGATGGGTCAGTGCAAAACTATTATCCCATATAGGCTGCCCTGAGTTCCTTGGAGGAAAAACAGGATAAAAATGAATAATAATAATGATAGGCTTGCAAAGAAAGGCTGTTAGTTTTTAGGGATAAAATGAGAGGACGATTTTAGGATTATATGTCAGGTGGAGTTATAATTCTCTAGAATTACTCATTTGAAAGTTTATACATTACCAATGAGCAAAAATACCACCAGTAGTATTCAGTTTTGAAATATGAGCCTTCCTTTGGGAGTCTATGCCATGGCTTCATAAGCCACATTATTATAACCCCATCCTCATAGTAAACCCACATGAATGGAGCCAAGAATCCCTTTGTTTTGGCAAAACTCTAATCATTGGTAGAGGAAGAAATCAATGGTTTATAAACACTGACAAGCTTTTAAGGAAAAGAGCAGATGACGCTTCAGATTTAGTAACAAAATGAGCTTGGTGGCCATCTGAGCACAGATCTAAAAATAGATCTATTTGGGAAAGAAATAGACCTGGGCTAGATACCAAATATCTATCAAGAAAAATAGCGGCAGCCTATAAAATACTCCAGTATTCAAATAAAGGAATAAAAGTACATGATTTAAAGGGGAAGGCCATGTAACTGTGCAGCATCCAGTCCAGCTGGGAAGCACAGTACTTTTGAAGGCTGAGATCAGAGACACTTGTCTGTCAGGGCCAAACTACATGTTATGCAGGAGAATCCATCAGACCCCACAAATCTTTTAAGATTAAAAGAAGCTAGTAGGATGCTTTATTGAATCTGGGTTTTATCACTGAGAAACCCTATGCCACAGCAACTTTTTATTGACAGAAATTCAGTTGGCGCTCCTGTGGACTGCAGTTAGGGGGGAAATACAATGCAGCTGATCTAAAGTATAATTTCTAGCAGGAAAACAGTGCAGGGAGGAGGAGAACTATGCTCGACCAGTGTTGCAGCCCTATAAAAATACAACCCTTCCCCAGCGTATCATGTGGCCCTCAAGAATTATCTAATATCAGGATATTAATACCAGTAAATTTCAGAGGTCAAGACATTTCACTTCAGAGATAACTTAACTACTTCTTGCCTCTGTCTAGCCTAGCAATCTTTTCTGTATGCAAAGCAGTTTTTGAGCAACTTCAGTAAATGTGATTTACATCTTACTCCCTACTCAAATATACTGCTTTATTTCAAGACAGAATTATTACTTGAATAAGAATACCATTTCATTTTGACATTTCAGGGTTCAAGAGAGGCAGTGATGATGAACAAGCAAGTTAAAACCACCAAGGCTTAACTTAGTAGCAAAATGATGATAGTAGTAATAGTAATAGCCCACTGGGGAAAGCAATTAATAAATTGAAAGTATTATTATTATTATTATTATTAATAATAATAATAATAATAATAATAAGTAATATTAACCGTATCTGTCTATGTCACCTTCTTTCTGTGTTTGTATAGGAGGTGACAAATGGCAGTGTGTGGGCAGGATAGCAGAGGGTTTCTACAGATGTTAGATCCCCTACCTTTCCAGAAAACTGCAGGGTATTGGAACAACTTCCCACTGTTTCCCAAACACAGCAGGTTTAGGGTCATACATGCACGTTTCCCTCATTCTCCCCCCCAGGAATATCCCTAGCAGCACACAGCAGCATGCAAACACCACCACTCAGTTTCCTGGGCATAGAATTTTGCTGGCAGAGTTAAGCAATGGAGAAAATGTAAGAAGTAACTACAGAATAAACAGGTGGTACAATATTGCACGTGAAAAGGTAAACTAACACATATAAAATAATAAAGCTTAAGAATAAAAAAGTGCCTTTATAAAGGAATTTGTCCATGTACACACAGTGTACATTACTTGGGTCACCAAGAATTCCTACCATAACAAGAAAAGTCTTGCGAAAAACTCACAAGCCAATTTTCAAGGTGATCTAAAGACAAACCTAATAACAACAGAAACTCAGACATTCTGAACAAAACAAGTTCAAGCATGAATCATACTTTTTTGGTAAAGTTTTCAGAATTCTTATCTCTGAAGTAGTACTGATGAACAGGTTTGCATCTGTACAATTGGCAGTATGCACTATAGCAGCTGAGTAACTGCTGGTTATGCGCACTGGATCAACATATTCCAAATCATCATGGAGTGCCTTTTTATGCCTATATGCTACTTTTGTGCCTGCAGGATGACAGCATTCCTCCTTCCCCTCCTCTTTTCTTGCTCTATATGGCCAGAGCCCTCCTTTCCTTTTAATTTTATATATTCCAAAGGTGCATGCCTGAACGGCTAAAAGAAAACTTAGTCGATGTAATTTTGTGTTTCTGGGCTCAGAACTGTACTTAAAGATGTAAAATTTCCAGAAATTTTGAAGCCACGAGGGGACTGAAATATACACAATACTAACTTTCTTTTCAAACTTGTCTCAGAGCTGTTCTCCCAAGAGCAGTTCTCAAAAGAGCTCTCTCAGCCACACCTACCACAGGGTGTCTGTTGTGGGGAGAGGAAAGGAAGGAGATTGTAAACCACTCTGAGACTCCAAGTGAAGGGGGGGTATCAATCCAACTCTTCTCCTCCTCCTCCTCAATTTCAATGGACTTAGAAGGGTGTAACTCTGCTCAGGACTGCACCATTAGTTTTCCACAAGCAAAACTGTGAATATACACAATACAAACAGAAAGAGAGACCTGCAAACTGCTGCACCATATGCTACTTTAGCTCATGTATCTTAGTTTTTACCATCTGAGACGTAGGAAAAATAAAAGTTGGAAACAGAGGTACAAATATAGTAGTGAACAAAAGGAAGTGGAAAGAAATAGTCTGTGCACAGAAATAGTCTCATATGGTCATAACAAGACTAGCAGCATGGATACAATGTTTAACATTGAAGACACTGAACTTTTCAACAGCATATTATCATACTACAGCAATTTAACTGCAGACTGAATTAGTCAGATTTAGACAATGATCATACCCCTGAATATATACTGTGAATGTCTACAGCATACATAGAAATCATTACATAATGCTGTAAATTGTCTTACATAAAAAAATCATCATACTAAGCATTCTGATTAAGATCTTGACTTAAAAAGCATTTTTTGCATTCCAAATGTTTCAATAAAGATTTCCTCTGGTGTTCCCAAAATTCTTGGTGAAAACACAAACTGAAAACCCTGACACATTCATTTTCATTCTTAGGTAGTTCATCCCACATTCTAGAGTGGTTTAAAAGCATGCCTGTTCTTTTCCAGAACTCCTGTTGCTGATATCAGACGGACTCCATGAATTTGGAGTACAATATTAATTTATTAAATGCTAGATAACTACTTGTCCTTGACTTGGTTGCCATGCAAACAGCTTCTTGCGAACCTTTCTAGGATCTTTAAGATCCTGACACACATAAAACAATTACTACACTATAGTCCCAAAACGTCCTGAGGGATGCTCAGGCTCTGGTTTTATTTCTGAGTAAAGAAAGGACAACCTCCCCCCCAAAAAAATTGAATCAAGAACCAGAAAGGTTAGTTACAAAGTATAGTACTAATTACTAAAAACAATATGTATAACCTGAATATTATCAAAAATATATGTGTTTATTATCAAATAGGTAAAAACATTAATGGGCCCAACTGCACCCTCATTACAGAATAAAAATATGCAATGTGCACAAGTGGGAACTATTGTGACCAATGTTCCCTCTAAGCTGTGGAGTCTTGTGAGCAAAAATTCTACTTTGTGAGCTACTGGTATTAAAGTGAGCAAGCATTTGGCTACTGTATAAATTAGTTTGCTCTGGAGCCCTCCTTCCTGCGCTAAGACAAAAATGGGTGAGCCAGAGGCTAAAAAACTGTGAGCTAGCTCACACTAACTCAGCTTAGAGGGAACACTGATTTGTGACCCGACATGTTTCAGCCCAAACAGGCCTTCTTCAGTGGTCAAGCAATATTTGTACATATGGGCTCATGATACAATAGTAATACAATTATCAAGTTAATGTGGGACCAAAAATGAGTTTTATAGTAACAATCAATTGACCTAAGGCTTAGGAATGTTTATGATGCCTCCTGGAGTCTAGAGCCTTGTGTCACAGTCAGATGCATATGCACTGAATGATGTTGCTATTCTATGCCTTCCAATTTTGGTCCAGAAGATACAGGTGCAAACAACTAATCAGAGCCAATGTACCATAAATGGTGTACAGTCAAGCGCCCCTCCCTTTCTCTTTTATTTCTGAGTAAGCCTGCATAGGGCTGTGATTGTAGGAGTGGTCAACTAATATACCAAAGATGACACTAACACTCATACTTTTACTTTTAAAAGCATTAATCCCAGCAGCATCATGGTAGCTGAATCTGAGCTTTTTATTGCTGGGGGGGGGGGAAACAACCCTAAGACATGTTCATGCAGAGAAGCATCCAAGACCACAGGGCGTATCACAAAGGCCAAGTTGATTCAGCAACATATTCTAAGCTTGTCAAACAACTTTTTAAAAAAGAGAATTGTCCCTGTTTGTCAAACAGAAAGCTCATAAAATCAGATCTCTTTGGGGGCTGCTATAATAATTGACCATATTGAAGTGCCATCACATTCATTTAACCCTAAAGCATGCTCTGTGTCATTACTACAAATAAATACCTATCTTTAAAACTTTCTGCAGTAGAAGGAAAATCAATAATCCAGTCTGGTTTTTCCTTGCTTTGAGGTTTATGCCTCAGGCTCAGGACTGGGCTTTGATTTTAACAAGGGAGTTCTGTTGACTGTCTGTCAAAAAACACAGAACCTTTAAGAGGAGCACCTTTCTGTATTCAGGTTTCTTTCCAGTAAAAGTTTCAGTATTCATTTTTAACAGCTCAGAGTGTTGTAGTTTTAGTACTTCCCTTCAGCTGCAACAAGATATGAACTGATGAGATATGGAAAATTCCCCAGCTACTGAAGCAGGTTATGATACAAGCTGTGCGAAAAGTAAAGCTCTTCCATATATGTGGTGCTAGCTCCTATAGGAGTGCAGGGGGAGCAACTGATGTATTCTAAAATGCAAAAACAGGAATAGTCAAAGTTTAATAAAAACAGGAACAGACATATAGCCCCAGACGTCCAAGAAGAAAATCACGGCCATGGTTTTGTTGTTTGCAGACTTCAAGCTCTCCCCTCCTTCACTGGCCCTTGCTATATACTGGACAGCCCATTTACAAACTGTGCAACATCCCCTGGAGACTCCCATTCTCAAAACAATACACGGTTACAAATTTAAGCAAGCTTACATAAAATGTATGTCTCTACCTAGAAGAAAAATGGTGTTTTGATGCTGGAATCCTTTGCACTGAATAACAGATGAAAAGCTATTTCAGTGTAATACCAGTAGTAACTATGATGTACGTTCTTTGGTGCCACTCATCCAATTAAGACTTGCCAGCAGTAAACCACCAGCATTCTCCCCTCATCTTTTCTGACAAGCATTCTGAGGTGATCTGAAAACTAGGTGACTGCAGGCAGTGCCAGTTCTAGGAGCCTGCCCTTCAAAAGAAGAAGAAACAAAATCCATCCCCTATGATTAGGGTTGCCAACCTCCAGGTGGTGGATGGAGATCTCCCACTATTACAACTGATTTCCAGGCAACAAAGAACAGTTCACCTGGAGAAAATGGCTGCTCCAGAAGGCGGATTCTATGGCATTATAGTCTGCTGAAATCCTTCCCCTCCCCAAACCCAGTCCTCCTTAGCCTCCACCCCCAGAATCTCCAGGTATTTCCCAACAATGCAACCCTACCTATAGAGGAGAGTTCCTGCTCTCATTTTTTTAAAAAGTAAGTCTCTAGACTCTTTCATTGTGGGGATATGCCTTTTTCTTATCTCTCCACAAGGGATAGGGTCAGAGACTTACTTTTCTTTTTAATGAAAGCTGGAAATTCAGAAAACCTGTTTAAACTATAATTACAATATCATTATCAACATATCAATATTTTAGGGCAGTTTTTAAAAACACTCATCTTGTGGGGCAAGGTGAGGGAGTGGTTTGATCATTGAAAAGTGGGCTGGAGATGGGTGGGACAAAGAAAATTGACATAAATATTACGCATAAAGAAAAAACTGACTTAATACTGGTTTCCAAAAAAAGATTGTGGTAAAACTGGTTTCAAAAGAACCTGGGGGGAAATGGTAGGACCATGCTTCTGTTGCAGTACCTGAAAAGCAATATTTTTATAGCCTAGGAATTAATTAACATTAATTCTTCTGCTAAAATAGTCAAAACAAATGTTCTGATCATACAGAATGTGGTTTCTGTAATGTATCGAAATGATTACATGAATCGTTTCAAAATTTTAATGGATTACTTTTATGCATTTTTTCTCTAGGCTAAAGAGATATACCCAAAAATCATAATCCTACAATAGTTCATCAATCAGTCAAAATATACCTTGTTCTCAACACTGTTTTTTAAAAAATTATTTTATACTATAAAAAGTATATTATTATTGCTCATGTTTTGTTCAGTTACTTATAGTATCACTTTATACTACTTTACTACCTATAGTACTTACTTTCTCACTGAGACCTGGCAGATTACAAAATTAGAAAAACAATGTAATAAAGAAAAACTGCACAATATATTCTATAGAAGCACAGAATCACAGAGTTGGAAGGGGCCATGCCGGCCATCTAGTCCAACCCCCTGCTCAATGCAGGGTCAGCCTAGAACATCCCTGACAAGTGTATAGAAACAATGCAACCAGATTGCAAAAACTAGAAAAACAATACATTACAAACAAGATAATATGTCAATAAGCAGTGCACTAAACTACAACCCTCTTCCTTTTAAAGTGCCCTCTTAAGCAATACCTTCTAAGACAACCCTATTTCTTTTATTAAAATGCCTCCTGAACAATTCCATTTTATGCATTATATGGAACTACAAAAGTATGGAGGTCTTCCTGACCTCCTCAGGCAGGCTATTCCACAAAGTGGCAACCACCAGAGAGAATGCTCAGGTACAGACCACTGCTGATCTTATCCATCTCCAGAAAACTCCTTCAGAAGATTTTGTTCAAATGAGTACAGTGGGACATATCAGGAAAGGTGGTCCTTTAGATATGTGGGACCTAGGCCAAGAAGGGCTGTATAAAGTAATAACCTCTGCCTTGAAATTAACACAGGAATTGATAGGCAGCCAATGTAGTGACAGCAGAACAGGCGTAACACGCATACTCCACCTAGTTCCCGACAGCAAGCAAGCTGGAGCATCCTTTACCAGCTGAAGTTTCCAAGCTGTCCATGTAATGTAATGGCCATGTAACAGCAGGCTGCATACCTTAATGCTCATGCACATGCTGTAGAAATAAGATGAATCCTGGTCAGGATGCAATTCTCCACAATCATATTAGTGAATAAATCCCACTGAAATGAGTAAGAATGCATTGGATTGTGCTGTATATACTGTACACTGGGGAGTGAGCTCAATCTTGAAGAATGACAGTATTAGCAACAAGTCAGCCACAAAATACAAAACATGGAACAGTGATTTATCAAGTACAGGGATCAGAAAATAAGAACTATCCCTAGTAAACAGAATCAGTTGGAATATACAACAAAGACACTTAGTAAAATAAATAAATGTTGACCTGTAGTGCCTAAGGTTAATGTCCTCATCCACCCACACAACCCATACTGTTTTGGACCTGTCCTTTTTATCTTTTAAAAAACATTTAGCACAGCATGAGCTCCAGTGGTTTACAGCATTATCACGGGAACATCTCTCAAACAAGGTGCATCCTGTGTGGGTTCCAAAGTGCACAACAGAACCAATTCCCTTGCTCTTCAGAGTCAGTTGCCTGAGGCAAACAGCCATGACAACAGCTTTCTCCTCCGCTTCCTCCAGCAGCTGTGAACTCCCCTTCTCCTGCACCACAGCATACAGCCACTTACTTTAAAAGAGAAACAGGATAATGGCTGTGCCTGAGTAGCAATGTGGGGCCAGGATATCTCACTATCAAGGACCTGAAAGTCTCTTTGAGTAAACTGAAAAATGTTATTGGGGGACAATTAGCCTCTTACAAGCTGTTTAGCAGCCTGAATAGCCCTCTCTCCTCAGAGCCTGGAAACTAAGCGGGGGTCAGCCACAGTTAGTAGGATAGGAGATCACCAAGGAAGACTGTGGTTGCTGTGAAGACGAATGCAACTGCAAACCACCATTGCTTGCTTTGAAAACCCCATGGTTCTGTGGTTGCCATGAGTCAGTTGTAACTTGACAGCACACTATTATTATTATTTGCTGTTTAGCCTCCATGTCCGATTTTTCAGTATAATTCAAAGGTAATTTAATTGTCTCTATGTTTTTGTCCTTTACGACTCTTAAATAAAAGGTATCACCACCTTATGTTGCATTTGTACTTTTCTTTCCTTGTTCCCCAGCCTAAGAGGTTCCACGCTGGTAATATCCAGGGTATCAGCAACTCACAAATGACACAGATGAGATTTTGTATGAATTTAGTATACCAGAAGCCAGACCTCAACCCACATTTCCTCATTCACAATCCTAGTCTCCAGTCATTCCTCTAGTATAATTGCAACATGTTAACTCGTTGCCTCAACATACAATTTCCTCAGACTCTTGGTGTGTTTTTTATTCAGTTTATTGCACCAACAAGTATTGCACCTATTAACTGCCTCTTCTCATGCCCTTCCTATACACCCAAAAGGTAGTAACTACTTTTTTAAAAGTTTCCCTTACTACATGTTACTAATTCTAAGTACATGGTTCCAATTAAGCAAACTCTGTCAACTGTTCAAGCCACTGGGCAACAGGATATTCAAATGGGAAGACTGAACAAATAACACACAGATGCAAACAATATCTCAGGTAGAACTGTCAGGTATTCATACACAAATTTCAACTGGAGGAGGAAGAACCCAGAGGAAGTGACTACATAGAAATGCATAGTATAAATACATAGTGAGGAACTATTTTTTTAAAAAAATGCAGAAAGGAAAGGGATTAGAGCAGAGGGATTAAATTAGAACATCTGCAGGAGGATCTATCCGGGTGCCAATGGAAGGGTAGAGGACAGGCGGTGAAAAATTGACAGAACATGTGTATGCGTCTTTCTCTATGAGAAATACCAGACAAGGGAGGAATAAACCAAATGGAGTAGGAAGGAGGGGGGGGATGGTCCGCAAGAAAACAAACAAGGTACGGAAGGAAAGAGAAGGGGGCGCTGGGAATCGTCCCCCTTCCCTAGTCACTTTTGCTGTCGCAGAGCCCCCCTCCCTTTCGTCTTGTCCCGCCCCGGACGCACAACCCCTCCGCGGAGCCCTCCTTCGGCGGCTGCCTCATAACCTTCTCCTCTGACTCTCCCTGCTATTGGAGGGACCCCTCAAAGGCGAACCCGGGCGACGCTCACCTGGACAGGTGCTTCAGGATCTGCTTCTTGATGAGACCGGCCATGCCGGGTCAGGGAGGGGACGAAGGTTTCCTAAAGCCCCAAGAGCTCCCTCATGTCTCACTGGCTACCCCCTCCCGTCATCGCCGGTTCTCTTCTCCTCTCCAGCCAGCCTCAGACTCCGCCGGAATCCCGGCCACCACCGCGGCGAAGTCCGGCAAAGCTGCCTCGCGCCCCCGCCCTCCGGAGGGAGGGCGAACACGGCGGTGTGACAGCGCCCTCTGTTGGCTCACCGGGAGCGCAGCCGCCGCAGCAACGTCTCCTTGCTTGCCTCCACGGAAAGCCGCCTCGAAGTTTATTGGCGCATTGACAGACGGAGAGAGAAAGTGAAAGTGCGTGTACGTGTTTGCCATCAATATATCGAATTCTCAACATGGCTAGATCTGTGGGTACTTAAATCCAGATACTGAGGCCATAGACAGAGAAGACAGATCTGATACTAAAAATAAAATAAAATCGGGATTTAAACACCATCAGAATAATAGAAGCAGCACCCCTAGATTTAGGAAACAAAAACCCTCAGTGGAGAGCCTATCAGCGCATTCAGGAAAGACTAAGAGGAAATAGTGGGGGAAGGGAAAATGAGACACACACCCCTTCACTACATGAAAACTGGTGTGCTGTGGGGAGGGTCTGTGGCTCACTGGCAGAACATCTGCTTGTTTGGCATGCAGAAGGTTCCAGGTTCGATTCCTGGCATCTCCAGACTGTCTACAATAGAGATCTGGAAAGAAAAACTAGCTGAG
The DNA here is from genome assembly GCF_001447785.1 of Gekko japonicus. Taxonomy (NCBI): domain Eukaryota; kingdom Metazoa; phylum Chordata; class Lepidosauria; order Squamata; family Gekkonidae; genus Gekko; species Gekko japonicus. Next base: position 540,998 of record NW_015174285.1, on the reverse strand, counting down.
TATGCAACACTGGTAAAACTAACCAATTATATAAACAAATGGCAAGCTAATTACTCATACTATGGAAACAATTGGGTTTTTTTTAAAGTTCTGGAGTTACCTGAATATTAAGATTACATTAAGATGAAGATATTGATTATAGTCCAATACTTTATCCTGTGTTCCACTAATAATGAAATAATTAGTATGAATAAAATTTAGATTTAGGTAAAAAACTAAGACAATATTAAGGTTTTTACAAAGGATTTAATTTTAGCATAGAAATTAATTCAGTTGTTAAAGATGTAATTTCTTTTATCATTAATAGATTATCACTAACCTTAGGAAAGTTCTTGCTTATTCTTTAAAGAGAGAATCTATCCCAAAATTCTGTAATACTGATGTTTTAATGTTTGCTTCTATATCAATCAAAATATCTTTAATGGCATAATAAACCAACAGTGTGATAAAATATGAGCAACAAGGTATTAGAGATGACAAAATAAGGCTAATCATAGAGAGCTTGTCTCTTTGACCACTTCAGCCAAGAATTTAGCAACCAAGCTGTGATGTCCAGGTTTGTCATTTAATAAACATTGTATTATTCTGTCATCAATACAATCTTTAGGGTATAGTGGAAAGGAGCTTCTTACGCATGCAATTGGCAGTCCAACATGATGTGATGGATTGAATCTCTCAATTTTAAAGGACAGATACATTTCCTTTCATGGAAAGGGACTCTGTTATACCGACCAGTTAATATTTTTGAAAGAAAAATATTTAGTCGTGCTAATGTAAAAGCTCTACGATGACAAGGGTGATCTAGGTTGTAAAGGTAACTGGCCATTTTTCCTTGCTGAATTAGAAAGGTTTAGTTTGGCCTGAGAAGAAAAATAAGGCTGCAAAGGATTTACTTTATGAAATTCTAGGTCCAGAAGCCTTTGCTTAATGGTTCAAAAGATGGCAGGTTTGTTAAAGGGGGGATCAATTGAAAAACCCAAGTGTTGGATTTTCTTTTTGATAGTTGGGAGCCAGGTAATGCTATACGAATTACTTTTTAACCTTGAATGCTTCTACACTTGAAATATATATTTGGTAATACATCTGATCTTACCTGTTGTACAGAACAACTTATAATATTTGACAAACCTGATGAATTTATATTTTCCCCTCACCCCCTTTTCCCTTTTGTATCCCACCCTTTTTCTGAGAAAATAATAAATTAAATTTTTTAAAATCACCAGACTGAGAAAGCTGTAGAACGTTTCAGCCTCACAGGGTACTCAATGTGGGGCCTCAAAGTAGTTGTTTTACTGCAAAAGAATCGTACTCATGCATCCAGGAACTTTAATGCTGTTCAGAATTTCTAGCACAACAGTCCTGGTAACTTCATTTATCTCCACAAACGTAAGGCTGGCTTTGCATTATCCCTTGCAAAATACAATCAAAAGCAACAAGTAAGAGAAACACATTTCTACACCCACCATTCTCAGGAGTGTAGACGTCTTTAACCTTTATGTTCATTTAAGACATAGAAACAGACTGCTGATGCAATCAAGTGTGTGCAGTTCATTCAGTGGGTAAAAATAGTTTTAGAGTGGTGAAGCTCATCACATTAATTTATAAAAAAACCCGTTTTCACCTGCAACTTGAGACATCTCTGGATATATCCCATGGAAAAATTGAACAAAATAGTGAAGTATATTTCTATCATTGGTTTACAAAGAATATAAACCACCTTTCTTCTTATATAGCCTTGGTGGCCAAACTGTGCTCAGGAACTACCTAACTTTCTCAAGCTGTTCAAAAGTACAGCTCCCAGACAGTGCCACCTCAAAGGCCTTTGCAACAGAGATCTGTTTCCCTTTTCCCCCACTGTCCAGCCACAAGTACTGAAGGAAAACAGACAATGCTAAGAACACAACTGGATGGAATCTCCATGGTAGCAGATCACTAGTGATTGTGGGCAGGGCTGACCAGGAAAAACAACAGCAGCAGAGGTGACGGCAGGGAGAAGCCACACAGTGTGGAGAGGGAAGGAAGACCAACAGCAGCATGGGCTGGAAGGGATGATGGGGATTATTTGGACGGAATAACTGGTTGCAGTGGAGAATTCTCAACCACAAGAGAAATCTGGTATGCAATTCTTAGGCTTAATCTTATTGTAGAGAGTGGAATAACAAACACCAAGACTGTGTATAACAAGTATGCACATTTTATTCCAACAATTCACAAGCAAATGAATTCGAAATCAGTTGCAAAACATTAGTCCAGTACTCCTACTTGTCCCTTTCCCCTCCCGTAGACACAAACACTGATCCTGCAGACTTTTAAAAAACAAGCTGGTTTTTGTGGTATGCTGGACAATGCAACTCCTGGGCCTGTTACAGAAGAGCATACATAAAATAAAAGAGGAGGCATGGTGAGTCCCCTTCCACTTTATCTATCTGGACGAGCCATTCCTGGTCTGGTTGGCACCATCATAGGTCTGGATGGAGGTCTCATCATTGGAGGCCCTGGCATCATGGGCATGTGTCCTCCCATAGGCGGCCTCATTCCTGGAGCTATGGGAAGTGGAATAAATTTAAAGCACAGTAAATGCACCAAGCCATTTAAAGTTCTAAATTTCGGTCAAAATCATACTGAAAAAAGCCATCTGTTTCTTTGGACAAGTTTCTATTTTATCCCAACACAAAGGAGTAAGCCTTACAGGACAAAAGCTAAATGTCTAAGAAAATATTATAGGCAATGGGTGACATGGACATGGCGGCCTCGTTCTGCATTATGGCCATGTTTATTTTCTGGCAAGAGCCAGTATATAATAATTGTGAATGATGGTGTGTCTGTGGGCCAAGAGTTCTATCGAGCAGGGGAAGGTCTGGGCCTGTTACGGTGAGAGGCTACCAGAGCAAATTTCCAAGAAAGCCAAAAGAGAGATCCTGTTGTGAACTCTAGAAGAGGCATAAAAGCTGAGAGATACAAGTAAGGGCTAGAGATAAACTCTAGGGTTTTAAATGTGTAGGATAGACATTTTGGCAGGTAGCTTTTCTTTTAAAATGGGACCTTAACTCTTCATGAGTTGTTGCACTGGAATATAATTAGTGGATTAGCCAAAGGCCAAGGGGCTGAGCAGCACTCCCCCAGCACCAACTTCTTAAACCTACCCTCCAGGTAGTACAGTGCCTCCCAGTCCCAGCCCAGATAGGCGGTCCAAAAGGATACCATCATCGAGGGTAACGAAAGCTGCTGAAAAGTTCAGCAGAATCAACAGTCACATTCCCTCTGTCCATCTCCTAGCACAAGTCATCCACCAGGGCAACCGCGGTTGTTTCAGTCCCATAACCAGACCTAAACGAAGACTGCAAGGGATCTAAACAATTTGCCTCATCCAGGAAAGCTTGGAGTTGTCTATTTAATTAAAAAATTAATGATTGGTATAATAGATGCTTAACATTAAGACAGATGTTTTAGCTTTCACTTTTGTTAGACCAATATATAGATGCCTGGTTTGATTGATGAAAGCTGCCTGGAATCCTGTGAGAATTGGCAGACTAGATACTCTCTTGCACATGACTTCAAAATACAGTGTAGGTAATCTAAAACTTACCAGGTCCAACTGGCATCATTCCTGGGGGAGGTGGACCCATCATTGGCATCATTGGAGGTCCACCCATATGGGGTGCTGGCATCATACCAGGTCGTGGAGGACCAGCTGAAGTATGGCACAAAGGACAAATACGTCAAAACAGATCTGCAGATCTCAAATATATAGAACCTACTGTTACAGCTTATTAGTCTGTTAACAAAAGTCTTACAGTTGTCGTTCTAGACAATAAGGCATTTTAGCACCTCCTAAGACACAGGGCTGCATACCAACTTTGCGTGCATTACAGACAGCTCCTCAACTATAAATTATCAATCAACAGGGCTGTTTATTGGAAAAGGTAATCCCCTTCACTACTAGTGGATGGCTATTAAATCGACAGCTCACCCCCCACAAGAAAACCCTAGATTTTTTTCCTTGAACATACATCAAAGCATCCATCATATATTCATACTAGTCAGAGATAAGACATCAACAGTCACTTACGGATATTGGGTGGTGGTGGTATCATAGCTCCTCCTGGAGGTGGAGCAGAGAATGGAGTGGGTGGGATTTTCCCTTGTTGAAACGCAGCCGCTACATTCATGCAAAAAAGTCAAAACATGGTTAGTCAAGTTGCAAAGTGTGTATTTTCCTTCTCCCCAACATCATTACACTTTCGAAGTGCAACTCTCTAATTATCCTGTCTCTTCAGCTCTGCAACTGACTGGGATTTCTAACCAAGGCCCCGGTCACACGGGCAGGAAACTGCGGAGGAGAAGTGTGGCTGTTTGCCCCGGGGCAAACTAACATGCAGTAAAGCGATCAGACCTACTGTGGAGGTTCTGTGGAGGTACTGTGGAGCTTCCGTGGGTAGGGAGAGGTGCCGATCACAACACACGCCTGTGCGCAATGAAGAAGCGCGCGGCGCGGCGAACTGGTTTTCTTTTTTTGTGTACACTACGAATGCGCATGCTCCGTTGGGTGCGTGTGCGCATCCACGGAGACTTGGGGGGGGGGAACCCCTTTTCCGCAAGGGGACATGGGCGGGCGCCGGATGCCACCGGAAACGCGATCAGACGCCCGCCCTTGCCCCGCAGTTTCCGGAAACTAGTACCTCCGAGGTACTAGTTTTTTGCTGCGCTTTTTCGGCAGGAAGCCTCGGTTGTGCCACGGAAGTGCTATGCTTCCCAGATGTGCTGGTGAGATCGCGACCGGAAACTCCGCCTGTCTTCCGTATCTCTTGCGTGGCTAATGTTGCGTGTGACCGCAGCCCAACATAACCTAGTCTAAGGGCTTCATCAATTTCAAACTAATGACCCTAATTCTTTGTTTCCCCCCAAAAACTTCTCATTTATAGAGGAAAATACTTCAATGCAATCAAAAGCAATCCTGTTACGTAGTTAAAAGTCAAGTTTCAAGGAACGTTTTTTCAGCAAGGTCCCATCAGCAGCGGCAAAACAACTTGAGGCGGGGCTTTGGTGCAACGACCTAGTTGAATAATCAGGGCTCTCTCTGAGTTTCACTAGCTTTTGAGCAGACTTTTTTTACCTTTCCGGACACACCGGATGGGTCAGGAGTCTCTCCAGTACCTCGGGTGTAGGAAACTGGCGGCAGAAGACTTTTATCTGAGGAGCCCCCTGCTTGTGGCAACAGTGGGAGATGGAATCAGATTGTCTTGAAGCAGAAGCTCCAAAAGACCAGCCGTGTTAGCATGACTGGCAAGTTGTAACAACCCCATACAAGGGCTTCCATACCTTGTCACTAACATCCTTGGCGAAGAATTAGTGAGTATTTTTGGCTTTTTTACTAACTTCAAACTTGGAAAAGAACATTTGACTGCCCCCATAAATCTTCCCCAGAGGCAAAGGGAGCTGGAGACTCCTGCGCTTGCGGCTTGGCAGAGTTCGGGGGAGTTCTTTATTTTTAAACATTGCACTGAAATCTGCTATCTGCTAGCTGAAAAAAGACTTCTACAGAGACTTATCTTACTTTTAAAGTGGCTGGTTTGATTTATGGTAAGGAGGACAGGCTTGTGGAGGTAAAATGGCGACCGTGACTTTTCTACCTGCGTAGCTCACTGATTTGTGAAGGTTACCTGTTCAGGAGTGCAATAGCCTTTTCAAATGCGATGGAAAAGAAGGAAAATGCCTTTGGAAATATATTGCAGCTGCCAGATAAAGAATGGGATGAATATTGGGATCTCTGTAAGTTACAATTAGAGATAAAGATCACGAATGCTGTCTACTTCAAGAATGCTGTCTTGAAGTGCAAGATGACCAAGCACAGATGATGTGACAGCCGGGACTGTTTCAACACTTGACACTCAGAATGAGAGATTTATTCAGCTGTAACTTTGGAGATTCTTCAGTGACTTTGACATTGGCTGGATACAAGACAACCCTGACTGAGTTCGTGAGACAGGACTTCATGTGCTATTTCATAAGCAAGACTAAAGAGGATGAGACCTTCAAAGATCGGAGGCATATAATACTAACATAAGAACATAAGAGATGCCAATGTTGGATCAGGCCAAAGGCCCATCTAGTCCAACACTCTGTCTCATAGTGGCCAAAAATACCAGGTGCCATCAGGGGGTCCACCAGTGGAGCCAGGACATCAGAAGCCCTCCCACTGTTGACCCCCCCCCAAAGCACCAAGAAGACAGAGCATCACTTGCCCCAGAGTCCCTATCTATACCTTGTGGCTAATAGCCACTGATGGACCTCTGCTCCATATGCTTATCTAATTCCCTTTTGAAGCCGTCCATGCTTGTAGCTGCCACCACCACTTCCCGTGGCAGTGAATTCCAAGTGTTAATCACTCTTTGGGTGAAGAAGTACTTCCTCTTATCCGTTCTAACCCGACCGCTCAGCAATTTCATTGAGTGCCCATGAATTCTTGTATTGTGAGAAAGGGAGAAAAGTACCTCTTTCTCTACCTGCTCTATGCCATGCATAATCTTATAAACCTCAATCATGTCACCCCCCTCAGTCGTCG
>NW_015174285.1:513345-532193 GCF_001447785.1 Gekko japonicus | reverse complement strand
AACTGAATACAGTTTAGAATCCCCCTTCTTTTGTCAGAAATATTTTCATGGTAGTGTAGGACACCACTACTGTTTTTCAACAGGGCATTCCAACAAATACCAGCATTTACTGTCATCAGTACGTCTAGCAGTTCCACAGCATTCCCTTTTGGGAAGCTGGCAAAACAACTGAATACAGTTTAGAATCCCCCTTCTTTTGTCAGAAATATTTTCATGGTAGTGTAGGACACCACTACTGTTTTTCAACAGGGCATTCCAACAGATACCAGCATTTACTATCATCAGAATGTCTAGCAGTTCCACAGCATTCCCATTTGGGAAGCTGACAGAAGCATAACCGCAGAGGTGCTATGGAAGAAATGGCTGAACTAATTTTCTAAGGTACCAGACCTGAAGTTATCATGTACTTTAGTACAAAAGAATGAAGGCTGATATTGATTCTAGATTAAACTCTTTACATTAATATGACTTACTTGTTTTATCAATCAGGCTTTGTGCTTGCTCTTCCATCCATTTTTGATAGTAGTCTTTTACATTTTCTTTGTGTTTCCTGCCGCTACAATGGGTTTTTCTCACAGATGGCTGCAAGACAAAGAACCATTGTTCTCCATGCACAAACCATACCTAGAAGGCCAACTTCATCTCAAGAGCATATAAAATCTGAAAAATGCCACTGAATTGAATGAAGAATGCACTTTTGTATTCACAGAAGGCAAGTACACTTCATGCTTGCCCAGTTCTCTTCCCCACACCATACTTATGTCTTTTTCAGAGTACAGTAAGAGACCACCAAAATCTTGAGAGGTTATCTCACATGATCTCAGCATCCATTTTGGATCGCCTAGGCAAGAGGTGTAGTCTGCTTACCTAGGCAATCCAAAATGGCTGCGAAGATCCCATTAGGTAGCCTTGCAAGAGCTCAGCCCGAACTATTTATTTCCTTCATTTATTCCCCACCTTTGTCCCCAAAGTAGCTTACATTTTTCTTCTCTCCTCCATTTTATTCTCACTACAACCCTGTGAGGTAGGTTATGCTGAGTGTATGCAACTGTCCCAATGTCACCCAGCAAGCTTCCATGGCAGAGTGGGGATTTGAAACTCCCAGATCCTAGTGCAACACTCAAACCACTATACCACACTACCTTGTCTTTATGTTTATTCCTCCCCAATTTTGTTAAGTTTAAGTTTTTTCTGAAAATCTAGAGAAATCTTCAGACTTGCAGGAATATCTCTGTACTTTGCTCCATTGGGAAGATTTTGTGAACTGCAATGTACAGTTAGTTCCCAATTTTTTATCATAATCTCCAATTAATGAGCTTCATGATCAGTGATAAATTCGGAATCCTGAGAGTTTTTACAAGTTTCTTTACAAAATGGGTTGGATCCTACTATCATTTCTGTTAGCAAAAGAGGGGAAAGGTGCCCCTTTTGACCACCAAAAAGGCTATGCTGGGGATTCTGGGACCACGGCTGGTTCAAGGTACTTTGCCACCAAGCAAATTACAGTTTTGTCACAGGACAACTCAGACTCACAGAAAATAATTTGTAATTTCCTGGAACCATGATTTTTGTTTTGATTTATTTTATCATTAAATAAAACACTTATTAGTTAATTACACTGGATCACAGCTTCATAGGAGAATGCATTGCAGTGGATGTTACAATTGCTGACTTCTGTATGAACAAAAAGTTGTTCTGTAACATCACAAAGTCTAACAGATTTACTAGATAATTGCTAAATGAGGATTCAACAGTAGAGATAATTGATTTAGCCAGAAGTTTATCACACACCATTATGGCTGTTGTGAATGGTCACTGTGGTTGTCTTGTACTTTGAAATTTACATAGAAACATCACACCTTTTGCATTTCATAGGATTTTAACACCAATATCCTACTAGGTCAAGCAAAACATGTCACATTACTATACAGAACACAATGAAAATAAAAGCCAGTCAAAAAGAGTAAAAGATCCAATGAGAGAGAGTGTGATCCCTTCCAAACAATAATGAATCACAATAAATTACATTATAGAACAGTAGTTTGGTGCTGAGGTATAAGAATCTGTTACCACAGCATTCATATTAAGTTTCCTAGGTGTAGGAAAGCAGTGCGGAAATCTCCTGGCTGGAGGTTGGGAGCTGAAATACTTATACGTCATGAGAGGCCGAGATGGAATCTGTTTACTGCTAACTAAACCTGGCTCTCCCAGATTAGAGTCCGCGCACTTCACCACTACACAAAACTGGCTCTCTTACTACTCCGCATTGTACTGTGTGTACTGTGTACTGTGAACATTTGTGAACATATTATCTTAAATCAACTGCTCACTTCATCAGAAGAAATGAGCAGTGAGTCACGAAAGCTCATACCCCACCACAAATTTTGTTAGTCTTTAAGGAGCTACTGGACTCTTACTCTTTTCTATTGTTATTGTTGCTGTTACTGTTTTCTGCAGAATGCAGAGAAGTGGCTCAATAACCTTTTTCTTTTAGGGCACAATTCCTTACACATTAGTAAATAATTTCTCCAAAGTACAGCCACTTAAAGCTTTCTGTCCATAAACAGAGCATAAAACATCTTCAGAGATCTACTGATTTCACCACTGGGGTGATTTTTTTATCCCCACCAATCAAGAAGACGTCTAAAGAAACAGTGTCATTTGTCAGTTTGCCGGATAGATTCATACTAGAAAAAGTCCTCAGACCTAATACTTAAAAGGAAAGAACAGTTGTAACTCTTGTTGTGTAACTTCTGTGAAACTTGCTACTTACAGAGTCATGGGTGAGGTAAGTATCACAGTAATCACAATAAAACCTGGAAGAAGACAAATGTGGATTGTTAACTGAGTAATGATGGTTTATTCTTAGCATATGAGAGTTGTAAAAATATTAATATGCCTTTCTGTCAGATTCAAGATTTGATCCAACTGCTTTTAGAATAAGAAGAGAAATATTTCACAGGTATTTTCTTCAAAGAAACAACAACTTTCACTTGCAAGAAGGACTAACTCTTTTTGGCTTGCTCCTTCAAACATATTTTTCTCACACCATACCTATAGGCAAAGATGGGAACTGATGCTATAGCCACTCCCTGATACTAATAAGAATCCTATCTGAATAACATAAGTATAGGCTGCTGGATCAACCCAGTGGTCCATGTAGTCCAGTATACTGTTTCACACAGTGGTCAATCAGTTGCCCTGGGGGGCAGGGGTAAAACAAACAGGGCACAGAGACCAAAGCCCACCCATGCTACTGCTTCCAAGCACTGGTGTTCAAAGGTTTTCCTGCCTTTTACAAGTTGGAAAAATCAAGCCTTATAGTAGCTTTTGCAAAGACAAGAAAGCAAACCCAGTAATTACAATAATGCTATGAGAGATGTTGGTCAATACTTGAGGCAATGCACAGAATTTGCAATGGGCACATGTAGGATGGTACCCTTAAAACCTCTATACAATTTGTTTTGAGAAAAATTGACTCATTTGAAATGTGATGTTGGAGGAGAGCTTTACAAGATACTGTGAACTGCCAAAAAGACAAATAAGTGGTTCTCGATCAAATCAAGCCTTCCTTGAAACTAAAATGACTAAACTGAAGACTATTGTGCTTTGGTCACAGTATGAGAAGCCAAGAGTCACTGCAAAAACAATAATACTAGAAAAAACTGAAGGCAGCAGTAAAAGAGGAAGACCAAACATGAGACGGATTGACTCAATCAAGGAAGCCATGGATCTCAGTTTGCAAGACGCGAGCAAGGCTGTCACTTACAGGATATTTTGGAGGTGGGTTGTTTGTTTTTTTGGCCATCAAATTGCAGCCAACTTATGGCTATCCCATAGGGTTTCAAGGCAAAAGATCATTCAGAGATGGTCTGCCATTGCCTAGCTCTGCATAGAGACTCTGGTATTCCTTGGTGGTCTCCCACGCAATTTACTAACCAGGGCTGAACCTACTTAGCTTCCAAGATCTGACGAGACTGGGCTAGTGACTTGAGGATCCTTATGCATACCTACCAGTGTTCTCTCTAAGCTGAGTTAGTGTGAACTATCTCACAGTTTTTTAGCCTCCAGCTCACACATTTTTGTCTTAGCTCAGGAAGGATGGCTCCAGAGCAAACTAATTTATGCAGTAGCCAGATCGCTCACTCACAATTTTAATGCCAGTAGCTCACAAAGTAGACTTTTTGTTCACAAGACTCCACAGCTTAGAGGGAGCATTGATACCAGCAATAAGTCTACTGTTACACTTGGAAGAGAAAGCAAAGCAGCCTATAGCGCTTAACTTCTGCGGGCAATAAAAAGACGCGACTCTTGTGTTTTTGTGTGTGTGTGTTTTAGTGCCCTTTAATAAGTACGAAAAGTGTAAGAACAGAAACACCGCAAAGATAACTCAAAGAAATGGCCGAGGCGCCAACATTAGTAATTCTTCCTTTGGATTAACATACGAATATTCCCCTGCTCACCCCTAAATCAAAATTCTGAGCGGGAATCGAGCCCCCTTCATAGCAACACTACGGCTTACTTACTTGGGCATATTGGTCTGAACGATGTTGCCGCCGCCGCCGCACGCACTCCACCCGGAAATGGCGTACACCACTGTGCGACGCCTAGAAGATGGTAAAAAAGATCAGCAAGATACACAGCGTGAGCGTCTGGAAGAAAACTAAACACCTTCATAAGCTATAATGCTCTGTAGGTGTTACAGCGTAGTGTAGTACTAGCCACTTACGCGTCTATGGTGAAAACCCCTTAGAAGTAAGTTCGAAGTGAGAAAACGGCGCTTATTTTTCAGACCGGAAGTGCTCATAACGTCGGGGAGCCGCTTGGGGCTTCCTTTTAGGCGGAATCTACGTCTGTGAGACCGCGGGATAGCCTATGTACCAAATCCCCTTTACCGCGTTGTACTCTGGGGTTTGCAGTCTTCCTAGGTCTCGCCGGCGGTTGCTATGACAGGTCACGGTTGTCTGTGTGGGGAAAGAATTTGCGTTCACGAAATCGCCTTTTCTAGCTGAAGGGAAGCTGGAGAATTACTAGAAATATGAGAACCCCGACAGTTTCATAACTGGGATCTCCATCTGTACATTTTCAATTCCTACCTTGAGTGACCTTCGCATAATTTTCAAAATCAAGTTATCTTTCTCCCACACGCTCCCTACTGCTTTTCACACCCGTCCACATCATCTTTCCAGATGCGACATCTTTCCAGATGTCATACTTATTTTCTCCCACGCTACAACATGAATGCTTTTTATTTTCATACTGCAGCGTCCCGTCACCACCCGCCTGTTTACTGCTCAGCCAATCACTACCATATACAAGCCTCGTTAAAATTCAGTCGTAATCACACTGAAGTGTGCTCCTAATGACAAGGTAAAGATGCAGTCCTAAATACACTGGCTACTCGAGCTGTGTGTGTTTGCTCAAGAGCAAATCCCAATGGATCTTAGTCCCAGGTAAGTGTGCATAGGACTGCAGATTTACTAGGGAGTGAGTCTCATTGAATTCGATGGTGCAGTTATCTGTAAGCATGTTTAGACCATGATGGTATTAGTTGCTGTAGATTTTCCGGGTTGTGTGGCCGTGGTCTTGGCATTGTAGAACCTGACATTTCGCCAGCAGCTGTGACTGGCATTCTCAGAAGTATAACACAGAAAGATGGAGTACTCTCTGTGTCAAGGTGAGAAGAAAAATGGTAGGCAGGTAATTTATATCTACTCAGGAAGGTGGGGTAGGGCTGAGTCATTATCTTCAGGCTGTGACATGCTAATGGATAAACAAAGTAAATAATGTATAAACAAAGTAAATAATTTAAACATGAGCTAAAAATATACATTTTGGTCCTCAGAATCAACTAGTGTTGTAATTATGCTTAGATGACAAGACACAGTATATTTTGGACATGTAACATGCTGGTCTAAGGCTTCTGTACGTATGCTTTCTCCAAGCAGTAGAATGTTCTGTCATATTGAAAAAGCCTTTCCTGTTGAAATTGTGTTTATGTTTATGAATTTCAATGGCTTCCCTGTGTAATTGGAAGTGTTGTCCAGCCTTTCAGTGTCTTGGAACAAAATACTGTGTCCTGTTTGAGTTAGGCTAAGTTTAGCCACTGCTGATTTTTTCAGGTTGGCCAAGTCTGCAGTGTCTTTCGTGTTCTTTTATTCTTGTCTGAATGCTACGCTGTGTGGTCCCGATGTAAACTTGTCCACAACTGCATGGTATACGGTATACTCCTGCAGACGTGAGGGGGTCTCTTCTGTCTTTTGCTGATCGTAGCATCTGTTCCAAAACATTTTGTTCCAAGACACTGAAAAGCTGGATAACACTTCCAATTACCATGTCAGATTACACAGGGAAGCCACTGAAATTCATAATCATAAACACAATTTCAACAGGAAAGAAGAGAGTTTAAAAATAAATAGGACATGGTTTCCTGTCCTGAAAAACACAAAAGGCTCTACATCTGACAGGAAACCTCCTCAGGAAAGCTCCGCCATTCGCTTGTTCATAGCCTGGGGAACTCCTACAAAATAATGACTCAGCCCTACCCCACCTTCCTGAGTAGATATAAATTACCTGCCTACCATTTTTCTTCTCACCTTGACACAGAGAGTACTCCATCTTTCTGTGTTATACCTCTGAGGATGCCAGTCACAGCTACTGGCGAAATGTCAGGTTCTACAATGCCAAGACCACGGCCACACAACCCGGAAAATCTACAGCAACTAATGAATTCCGGCTGTGAAAGCCTTCGACAACATGATGGTATGTTTATTCGTTTTTGTTGTCGTGATTACACGAAATTACAAGTAATATCTGTTATCATACTCTTCAGACAGTAATATGATCTTCTAAATTCCATCATCACATTGTTCTTTACATACTGACACATTTGCTTTGACACATGTCCCAGAGGTTTCATTGGGTATAATGAAGTGTTTAGCAGTATGCTTTGGCCACACTATTGGCATGATCTGAAAGATCCCAAACAAAGCCCAATGGGCAGCTATAGAAAGCTGACACTGAATTAGGACTGCCAGCCTCCAGGTGGGGGCTGAAGTTCTTCCAAAATTACAACTGATCTCCAGCCTATAGAGATTAATTCCCCTGATGAAAATGGCCACTTTGCAGGGTGGAATCTGGCATCACATCCCTGCCTCCCAGGCTCCACCTCAAAATCTCCAGGAATTTCTCAACCTTGAGATGGCAGCACTACAATGAATGCATGTGGAAAATGTGTTAGATGTATGTCCATGTCATGAGTGCTGTCATCTCACAACCGATTTATGGTGACCCCAAGAAGGGTCTTTCAAAGCAAATGAGAAGCAGAGTCTTCCATGGTGGTTCACTATCCAAGTAGCAACCCTGCTTAGCTTCCCAGATCTGACAAGATCAGGTTGTACCGTGCCACCTTCCCTCCCATGTAAAGTGTTTAGATTGACATTATTAAAGAAAGTACAACCCCCAGTCTACGTTTAAGAATAGCATGAGTCTTATGGTTCCTTGCTTTTATCCTGATGTCACTATAAAATAAATTGTGTACATGAAAGAATTTCTGCCCATTATATACATGTTCAGCAAAATCACACAGACAATCACATTTGTCCTTATAAAAAGTCATTTTGATATGTAAAAAATTTGTATGTCAGGGAACAATCCTAATCCTAAACAATCCTGAGAGCCAGTTTGGTGTAGTGGTTAAGTGCGTGGACTCTAATCTGGGAGAACCGGGTTTGATTCCCCACTCCTCCACTTGCACCTGCTGATGTGACCTTGGGTCAGTCACAAGCTCTGGCACAGCTGTCCTTCAAAAAGAGCTTGTGTCAGAGCTCTCTCAGCCCCCCCACCCACCTCACAGGGTGTCTGTTGTGGGGAGGGGAAGGGAAAGGAGTTTGTAAGCCGCTCTGAGACTTCAAGTGAAGGGCGGGGTATAAATCCAATCTCTTCTCCTCCTCCTCCTCTTCTTCTAATCCTGACACGCCCACCCTGACCTAGGCATTCTAGTCTTTGATGTGCCGGGGGCATTTTTTATGTGAAGGAGAAAGTTTGTTCAGCAAGCTGGGACATTTTTTGTGTGACCAGCTTAATGGAGACTCCACAGTTCACCCAAGAAATTGTTGGTGTCTGAAAAGATCCTAATTCTGTACAGGAAAAAATAGTGCAATTGTCATTGAACAGTTTGGTGTAGTGGTTAGGAGTGCAGACTCAAATCTTGGAGAACCAGGTTTGATTCCCCACTCCTCCACATGCATCTTCTGATGTGACCGTGGGTCAGTTACAAGTTCTTTCAGAGCTGTTCTCTCACAGTTCTGGAAAAGTACTGGGTTCAACGCATGGAGGCTGCCGTGACTTCCAGGTGCAAACACACTCACATGCACGCACACACACACACACTTTTCTTGTTTTAAAAAAATGACAAAACTTCACATACTGTAGAGGTGTTGAAAGATCACTTCTCCCTCCCCTGACAGCTGCAGTTCAATAGTTGCTTAATGGTTCATTGACCTTCAATACTAATTCCTGGGTGCTGAACAAGAGTGGATTATGCAGATAATCATGTGTGTGTGGGAGAAATACTTCTGAAACTGCAATCTGCACACCAATCATGCCTGTGGTCCATACAAATCTCTTAGAAACCAGGGCTTAATTTATGAAAAGAGAACCTTATGCTTGTCACTCACACCTTCTGACCTGAATGATTTACCATGGTTACGGATCCATGCAACTTAGTTCTGAAGTGAAGAAGGTTGGGATCTGGGTCAGTACCTCAATGGGAAATTATCTAGATAGCATTTTGAACTGCTTAGAGTATGACAGTAGTAATCTGAAGGTATGAGTTGCCAGATAAACAGCACAGTCTTAAACGCTGATGTAAAGTACTGGGTTCGACGCATGGAGAACTCGGACCATGACAGGCATTCAGACGCGTTTATTGTACTTCACAAGACACACAAAATGGTCCTGCAAGGCCAACTATATACACTCCACCTGGCACACCTCTGTCCCCATTGCAGGGGTTGAATCTCCCGCCAAGGGTGCTATTGGTGGACTCCCAGTGGACTAGGATCCTAGGTCCCCTTTGTGTTTGGGGACCAAGCTCCTGCTATAACAGCTGACCCCTCGTGGCAGTCGGCATACATAACACCCCTCCCCCCTTAGTCTCGATCCAACCTATGTTACATAGTCCTTCAGATAGGTGCGCTCTCGGAGGGAACGCCGGGGTGCTGGCATGAGGTTGCTTATGGCTGCCTCTGGCTGGCTGACCGTTTCTGGTTGCGGCGAGGGCAGCAGCGGTTCTTTGGGTTCTGGCGGTGTGGCCGGGGACTCGACTGGTGGGGGCTCACCTGTGTTGGGGAGTTCGGGTCGAGTGCTGGCTGGCGGCACAAGGAGTCCTGGGTCCTCGAGCTGGGGATGTTCTTCCACCTCCGGGAGCTGTCGCCGCTGAAGTGGGTCAATATGTTTTCTTAGGAGTTGGCTGTCCTCGGTAGAGACCTCATAGGAGACCAAGCCGGTGACTCGGACTACCCGGTCTGCAATCCAGGAGGGCCCTCTCCCAAAGTCCCGGATGAACACGGGGTCGCCTGGAAAAAACCCCCAGAGAGCGTCCCTTTGTTTTGTCAGGTGCCGTGAGTCTGGTGCCTGGTTGGGATGTAGGCGGTCCAACAGGATCATGGGACGCCGGCCCATCAGCAGTTTGGCTGGGCAGCAGCCGGTGACAGGATTGGGTGTCGTCCGCTGAGTCAGTAGGAAGCAGGCGAGCTGGAACTCCCAGTCCCCATCCGTGATCCGGCTGAGGGCTTCCTTTGCTGTGCGAACCATCCTCTCTGCTTGACCGTTGGTCATGAGGTGCAATGCTGCTGATCTTACATGCTGGATCAGGTTCCGCTGCAGGAAGTCCTGGAACTCCGCAGATGTGAAGGCAGTCCAGTTGTCGGATACAATCGTGTCCGGCAGCCCATGGGTTGAGAAGATCTGGTGGAGCAAGTGTATGACAGCCTTTGCGGAGGTGGTGGACATGGGGCTGATTTTCAACCATTTGGAGTAGGAGTCTACTGTTACTAGGAATAACAGTCCCTGAAAGGGCCCGGCAAAGTCAATATGTAGCCGGGACCAAGGTTTGTGTGTAGGCTCCCACGGCTGGGTTGGTGCGCTAGACGGGTTTGGGCGGACCGCCTGGCAGGTCTGGCATCTCCTCACCCAGGCCTCGATCTCAGCGTCAATTCCCGGCCACCAAACGTAGCTCCAGGCCATAGCCTTCATCCTCACAATTCCAGGATGCGCCTCGTGGAGAGTGTGGCGGACCTGTTGTCGCAGGGCGTGTGGAACTATGACCCTGTCACCCCACAGGAGACAACTCTTGAGCGCCGACAGCTTGTCCCTGCGGGTTGCGAACGCTGCAAACTCAGAGCCCGTGGAAGCCATGGGCCACCCCCTCACCACCCAGCCCAAAAAGCAAGAAACTTGTAACAACCCAGATCCCCATCAAATACTGTGGGGAACTCCCCACAAACATCAGCAAAATCCTGTGGCACACATTTATTAACATCGCCTACTGTGATGCCCAACGGTGCAAACCACACCTACCCCAATAGACTAACCAAATTTCCCTCCACTACTATCAAGTCCAGGAAACCCTCAAAGCCCCGGTACTTCACCCGGAAAGTCCCCACACCCCTTATTGGAACTGGGTTCCTCTGGAGGTCCACTAGGCTCAAAGGCGAAGGTCGCAGGTGGGGCCCACCATTAGGACAAAGTCTGTTCAGCGTTTCCACAATGATGATGGAAGCCGCTGACCCTGAGTCTACCGCCACAATTGCCAACCCCTCCCAGTCTATCTGCACGTAATTGTGCTCGGCGGCCGTCGAAGTCCGAGAGTAGTAAGCCATGGGAACCTCCCGGCCGTCAGGAAGAAGGTGGCCTAGAACTGCACCGACGCCATAGGGGGAGGCGTCGCACGCAAGGATGACAGGGAGGGACTCATCGAAGTGTGCCAACACCTCATTGGAGATGAGTAGTGCCTTGACCCCTTTAAACGCCACCACCTCCCTCGGGCCCCACGACCAGGGCGCTGATTTATCCAGGAGGCGGTGAAGAGGCTCTGCAACCGCAGCCTTGTGTGGCAGAAAGGTGTGATAAAAGTTCAGGAGTCCTAAAAATGCCTGAAGTTCTGCCTTGCACATGGGATTGGGGGCCTCCACGATGGCCTTAAACTTGTTCGTTGCCAGATGGAGGCCAGACGCGTCGACCTGAAAGCCCAGGAAGTCTACCTCTGGGACCCCAAGGAGGCACTTCTCCCTCTTGACCTTGAGGCCCGCTGAGTCAAAACGGCGAAGGACGGTGCGGAGGCCGGAGGCGAAGTCGTCCGAGGTGGCCACAGCGATAAGGACGTCATCCAAAAATGGCATCACCCCAGGAATCCCTTTCAACAAGGAGTCCATTAGTTGCTGAAATATCTCTGGGGCCACACTGACGCCAAACTGTAACCTCCTAACCTTAAAAGCCCCGTGGTGCGTTACAATGGTCTAGGCCGTCGCTGTGGCCTCATCTACGGGTAGTTGTTGGTACACTTGTGCGAGATCCAACTTTCCAAACATCATAGCTCCAGCTAAGGAAGCCAACACATGACTCACAACCGGGACAGAGTAGGCATGGTCGGGAAGGACCTTGTTCAAAGTGCATTTATAGTCCGCGCAGATGCTGACATTGCCGTTAGGCTTTACGGGGGTTACGATGGGGGTCTCCCACGGCGCATGGGAGACAGCTTCAAGGACCCCTTGCACCACCAAACGGTCTAGCTCTGCATCAATCTTTGGCCGCAAAGCAAGTGGGAAAGTGTAGAAATGCATGCGGATGGGGGCAATTTGGGCTTACGCTCATGCGCCTCTCCACAGCTGGCACATGGGAAACATCTGGCAGGCTTGCCGGGGTGTCCAGAGGCTCCAGCGGATCCTGTTGGCTTCCAGCGGTGGGGTATGTGGACGAGATGGACATCGTCTGAGGTTTCGGGCGCCGATTCAGGGAGCACAAGATGGGACGCTGCCGGTGGTTGGTCGCAGTGGGAGGCCTCGTGTGCAATGGCGAGCTGGAGGGCCTCATTGAGTTTGATGTCGAATGTGCCAATCATCTTTCTGCGGAGCTTTACGTCGCTGATTCCCCAGGCGAACTGGGTCAAGAGGTTCTCCGCTACCTTGGAGAAGTTGCGCTCCATGGTGTGCTGGCACAGCACGGCCATGAATACAGCGGCCGTCTTGCCGGATTTCTGGATGCGCCCCTGAAATTCCATCCGTTTGGCCAGCATCATCGGCTTGGGCGTGAGGTACCTGGTCAGGGTGTCTAAGATCTCCTTGTACGTACACTCGAGGATCTCCTTCGGGGCCAGGAGACTCTTTGCGAGCCGGATGGTGTGCACGCCACAAGAGCTGAGGAGGATAGCCCTTCTCTTGCCTGCATCGGTGATCTCATGGAAGGCGAGATGGCAGGTCAGTTGGCCCGTCCACAAATCCCAGAGCTCAGGATGAGTGGAGTCGAAAACCTCTAGATGTCCCTGAGCTGAGGCCATGGCTGTAGCATGGAGCGGGGGAGCGGTGTTCAGCAATGCCGGGCACGGTGCGGTGCTGCTCGGGAGCGGTGCAGGGCGCGGTGGCGTTTCTGGAACGATGCTCGGTGCTGCGCTGGAAGGTGAGCCTGGCCTGCTCATTGGGATCCCATCCTCGTCGCCACTGAAAAGTACTGGGTTCAACGCATGGAGAACTCGGACCACGACATGCATTCAGACACGTTTATTGTACTTCACAACATGACACATAAAATGGCCCTGCAAGGCCAACTATATACACTCCACCTGGGACACCTCAGTCCCCATTGGAGGGTTTGAATCTCCTGCCAAGGGTGCTATTGGTGGACTCCTGGTGGACTAGGATTCTAGGTCCCCTTTGTGTTAGGGGACCAAGCTCCTGCTATAACCGCGGACCCCTCGTGGCAGTCCGCGTACATAACAGTTCTCGAAAGAGCTCTCTCTGCTCAACAGAAAGTATCTGTTGTGGGGAGGGGGAGGGAAAGAAGATGGTAAGCCGCTCTGAGACTCCTTCAGGTAGTGAATCCAATCTCTTCTTTTTCTTAATGACTCTCAGACTGAGCACAATAAACTAAGATCTAGAGCAGGCCTGCACAACATAAGATCTGTGGGCTGATCATGTTTCTTCCTTGTCTTTTGGCAGTTACCAAGGAGAATTCCAGCTATGCATTGTTTACATCCATTTCCCTTATCTCCAATCCCACTGGGTGTGCCAGTGCCAATGGAAGAATGCCTGCATTGCTAACAACAGGAAAACCACACAAGACTGTCCCTGTGTGGAAACCACCTAATCTGCCTTTTTCAAAGGTGCATCATGGAGTCTGCTGGAGCCAGCCAGTCATGCTGCACAGCACATCTGCGTCTGAGATACCTACCTTCAGTATGTGATTGCTGGAGAAAATGGAAGTCTTCGGTACAGTGTACTATAGCTGCTTAATGATGGGATCAATACTAAGTGGATCTACTCAGAAGTAAGTTAACTTTATGCAGTGGGGCTAATTGCTAGGGAAGCATGCCATGGTCAGATCATTTCGCTCTGAAGTGTCCCAGCCCCCTCCTGTCTAGGCAACAAGCAGATTCACCAATGATCCCTGGTGATTCATTAGATTAGCTGATAGAGGACTGGAATTCCCATCTTTCTGAAGCCATTGATGAAATTACCCCCCCCCCAAACATCCTCTACCCTCCCTGCCTAGGTAGTACCCCTGGTATACTCCAGAACTCAGAGGGATGAAATGGGAGCTTAGATGACTAGAGTGAGTTTGGCAGCAAACTTGCGATGAAGCTGCAAGAGCATCTTATAGGTCTTTTATGAAATCTTATGATTTGGTGGTGAAGGCTGTTTAGAGGGGATTCTATATAGTCTCCATCACATCTGCTAGTTCTCATCCAGAACTATAGTTTTTAGGGTAATTAGATCTCATGGAGAGAACCCAAAATACTAGGAATTTAGCTATCAGCTGTGAGGCTTTTGCGATCTTTTTTTGCTGAGAACTCTTGTCACTCTACTGCGACCTCCCAGACAATATTGATACAGTAAGTGAATTGGAGGCCCCTTGGCCATCTTTGGATTCAGTCTTTGACAGGTTTGCCCAGTTCTCCCGGGCCGATGTTGACAGCATCCTGGGTGCTCTTAGGCTGACCACATGCCTTTTGGACCCATCACTCTTGGTTGGTGAAAGCCAGCAGTGAGAGGATACAGAGGCTCCTGGTGCCCCTAGATCTGGGGGTCTACCTGGAGGGTCTGAAAGAGGCTGTGGTCATTCAACTCTTTAAAAAGCCAACTTTGGATCCTTTGGCTCTTACCAATTACCACCAAGTCTCGAATCTTTAATTTCTGGGCAAGATGACTGAGAGAATGGTGCAGAGCAGCTCCAGAGATTCCTAGATGACACATCTGCCCTGGACCCATTTCAGTCCGGCTTCTGCCCTGACCATGGGATGGAGACGACTCTGGTCACCCTCACAGACAAGCTCCACAGGCAGCTGACTGAGGCAGGTTGGCACTGCTGATGTTGTTAGATCTCACAGCAGTGTTCAACATGGTCGACCACAATCTTTTGACCCACCTCCTTGCTGAAATAGGAATCCGTGGGGTAGTCTTGAAGTGTCTTATCTCATTTCTCCAAGGTCGGGGATAGAGGGTGGCGCTGAGAGAGGGTATCGCTCAGATACCCCTTACTATGTGGGGTCCCTAAAGGGGCAATCCTCTCCTCGATGTTCTGATGGCGCTGAGAGAGGGTACCCCTTACTATGTGGGGTCCGTAAAGGGGCAATCCTCTCCTCGATGTTCTTTAATATAATACCCAGCTTTATGTTATTTAACACCTGTAGGCACGTCAGTGATGTTGGGGGTGACGCTCTCGTATCTGGACAAAACTCTATGGTAGAAGTTAAATCTACCATAGAGTTTTGCTCAAAAACCAGGGCATTGCTCCCGATGTGCCTACACCACTTCCGAAACATGTAGGCACAGCCCATATATTTTCTGTGTTCCTCGCTACTCCCGCTAAGTTCACCACCCATCCCCTGCCGGCAGGTCTGAGAGACCTGGCAATCCTAGATCATTCATACATTTTATACAGTACTATTTAGAAAGTAATGTATTACATGTTCATAATTATAAACAATGCACCTGTGTTTTCCACATTTAAAAGTTGAATTGAAATAGCAGTGAATCCTATACTGAGTTACACCCTTCTAAGTCCATTGAAGTGTTACCTTGTTTAGGATTGCACTATGAGAGAAAATCCTAAACAGATCTACTCAGAGTTCTATGCAGGTCTGTTCAATGAGGCCTACTATCAAGAAAGTGTCCATAGGACTGCACTATGAATCACTTAATTATTAGCCATATGACTAGTTTTTGTTATTAGTTGTGAAACAATTTACATATGTGGACCAGATGTCTTAATTTGCTTTAATTTCAACGAGTAGAATTATGCCAGGGGCAATTACATAGATTTTGTTTATCTCGGATCATGGTCATTTCTTATATTAAAAATGAAAATGTCTACAATTACTTGACAGCTCTCAAACACTGGTTTCTACAGGCCGCTGTCCTCAGACTCCACACATGAATACCAGTGAGAACTCAACAAAATCATGAAGAAATTACCGACACACATACAGGAACAAATTTATATGGATAAACCCTGAGAACCTTGACTGGGTACTTTCTACCTCCTTCCAAAAACACATAAACTTGGCAACCCTGGACGTCCCATTGTCTCAAGCATAAGCACCGTCATTGTATGAGTATCAGGATATGTGGACTCCACCCTGAGACCATACGTTATTAATGCCCCAGCTACGTCTGTGACTTTCTGAGGAAACTGCAGTCCATAATCATCTCCCAGAAAACAGCATTCTAACCACCATGGATACTAAGTCTCTGTACACCAACATCCCCCATAAAGATGGACTACAAGCCATTAGAAACATCATCTCTGACAACGCCACAGCAGATCTTGCCACTGAACTCTGTATGTTTGTTCTCACCCACAGCTATTTCAGGTTTGGTGAGAACTTATACGTTCAAATCATGGTACATCCATGGGCACCCACATGGCTCCACAATATGCCAACATTTTCATGGTGGATCTAGAACAGCGTTTTCTGAACTCCTCCCCATTGGCACCTCTCCTTTACTTGAGATTCATTGATGAGTGATGACATTTTCATTGTGGGGACCCATGGCAAAGAAGCCCTCAAGAGATTTTACCAGGCTTTCAACAACTTCCACTCCACCATCAAACTATGAATGACTCTACACAAGAAATAAACTTCCTGGACACCACAGTACAGATACATGAGGGACACATAAGTATTATATTGGAAACTGACAGATCGGCTAACATATCTATATGCCTCCAGCTACCACCCTGACCACAGCAAACAATCTATTGTCTATAGCCAAGCCCTATGCTATATAGTTACATCTGCTCCAACCCCTCAGACAGAGATATTCACTTGAAGGATCTACCACAGGCATTTTTGCAACTATAATCCTAGTATGGTGAGAAAGATGATTGGAAAGACCAGAATGATACCCAGGGACAACTTGCTACAAGACAGGTCCAAAGAAAACTACAATGGAACACCACTGGTGGTCACCTACAGCTCACAACTCAAGCCAGTTCAATATATTATTAACCAACTACAACCATGCTGGATAGTGACACTTCCCTCACACAGGAATGGGGAGCTGGCCTTTTCTTGCTTACAGTCTGCTAACCTAAAACAACTTCTCACCCAGAATGATAAATTACTTAACAGTAACATGGACTCTGGTATCAAGGCCTGCAACAAACCAAGTTACCAACTTTGCTCTCATAAGGATCCTAGCAACACCGTCAGTGGACCCAGCTCATAAGGATCCTAGCAACAATGTCAGTGGACCCAGCAACATCGGCCTATATCCTTGCTCATCCTCTAATGTGATTTCATCAGCCCATATCCTTGCTCATCCTCTAATGTGATTTATGCCATCATGTGCCTGCAATGCCCTTCTACTTTCTACTTTGGACAAACAGGCCAGTTCGTACGACAAAGAATAAATGGACATAAGTTTGACATTAGAAACTACAACATTCAAAAACCGGTGGGGGAACAATTTAACCTTCTAGGACATTCAGTTGCTGACCTAGCAGTTCTCTTACAAAGGAATTTCAAAGGGAAATTAGAAACTGCTGACTTGCAACTGATAATGAAGCTCAAGACTGCATTCTGTTGGACTGAATTGAGCCCTAGGTTTCCTGTCACATTACCAATGCTGATTTCTCCGTGCCCACTACCCCTCTGCATATCAAACCTAATCCAATCATGCCAGCTATTGTCATTCACTTGCTATTGCTATTTTTCTGCTTTTGTCATTCAGCATCTGAAATCACTCCGCTCTTCAAGATATAAGGACAGATGAAGTCACGTTATAGCTGTATCCATAGAAGTGAGTTGTGACTCATGAAAGTTCAGACCTATCACAAAGTTTGTCAATCTTTGAGGTACTACTGAACTCTTGTTTTTTTCTACTGTTACAGACAGGCTAATACAGCTACCCATCTTGATCTGTGTATTAACTTTGCTTAAGTAAATACAGCTATTAATATACAATACACTGAACTATATATACACGTATATTTGCCATCAAGTTGCAGCTGAGTTATGGAGACTCAATAGGGTTTTCAATGCATGAAACGTTCAAACGTTTGCCATTGCTTGCTTTTGCGTAGCAGACCCAGCATTCCTTGGTGGTCTCCCATCCAAATAATAACAAAGGCTGACTCTGCTTAGTTTTCAAGATGTGATAAGATGGAGCTAGACTGGGCTATTCAAGTCAGGGCAAATCCCATACACACTGCTCATGTGGGGTTAATTTGCTTCTGCAGATCTGTGTAACACTGACTTTTCTGGTAAAACTAGACCATTCCGATAAGCCAAATCAATCAGCTTCTGTTAAAACTTTTCGGACTGTTCGAAGTTTTAAAGACCATGGCTGTTATCATATGGACATTTGGTTTAATAAGAAGAACACCCACTGAATTCAGTAGGACTATTTTCAAGTAAAATATGAATGGGAGAGGGGCTACGACACTTTCAACTGCCCGACCTTCATTTTATTTTCCTTTTGAGCACGTAAACTTGCTGAATTCTATAATGTTGGAAATCTCGCTTCTAGTACATTAAGACTGAAGGCAGGCTCATTTAAATCAGTAGGACTTGTTTCCGAAGTAAACATGTAGACGATCAGGCTGTGCAAGCCTAATAAGTCAAATTCAAAACAAAAAAAGTCTCGCTCATCCAACCTAGGAACCTCTTATTTGTATATGAAAACTACTCCCGCCTCCCATTACCGCATTGAGATGTTTGTATTTTGGTTTCCTCTGCTATGACATCATCACGTCTGTGAGGTCACGAAGCGTGATGACGATGGCGACGTCGGCGTGCCCTGCGTACTACTGGCTCGCTCCCCCTCCCCCCATGCAGCGCTGAGGAGGCGGCAGTGGTGGCTTACGGGCGGCCCGGGGCCTAGTGCAAGTGGCCGGGCTGGCGCGGGCGAAGGGGGCCCCGGCGCCATGGAGGGGATGGACGTGGACTTGGACGCCGAGCTGATGCAGAAGTTCAGCTGCTTGGGCACCACGGACAAGGACGTGCTCATTGGCGAGTTCCAGCGGCTTCTTGGCTTCCAGCTTAGCCCCGCCGGCTGCGCCTTCTTCCTGGACATGACGAACTGGTACAGCAGGGGCGGGGGGAGGGGGGCAGGGAGACTGTGCCGGGG
>NW_015174285.1:503582-513301 GCF_001447785.1 Gekko japonicus | reverse complement strand
GGGGGGGGGCGCTGCTCCGGAAGGGTGTCTTGACTGAACAAGTTCATTGGCTGTGCTTTGTGGGAGGGCTGAGCGTAGGCCTGCGGAGGACCTTTTCTAAGGCCCGACTTGCTTTCTGCCCCGGGAAGCGCTGCGTTCTCCGAGCCCCTCACCCTACGGGGTCGTGACACGTTAAAGCGAACTGGTGGAGGGCCTGAACCAGTGGTATCATTCACGAATCTTCTGGGGTGACATTGCCTGTGTACCCCTGTGAAGTGGACAAACTCCGTACAATGTAAACAGCCCCGAGTGTGACGCTTTTCCATTTGTGGGACGAGTCATATGAGTGTCACCTAAATAAAAAGGAGCAGTTGCCTTTTTTAAAAAAAATCGATAACTGCGTTGGTTGAAGCCTGTTTATGATATGTCTATTGCTCATCCTAAAATCTGTACTTCTGACAGGTTGTCTCAGATTGTGGTTTGATCTGTGTCGGAGGGCTGAATGCAAGTTCTTAATGCGTTTTAAAATGCGAATTTGTCTGTTCAGTGTTAGAACGATTCCTTGCAGCTAAAAGAAACTGGATGTGTTTAATGCTGTCTGTATAAGCCACGTCTCCCCCACCCCACTAATTGCTTTCTTTGCAAATGGAAGGTGATCACAACGAACTCCTTGGGTTGGACTACACAATGGGAATGTGTATTATCAGTTTTCACAGCTCAAGAATTTTGGATTGTGGGGGGGGGGGGGACATCATCCTGCTGCTTTTCTGCTTAAACTTCCCAAATATTACTAGTGTCCTTCTTCACAGTTTAAGAAGTTGATGACATTTGGAATCTGCTGCAGTTATCAGCATTCATGGACCTATCAGACCATTTCTTCTGCTTTTGACTTGCAAAGTACTTGTAACTCTCTTCATGACAGCCCTGTGAGGTAGGTCACAGTTGCTGTATTTTCTGAAGAGGAGCTGAATCTGAGAGATCATAGTGCCTTGCACAGTGACTCCTTGAGAAAGATGGGCATTGAATCCTAGTCTTTCATATCTAAAACAGGTTTCTCTCCATGGGATCTCATTAGATAACACTGGAGGATAAAAGAGCTAGCATGCAATCTCAGTTCAGAGACTGGGCTGATCACATTTACCCATACCATACAATCAAGAGTCTGGAATCATGAGAATTTCATTGGTAATTAGTTGCTTAAAAAGTAGCATAGGCATTGTGTGAAAATCTGTGATGGTATAGTGTCCCGGCATGTTTTTGGTAGCTGAAGATGAATTGGTCTATGCAGCTCTCCAGGGTTTTTTTTTGTCCTTCTGGTTCTGCTACTCCTCTATAACCTGTATAATTTTCATTTCTTTCTGTGCCAAAAATTATTTAACAAAAATAACAAATATCAATTTAATATATAATTTTAATACGTATAAATAAAATGTTGGAAAAAGAAGACCCTCACAAATCTGCCAACTATTATCAACAAAACATAATGCAAGAATTGTATATGCACATATAATTACAGTGAACATGGCATTTCCTTCGTCTGGAGGAAGAACTGGGGCTGATGTTTGGAATACAGTACAGCAAGAATTGCCCACAGGCCTGGAGAAAAATGTCTTGTTCCTTTTGATAGAGGGTTAATGAGGGGAAATGAGCAGCTGAAACTTTCCATGATATACAATTAAGTAATATCACCTGTAACGAACACTGTGTGTATGTGTTGCATGTGTCGTCACCTCGCAGCCAGGTTGGATTTCCTTGGTGGTGTCCCATCCAAGTACTGATCAGGGCTGACCCTGCATAGCTTCTGAGATCTGCCAAGATTAGACTAGCCTTAACCATCCAGGCCAGAGCAACTAACATAATATAGAGCCTTTATTAAAGCTTTCCTCTGGGCAGTTGACAACCCCTGGATGCATCATAATCAGGAAGGGTGATCATAAACTTTGGGATGGATTCCATAGATGGGTATCGCAGATGGAAGATGGGAGTGATTTCTGCTGATTCCCTTGTCCTGTAGCACACTTTCAGTTTACCCCCTTATGCTATTCTTTGGGTTCCCTTGTCCCCCAGGGTCAGGATTGGGGGGCCTTTGGGATGCAGCAATAAGGGGGCAGGCAAGGAGGTCACACTACATACAGGTATCCCTTCCTCCCGTGGAATTACTGGTTTATCCAAGCCTTTATCTACAGTACAAGTGCACTTGGGAAAAGAATCCAGTTGAAATTGGTGTTGCTTGTTGTTGTTGCTGTCAAGTCATAGTTGACTTATAACAACCCCATAGAGTTTTCAAGGCGAGAGACATTCAAAGGTGGTTTGCCATTGTCTGCTTCCATGTTGCGACCCTGGTATTCCTTGGGGGTTTCCCATCCAAATATCAGCCAGGGCTGACCATGCATAACTACTGCGATCTGACGAGATCAGGTTAGTCTGGGCTATACAGGTCTGGGCCAGTGTAGTTTACTTCCCAGTAAACATGGTTAGAATTGAACTGTTGGGAAAATAGTATTTGTTAGGGTGTATAGTGTTGTTGTGTGGTTTGTGGCTTTTTGTGTGTGTGGCAGATCTGTATTTCACTCTTTTTCAGGACTCCCAGGGTAGTTTTTAGTTTTTTTGCCATCAGGGTGTAGCCAACTTACAGCAACTCTGTAGGGTTTTTAAGGCAGGAGACATTGAGAGGCGGTTTACCATTGCCCACCTCTGCATAGCAACCCTGGTTTCTATGGCATTCTAATTTTATTGTTGGAAAACTATGTGAGGTAGGCAAGGCTTGAGGCATCAGCCTAATTCTCACAAAAAGCTCATGATTAGATAATTTTTAGCTTGGTTCTGGTTATAACACTTTAAACCTACAAAAGCATATAATAATGTAGCTAAGGCAAGAGCTAAGGCAAAAGCATATAATAATGTAGCTAAGCCTAATTCTCACAAAAAGCTCATGATTAGATAATTTTTAGCTTGGTTCTGGTTATAACACTTTAAACCTACAAAAGCATATAATAATGTAGCTAAGGCAAGAGACCCATGCAGAAAACAACATCAGCAGGTAAATTTAACTCGGGTCCAATATTCCCTCTAAGCTGTGGAGTCTTGTGAGCAAAAATTCTACTTTGTGAGCTGCTGGCATTAAAGTTGTGAGCAAGCGATTTGGCTACTGCATCACTTAGTTTGCTCTGGAGCCATCCTTCCTGAGCTGAGACAAAAATGTGTGAGCTGGAGGCTAAAAAATTGTGAGCTAGCTCACACTAACTCAGCTTAGAGGGAACACTGCTCGGGTCTGAAAACCACACTAAAGAACAGAACTTTAACCTAGTGCCAAAGCCATCTGGGAAGAGGTAGGGTAGTTGGAATGATTGAAAGCCCTGCTGTGCCACAGAAAATTATTTCTGTATATAGAAAACAAGCATGTAAAATGGAAGGCTAGGCTACAAACCATCATCATGGCATCCAGTTCTCTATGTTCAGGAATGTATATATATTCAGTCATGTAATCCACCCATTAATGTGTCGGCTAATGCCGCCATGGGTTTGCTGGAATGCACTTCAGGTTTCTTCCCATTATCTCTGCTGTGGCCTTGGAGACTTGCTCGACCGTCCTGCTGTTTCCCGCTGGGAGCTTCGGGCAGTTTTTCTGAGCACATTTGCTTGCTTATGCTTATTGGCTCATATCTATCAGGGGCCCCTCTTTGAACTGGGTATAATTGTTTGGGTCCCCGCCTGACCCCTCATTCCTGACACAGATTGTGTCGAATGATGACCTGAGTACTTTCCTCAATAAACTGAACCTTAATAAAGGAACGGTGTTGAGCTTGATTTACTTGGGACTCTGACATAATGGCAGAAACTGAGGAGGACCTAAAGAGCCTCTTGCAAAGAGTGAAAGAGTAGAGCGCAAAAGTTGACTTGAAACTCAACATCAAAAAAACTAAGATCATGGCATCTGGCCCCATCACTCCTTGGCAAATAGAAGGGGAAGTCATGAAAGCAGTGACAGACTTCACGTTCCTGGGATCCAAGATCACTGCAGACGGTGACTGCAGCCATGATATTAAAAAACACCATGAAATTAAAAAACACCTGCTCCTTGGGAGGAAAGCCATGGCAAACCTAGACAGCATAATAAAAAGTAGAGACATCACCCTGCCAACAAAAGTCCGTATGGTCAAAGCAAAGAATAGATGCTTTTAAATTATGGTGCTAGAGAAGAGTCTTGAGAGTCCCTTGTACTGCAAGGAGATCAAATCAGTCAATCCTAAAAGAAATCAACCCTGACTATTCCCTGGAAGGCCAGATACTGAAGCTGAAGCTCAAATACTTCGGCCACCAAATGAGAATGGCGCATCCACTGGAGAAGACCTTGATGCTGGGAAAGATTGAAGGTCAAAGAAGAAGGGGACAGCAAAGGATGAGATGGTTAGACAGTGTTATCAGTGCAATGAACATGGAGTTGAGCAAACTCTGGAGGATGATGGAGGACAGGAGGGCCTGGTGTGATGTGGTCCATGGGGTCGTGAAGAATCGGACTCGACTGTGCGACTGAACAACAACAATAACAACAATCCGCCTCTTAAATTTTACAGTGTTACTTCCACATACAGGCTTACTGCTTCATTTGGAGTTTTGTAAAATAACTCCATTGTGGCTGCTCAAGGCCACTCTGAGTTTAAGGGTTTTAGTCTAGGTCTTCTACAGTTATACTCATAATTCTAATCCCTATGCCATAGTGGCTGTCTTTAGAATTGCAAGTATATTTTCAACAGCTTTTATGGGAGACTGGGACAGACTGTTGATCTACAGTAGTATATAGAATCATAGAGTTGGAAGGGTCATCTAGTCCACCCCTCTGCACAATGCAGAAAATTCACAAATATCTCCTATCCACACATGCATTGACCACTGTTCCAAACCCAGAAGATGACAAAAAACCTCCAGGATAACTGGCCTGGAGAAAAATTGTTTCCTGACCCCAAAGTGGCAATCAGCATTTCCCTGGGCGTGTAAGAAAGGGCCACAAGAACTAAGCACTGAGGCAACCCTTCCTGCCCTCCTTCTCATGATCTGCCTAAGTTCACAGAATCAGCATTGGTGTCAGATGGCCATCTAGCCTCTGTTTGAAAACCTCCAAAGAAGGAGAGCCCACCACCTCCCAAGGAAACCTGTTCCACTGAGGAACTGCTCTAACTATCAGGTTCTTCCTAATGTTTAGTCGAAAACTCTTCTGATATATTTTCAACCTGTTGTTTCTGGTCCAACCTTCTGGAGCAACAGAAAACAACTCCACACCATCCTCTAGATGACAGCCCTTCAGGTACTTGAAGATTGTTATCATATCACCTCTCAGTCGTTTCCTCTCCAGGCTAAACATACCCAGCTCCTTCAACCTTTCCTCATAGGACTTGGTCTCCAGACCCCTCACCATCTTCGTTGGCCTCCTCTGGACACATTCCAGCTTCTCTATGTCCTTCTTAAATTGTGGTGCCCAAAACTGCAGTGTCAAATATAGATTTGTCACCAAGTAACTGGTGATGTGGCTTTTAGTCTGTTAGAAAGAATGGTGTATTAAAGCCTGTTGCTGTGTCCTGGTGAATAATCATTGCACTCCATGAAGCCCATGCTATGCATACTTGCATAATCATAGTGTTCATAGGGTAGTGTGACCATATGCATAAACAAACCCTTAAGGGAATGGGAATCTGAAGATATGTGTGGTTGTGTTTTGTGTTTTTCGTATTTTTATCTTGCCCTTCTTCTGAGTAGTTCAAAACATCATGTATGATCTTCTCATCCCCATCTCATAGCTAGAACACAGTTCTTTTATATCTCTCATCAAGCATTACCACACTCCTGTAAATACATATTTCACTTGTATTAGGAAGGTGTATGTGGTAACCATTTTAGCAATGCATTTTGAGTACACGTGGAGGAGGTGGTATTCTTAGCCATTGCATTAATGGGCTGTGTTAGCATTTCCCACTATTGAAAGTACCTGGTGTGGTTGGTAGAAGTACTTCACTTGGAAACAGGAGAGGTAGATTCTAATTATGCTTCCAGGAGAGATTGCTTCCTTACCTTGACTCCGAACCTGGCTGTCATTGGTGTACTTTCTACAAGTCAAAACCTGCATTCATTATTGTTGTCCTGCCTTTCAATTATGTTTTCACCTTCGTCTGCTTCTGGGCTTTTTCATTGGCGGTGATAGTGTCAGGCTGTATCCATTTTCCAGAGCTTGTTGTGTGCAAACCAAAGTCCAGGTGTTTTTTAATCTGCTGCTTCTGAATTGAAAGGTAAAATAGTGATGGGTGTTTGGTCAGAAACTGAGGTGTATGGTATCCACAGTCATAAGTATCTGAGCTCCTAATTTTTTGTGCAAGTGTGTGAAAAGTGCTCTAGTTAGGTTTGCTTATACATCAAACCACAGTTGTGCTTGACTCATAATTACCACGTGTTGCATTTGTAGGAACAATGCTTTCAACAGATGTATGAAGGAGAGGTGTTGGGTCCTCACCTCCACAGTTTATTTATGTCATCCTGTGGAGGCATATTCTGCTCCAGAATTCCATCTCTGTCCTGGTAGTGATTACTGACTAAGAAGCAATGGTCTGTGTTTGAATGCCATAGCCTGTCTCTTTCCATGTAGTTCCTGTCTGAATGGGTGTCTTGACTAGAGGCCGACAATAGAATTTTTGTAGGGACGAAGAACATTGTTCATCTTAAGTTTCTTTTCTTTTGAATTCCATTATTGTTGGAAGCTGGGTATTTGTAGTTAAATGTTTTCTTTTGAGCTTTATAACCACTTTACCTTCTCCCCCCACCCCCTTGTGCTCATATTTACCCAGAATTTCATAGATGTCATAGCTAAGGGATGTGTCCTCTTGTCTTGCTTCTTGATGCATGAGCTGTGTTGCATAACTGTAGTATGTATTGTGTGGTGTTTTGGCTCTGGACAGATGCTATTACACCTATTCATGATCCTCTCCAGCCTGCCAGATCAGTGGTTTGTGGGTATACATGTAGAGTCGTCATTATTCAAAACATTGATGCAAGAAGTGATAACTAACCCCAATAGCATGAATAGGATGCTAAGTTGGCATTTCACCAAGCTACACTTTCCAAATCCTCTGAGCCAGTGTAGCAGAGTTCATATAATTGTGCGGTGTAATTGTGGTCCCTTTCTAATGGTTTTAGTAAGGCTTTTTCTTGCACTGTTTGGTAACATCAGAAGCCCAGGTCATGTATGAGAAGTCCATTCTCCTTCAGTGGGGGGAAGTCATCCAGAGCTGCTTAGGTCATGCCTCTGCTTGCTCTGATAGGGCTATGCAAATTATTTTGTGTATATGGCTCCTATTGGAGAGATCCTAGGCTGACCCTTCCAGTTTTCGATAGCTCTGCCGCCCAATGGGACACTTGACTTGAGCTCCTGTTCCAAATTTAAAACAAACAAAATAAAACAAATAGGAGGCAGGAAAAGAGAGAAAAATAAATAGGAGAGAAAGGACTAGGGAGAGGGCAGTTCTCCAAACCCAAGAGAATGCAGCCAGGATCTATAGTTTCTAGCTCAGATGGCTTCCATGGAGGAAGTTGCTACCGCAACAACGAAGACAGAAGCCACGAGGAAGAAAGGCAACAATGCTGAGAAGATCACCGCCGCAACCGAGGCTTCAGGAAGTGGGGCAGTGACAGCGGAAGGCCTGGCAGCCGGGCAGCAGGATGCAGAGTGTATTCCCAAGCTCCCCCAGGCTCCAGGGGGTGGAGAAGCAGCTTCAATGCAGCTGGAGCCCAGCAACTCAGAGACAGTCAGCATGGTGGTGCAGGTCGAGTGGTCCGAGCTCTTTGGCTCCTGCTTCCCCCCTCCGTGCCCAGCCCAGAAGAAGGCAGCAAGAAAGAGGAATGGGCCAAGGCCCCCAAGAAGCAATGCAGGAATACCAATGGACTGGCAAGCCTGCTCGGTGAGAGACATCCAGTGCAGGAGGTCCTGGGAGGGGAGGCAGCCTCAACACCTAGACTGCTGTGGGGCCATGAGTTCTGTGCTGGGACGGGAACCATCTTTCCATGGGGGCAGGCCGGCCATCCCTCTCGGGTTCCCAGACCTTCAGATGACTCCCATGCATCCACCTGCGGTGAGAATAGCCCTCAGCCCACCCGCTTACTCCCATGTAGACCCGGGCATGCCAGCAAGCCCCTCCATGCACCAAGTGTGTACCACCACCACCCCAAGCTCCCAGGTCATAGAGTCATAGAGTCAGCCAGCGGGGGGGGGGGGGTCAGCACTAGCAGAAGCAGGGCAGAGGGCACCAGCCAGCAGGACTCTAGGTGACATACTGCATGTCCAGCATTGCCTATATCTGAATTGGGGGAGTCCGCATCCATGGCCACAACCATAGAAGGAAACTCAGAAAAAGAGGATGGGAAGTGGTCAGGAGATGAGACTGAAGCTCAGGCTACTTCGTCTGGGCTCTTCCAGGCTGAACACTTCCAGAGATTGTTGAACAAGGTTATAACCACCTTAAATTACCAGTTGGAAGTAACAGAGAGAAACCAAGATCAGCTGTTTCCGCCAAGTTGGACAGGAGGGGGTTCAAAGATCCTCCCAGTGTTCAAGCAGTGTCACCCTTACCAAACTCCTTCAACGATATCATGAAGGCAGAGTGGGCATTACCAGGCAGGGGAACCTCTCTACTGTTTCTAGCCAAGAAGTTCTACATGCTGCTGGAAAGGACCAGGAGGCGCTGAAGGTACCCCTAGTGGGCACCACGGTAGTGGCTCTGCACTCAGGAGCTGTTCTCCCAAAGGATGGAGAAAACACCCTGAAGGACACCATGGACAGAAAGGACAAGATATCGCTAAAGAAATCACTTGAAGCCATATCACTGGCCATTCAGACATCGGTGGTCCTGTCAAATTCTACGAGAGCTATAGTGATTTGGACGGACAATCTCCTTCAAAACCCAGAGGCTAGTCCTCTTGAGTTAAAGAGGTCCTTGCTAAAGATGAAAAGGGCAGCAGAGTTCTCCTTGGACACTTCTCAGGACAACATACAGTTTTGTGCAAGAGCACAGGCAGCGAACATCATCATAAGGCGCCATATTTGTCTCAAACATTGGAGGGTGGACACACCATCCAAGAGCAGCCTGTTTACAGATATGTTCTCAGGGAGACTCCTCTTTGGAGAATTGAACCTGGACAAGATACTGGTGGAAACAAACAAGGAGAAGAAGGCCATGCCGTCATCTTTTTGTAGCAGGGACTGGAAAATGAAGAACAGGCCTCACCAGCCTTTTTTTTTAAATTTTTTTTATTGCTTACCAGTCTTTTCATGGCTTCAGATCTACTGGCAGAGGAAGAGACTCCAAGGACTACAAAGGATTCAGATCCTTCTCATCCAGAAACAGAGCCACTACCAGACACCCAGCTGCCTTCAGACAGGACAAGCTCACCCAGCCCAAGAAGCAGTCTGCATGACTGCTTTATAGGGGGGAGATTCCAGTTCTTCGTGGAGAAGTGGGGCACCTCAACCACGGACAAATGGGTATTGTCAATCATCTTACAAGGCTACAAGATAGAACTTGACTCCCTTTCACCACTCAAAGCTTCACACCCTGATCAGCGCAGAAAAGATGGGACAGGCAGCTTCACTTGACACAAGTAATCCAGCATGTTCAGGATTTAGGGACAATAGAGGACCTGCTGACATGCCAGCATTTCATAGGGGTCTACTCTGTTCTGTTCATAGTCCCAAAGAAGTCCAG